>NC_135423.1:5660000-6000625 GCF_051991245.1 Festucalex cinctus | reverse complement strand
ATGATATCATACCTCCCCCCACTGTATGAGCTCAATGTCTATTTATATGCTGAGCACATTTACCAGCACCACGCAAGTAACCACAACAAATGGCACTCATCAGGGCACAGACCACCCCGAAGCGATTAGCGGCTAACGGATGGTAAAAAGTTTCAAAAATCTATGCAGTCAGTTTTAAATTAGGATCGATACTGTTCCACTCCATTCCTGAAGGTGGCAGTAGCTGACAAATCTGTCAAAATGCGCCGTTTCTCAACCACCTAGCTTAGCCGCTATACTGCACATCAAAAGGTAAAAATGGTAGGTAATAGAAAATCAAAGGCACCAAAGTGCCAACATAATGTAAAATTGTTATACTTTGGTGCTGTATTGATGATAATGACACGCTACAAAGTGGTTGACCACTGCCAAACAAAAGACTACTTTTTTGGAATCCGAGTTTTTTTTTTTCCACACTGAGAAGCAAGAGTTCTTTCAGAGAGTGAAGACCTCCCCCAAGACTTAACAATAATGTCAGATAGTCCTCTGCGCTTGGTGGCAACCAAGACAATTTGATCATGTTCCACTCCAGACCTGTAGGAGGCGATAACAGCACCAGACTCACTCTCAACACTGCAGTTGTTGTTGTTCATAAGAGACCTTAAAGGTGACCAGCAGAGTGTTTATTTTTGATTAACAGGGGAAGTCGAGAGGTGTGCTGAGAGCTAAGTCAGCACAGATCAATAAGTGGCAGAACATGGTGGCGGATGTTAATGGTTGTCTCCGCCCACACACACACACTCAAGATGCATGCAAATCATTCCAAATGATCCTAAATGTGCTTTCAACAAGGTTCTAGGGCAGGGGTGTCCAAACTACGGCCCGGGGGCCATTTGCGGCCCGCCATACATTTTTTGAAGGCCCGCGGCAAATACTAAAAATAATTTTTCAATGCTGTTTAAAAAATAAAATAAAAAAAGAGGGTGGCTTAAACATTTCTAGCTATGCAAAGACACAAATTTGCAGCTAATAAGTCAGTTTCAGAAATAAAAATAATTTCATCCACTTGTTGCTTAGTGTCAAGGTCCAATTTGTGAAAACATCACATTAGATTAATGGTTCTTAAGTGTAGTCAGTTGACGACCGATTGTTCTTGTTGTGGTTCAGAATGTCAAGTTGGGATCAGCTGCTGCTCATATCTATTATAGTGGCACACAGGGGTCACTATTTGCCTTGCGACTGTTAGCAGTTTTCAATAAGTAACTGTACATTATATCAACAATTTATAATTCCTTCATTGATTTTTACCATGTTTAACTCATTCACTGCCATTGACGGAAAAAGACGTCAAATTATTTTCCTGGTCTGGCAATGAATGTGTTAATAAATAACTTGAAAAAAAAAATCAAAGTGGCCCTTGCAGCTTTCTATTTTTCTGTATGTGGCCCTCAGAGGAAAAAGTTTGGACACCCCTGTTCTAGGGTAATCTTTTTATCATTACACAACTTTTGAACCTAATACCGTAAACACTCACAACCAAAGTCGACTGCCCTGAATAATAGGCATTCCAAAATGGTGGACAGCTGCCAAAAAGTGCAGACCTCTGCCAAGGCCAAGCGGTAGTATCCACTCTTGAAAATGGCCCAACATTTAATATTCTACTCGCTGGCCCGTGTCCCAACCCTCCACAAGGTTGAGTTAGGTAGGTAAAGCCTTGGCGAAGGTAATCAATGGGCGAGAACCACGAGCTGGCTTAAATGTAGCATCCCTAAGCATTCTCCAAGCAGCAGAAGATATTAGTTTACTGACGAATGCACTCATACACGAGGGACTGGCTCCATTAAAGGTTACTTTAATGGACCTATCGATTGTACTGGACAGTATTGATAAAAGCCTCAGCGGGCCTTATGCCTCTATCTATAACTTTATTTCCCTTTACTTTTCTTTGGCTTGCAGGCGTTTAAAACGCAATGAAATATTTCGGAGGCGGCAGCAAAGATTACAAATGCTCAAGTGACCTTTTGTTAATCGATACGAGCGGCATTGTCTTGACTTATGAGCTCAGCACATCCCTAAAACGATACTTTTAAATACAGTAGATTTACAAGTCAGTGGTTTGACAAATATCAACCGTATTGGGATTGTCAAGTAATTCATGAATGAAAAGGCAACAGATTATTCACCTAATGGAGCACCAGGAGAGCAAACAGATGCCGATAATCCGAACAAAAGCAGCACAGCAAAAGGGAAAAAAAGTCCCTTTTCAGTGCAGTGTTGTTGGATTGTAGACTGTAGAACTTTGCATATGTCCCAATATTTTGTTTTCCCCCCTGATGAATCAGAAAAAAGCTCAAATTCTGCCCCATTGACAGTATGTGTACAGTACATATATTTCTACTGCGCATTCACAGTCACCTCATGAGACAAGGCTGTGGATATTGCACCCGTGATCGCTACGCTTGCGTAATAAAATAATGCACCAGTCAGTCAGTCACTTCTCAATGGCACCAGGATGACAATGATGGAAGGCCTTCATTAACATTGTCCGCTCTGTATTAAAGTTTATGTAACATTTTGCATGGAAACATGCGGTGCCTACCCTCAAATTAATGGCCATCCATTCCTGCGCGTTTTGACAACAATAATGTGATTCAACTTCAGGACCTTTGTTAATTTGTGATGTTAACTCATTCACTCCCAGCCATTTTCATGTTCTATTGCTATAAAAACATGGAACCTACCAAAAGAAAAATGTGTCTTCTTTCATCGGGGGGAAAAAAAAAAAAAAGAGAGAGAGTATGGTATACTTTTTATCTGTTTTGTAGTAATTGGCATTAGAATTAGCTAAGTTTCATCATTATTCACAAACCTGTTGAAAATACTGGGAAAAAGAGCTTGTTGCAACATGGACCTGGTTGATCTCTTTTACTTTGCTGCCACCTGCTGGCCGTTTTTTTTTTTTTTTATGTCATAACTACCATCGCTTTAAGCGACCACTTCAGGTCAGAAACTGCATCAAAGCCTTCATACAAAAACTCTAGAAAACAAAAACCTAAAAAACGTATAAATACGTTTTTGGGAGTGAATGAGTTCATATTGATGCTTTAGAACAGGGTATGTATGCAGGGTTCCATTTCATAAATCAATCCGCGGCGTGAGTTTTATGTACTCTATCCCAATGGATGTGTGAGAGGTAGGGTACGCCCTAGAGTAGTCACCAGTCAATCACAGGCAACATATAGAAAATCCCTCACATTGTCATTCAATATGAGATCTTCAGTTAACGTAATACGGTAATTTATCATACATCATACATACTGTAATATGGCAAACCTAATATTTCATTTAATTCATTGTTGTCTTAGCAAAAGATTCCGATTATACCATATTGCGAAGGAATTTGTGAAACGGTAAAGTCTACATTCATTTAGAGTCGTTTGATTATATAGGGCTGGTTTGTCACAAAGGGTTAACATGGTGCAGTTGTCCCTTCAGGGGTTGCCACAGCAACTCACTCGCATGATTTCGTTTGGCACCGTTTAGATGCCAGATGCCCTTCATGATGCAACCCTGCTTTATAATTTTAAATATTTCTACATATTTTTAAAACTAACTCCTTTGCTCTGCAATATCTATTGAAATCATTTTGTGCAGATCCAATAGAGAAGACTGGCCTTGGAGCTTTTGTGCACAGCGAGGTTTTAAATTCATTCATCGAATAAAAGTCCTGACTTGAATTAAGCCAAGGCTGTTTTTCATTCTTGTGCTCAATTCATGCTCAGAATGAGGAAAAGGTGATGGCAGTTTGGGTGAACATCTCTTCGATATTCCATCCGTTTAAAGATTTAAATCAGTGAAGCGGTCGATGAAATCTGTATTATACTGACTTTCCAAGAAGGCGTAAAGTATGATGAGATGAAATGCGATGAAAGTTCAATGAACAAAGTGGACTTCTGCCACGACAGTTAGAGAAGGCTTTCACCCTGGAAGCCCTTTTTTTTTTTTCCCAGAAGGCTGCCAATACAACATGTTCAACATTTCACAACAGCCAAACATTTGCGGCCGTTTTCTTCTCTCCCAACAATGGCGCTGAACATGACTTGCGGTCTTGGCTTAGTCACGCTGACAGCTTTGAAGAAGGCCAGAAGAAAAATCTGATCTCTTGGCCGTCTTTGCTGAGCCCTCGAGATGAGACGTTATTTACTTACGTATCCGCAGGCCCCTTAAAACACGGCGGCGTTGGGCTGCGGACAATAAAAGCCGTCCTGGCATCCACCCTTGATGATATTTCGTGTCACCAGATGGCATTTTACTAATGGTCTTAACATGTTTTGTCATCATTGTGACAGTGGAGGCTTACAATTGTTAACAACGGCTAATAATATCCACCTGTCCGTCACCATCTATTCACGTCAACGCTGACATCTTTTGGAGGAACGTTTTACTTGGATGCGAGCAGATCGCGCCGTGCCAGCCGGCCACGCGTTCCTTCCCACATAATCCTGTGGTGAAAAAAAAAAGACTTAATATCCTTAACAGAGCAATGTCAATTCTAAGAATCGCAAATTAGCCACCACAGACACACAACGCATCCGCGAGCTTTGATACAATTATTTTCTGACGTCACTGAATGTACGGTATGAACGTGGGTCATGATCACATGATTGGGATGCAAAGATGCCTCAGATAAGAGACATTGTTTGGTTGAATTCTCAAGTATCTTAACCCGAGACAGTCTATGAAAGACATCATCATCATCATCATAGTAATATGCTGGACTGTGCTTTTCTGACAGTCTGTTGTGCTGACGAATGATGAGACTAAGAACGGTTTTGTCCATCAGTTTAATCTCCACTAACTAGGTCAAGTACAGACGGACCTCCAGTCCGTCACTGACAACTTTGCGTCTTCAAATCATGTGGCCAGAGGATGGATTCACCCACACGGTGAATTTTTATTTATTTTTTTTGCCCCATGAGGAGAAACAATATCAAACGTGACTGTAGCTGTTCGCCTCAAGGCCTGGCGAGACAGACAATTCACTAAAAACTATGTGTACCTCTTGTGGTAGTGTGTATCACACTTTCAGGTTTGACTTATTTCCCCGTTTGGTTTGCTTTACTCTCAATGACCAGCCAAATTGAAGCTTATGTGGCGAGACAGTGGGTCCTTTGGTGCGCCATTTTACGTCAGGCAGGTTATTGAACAGCTACGGGTCCTTACAAGGGGAAGTATTGAGTCTGTCGGCTGTGTACGGCAGTTACAACCGGGAGCACGTACTAGAAATGGCGACATTCATGAGGAAAAGAATAACTAACAATAATTGTGAAAATAGTGGTGACAAAATGTAATTCAGCATGACAGAAGTGGTTAAAATAACGTTGATGGACTGACGAATGTCGCTCCTAAAATAGCAGATGTAATCTAGAAATGACGGAAGTCCGTTTAAAATAACGTTGACGGATTGACAGATTGAGAATATCAATTTGATTCGCTCCTTTTGTACAATATGCATACCAACTTGAACTGCTTATGACAGCTTCAAAAATGACTCAGTATCAATTTAAAGGTCTTTAATATTGCCAGACCAACCAGGACAGCTCTATGACAAAGTGTTAGCATTAGCATTTCTACAGAATAGCATGTAGTGCAAAAATCATCACTAGGTTTGATTTGAATTTTATCACGTTAGTGTAGCATTAGCATACATTCAGTGGATTCTTTAGCTTTCATTGCTGGGTTGAAAAGGCAATCTAGGCCATCTAGATTATGTCAAACTTATTTTTTTACATTCTCCCCAACCTCGACTGGCTGGCAACCAGTTCAGGGTGTACCCCGACAACTGCCCGGTGGGATAGGCTCCAGCACCCTTGTGAGGAAAGCGGCTAAGAAAATGGATGGATGGATGGATGGATGAATTTCCCCAAATATCTTGAGTTGTGATTGTTGAACAGGCTATGAACATTTATTCACTCCCTTCAAATTGTCATACATATAAAGTTGGATCCACTTCTGAAATAGAGAAACCATATGGCCAAGTGTCTGTATGAGTAATAAACACAGCAGACGAAAAACAAGTTTGCAGAGCATGCACTGCTTTTGACTAGGAGATGCAGCAAGAGGCGTCAAGGCCAAATGGAAATGGGACCGCAGTCAAAAAATAAAAAATAAATAGTGTGTGTGTGCACTGTGGCAGAGGAATAGCAAAGAAATGTAAATCAACACACTTTGCCCTTGAGAACAGAGGAGTGCTTACCAATCGAGAAAAATATGTTTGGAGGTGCACAATGTAACATTTTAATGATTTCAATAAGCATTACACATTCATTATTAACTTGTGTGGGTGGACAGAAAAACATATTTTAATGTTTCAGTTTTGCCAACTAATATAAGTGAGGTTTTAAATGTGCAAATGGGAATTATCGGTCTATAAAATTATTCAATTTATTAACTCAGCGCCCTGTCCCACACGGGCGTAATAAAGTGTTTACGAGGCCTTCAAGTGAGACTGAAAATCAATTAAGTCTTTTTTTTTTTTTTTTTTTTAATTATGGAGTTAAATGGCTGCAACCAGCAGAGGCGCTGTTGATTCAGTGTCAAGTTAATTTTCTGCTGAAAGAAGAAACTCCGGAGTTCAGAACATTCCGAGATCTTCGACTACAAATAACAGAGTTTCGTTTGGGCATGGACACTCCATCTGAAAAGCCGAGTAACAAACAATCTGTATCAATGTGTTGCCGTCCAGCCTGAAAAGCCTGCGAGCGGTCGGATGGCGTCAGAGGCTCGGCTGCTGCCGGCTCTTTTTCTGACAGGAGCCATCAGCAACGTTGCGTTAGCTGTCAAGACGAACACGAAGAGTCTTTTCCTAAAGAGCAACCAGGCGGCAGCAGGCGCGTACATGTTGCTGAATGATGCACTCACAGAAAAAAAAAAAAAAAAAGTCTCCCCAAGGCAACGGTATGAACTCGTGTGTTAGAATGATAATAGCTAAAGCCTTCAGACTTTTACATGGCGCAGCAGAAAAAAACATCTTTCAAAAAGGCAAGAAACAGCATTTTTAGGTATTTAATGTTTATCAGCATGAAACAAAATATATATACATTGTTTATAACCTTCTAAGCTACCTCAGCTTAATGTTGATGGTAAAATTGATTGATTCTTACTTTCTACATTGAGAGCAGAAAAAGAAAAATCCCAGAAAATAGACTCCAAAACTAAATTATACCGTTAGATGTGGAAAAAAATATTGCTCAAGATGAACTGCATGTTATTTACAAGTCTGTGCCATATCCATACACCAACATTCATGTTGATGTATCCTCCTGACTACCAGCAATTCCGATTTGTCCTCTGTAGTGGACCTTTTTAAACCTGAATATCTCCCACCCAGTGCATACGATTAAATTAACTAATTTTTGTGCTCTATAGAGGACATTCAGAGCTTTCCAATGATACCAAATGTGTAGGGGTGGGGCTTTGCTACCTTTGATTGCATCATCAAAGAAAATGGCTTCCCTCAGTGCAAGCACTTTTTAGGAAAGAGGAAAAGTAAGTGTATAATAACACTTTTTATTGAACAAATTTAGGCTTTAAATGTTAGCATATTTTCTATAAGACTCTTAAGAACACATTAAAGTATTATTTGAATTATTTTAACTGTATTTGAGCCTCACATTGAAGTTTTAAAAAATGTCCTCTGTAGTGGACACGTCATAGCTTAAAAATAAAAACTTTTTTTTTTCTAAAAATTTCTTTTGCAGTATTCCAGTTACTTCACAAAGATCGGAGAAGATCAAGATAAACATGATTGGACAATATTTTTTTTTTACCTGGTAGCCAGGAGGAATATGTACCATATTATCACCTACTGTAGAGAAACAGTATCTCACAAAAGTGACTACTGTACACCCCTCATAATTCTGTAGATATGGAATTATAATTAATATAATTCAATAATATTAATGAACTGTCATTTAATTACCTTTGCTCTCAATCAGGACATTTCTACTTAGGGGTGTACTCACTTTTGTTGCAAAGGGTTTAGCTATTCAGTGGTTCTTACCTTGTTGGAGGTATTGAACCCCTCCAGTTTCCTATGTGCATTCACCGAACCCTTTTTCATTGAAAAATAAAATTTGATTTTTTTGTCAAATACAATACAGGTATAGGTTTAATGGTGAACAAAATGAACAGAAAGTAGCTTTTTCATCAAATCTGGCTCTCTTCGCCGTGAATTCAGAAAGTGTTGTGTTCTTGTATTCACCATCTTCATCCTTTTCATTTTGCTAGGTTGCTAGTTGTGTTGGACTAAAATTGGTCAACTTGGCATTGCAAATCATGCAGTTAGGATGCTGAATGAAAATGGCAGAGGCCCCAGAATTGAACCCTGTGGAACACCACATGTTCTATTACACATGTAAATTGTCCAGCCGCTTTTTTTTTTTTTTTTTGATAAAGAAATCCAGTATTGCCAACTACCCACTAAGGGAAGTGGCTATTGATTGTCCTATAAGTTGCTTAGAAGTCACTAAATGACATCATGACCTAATTTGCATAAATGGCACTTTGCCTGTAATTGTAATGGATGCTGTAGGAGAGAGTAATAATGCCGTGACTTAAATGCTTCGTCTACCCGAAAAAGCTGTTTAAAAAAAAAAATAAAAATAAAATAAAAAATTGCCAGATTTAGCAAGAAAGTCACCAAGTTGGCAACACGGAACAAGTCACAACGTACCATCACAACAGCCATAAGTCGACTACTGAGGGCACCAACTTCCCTCTAGCACTGATAGGCTGACCAATGTAGCGTGATCACCTGCAGCCAATGATGGCCAAGTGGGGCGTATCATCGCGAATCATTTCAGTCGGGTGTGTAATGAAGTTAGATGTATTATCTGTTATTTTGAAGGAACATTTACATCTAACTTGATTATACTTCATTGTTGTCCCAATGTCCCATGAAAAGATATCATTAAATATATGCAGAAAGTTAGACCCAGACCAGAAGTTTTCACAACATGGCCTTTTTATCATGAGAGAATGTGAAGTACAGTTGATTTAAATCGAATCCATACTGTTCTGTTGGAGCCTAATGGCAAGTCCCGCCTGTGCCTGCTTCTCCTAATAGACGCGCCTTAACAATGCATCTGTCTCCGGCTCTCCACTTTGTTGCATTCCGCCGCAGTTAACGCGCACGTCTGCTTGTTAAATGGCAACACAGGCCCCATTAGCATATAGTTTAGTGTATATATAGCACTCGGCTCTTTGAAAGGCTCTCTGCCATGTTTTATTTATGTTGGGCCACGCCGCAATAAAACACTAACCAGGACTTGCCAAGGGTTATGATGACATTTAGTGACCCTGTGGGTTGTTTTCATCCAATCCTTTACTTAAGTTGATCAATGTAATTAGGATTGCTCTCGTTAAGACCGCATGCTAATGTAAGGTAATGGTTTAAAAGCCAGCGACGGTTGCACAATAGCGTTTGAATAATTGCAACGGACATGAAACATCATAACTCCCTGTGAGACAAAAGCATCTTTGAGAGTTGCGGAAAGAAAAACCGGAGGCGTTTTTTCAAATAAATGAGGTCAAGAGCACTTTGCAACAGTTCAGCGCATCCCCACGAGTGATCATCAACGGGCATCACGCTTTCTCGCACATTCTGACTGCATGACAAGAGACCCTCTTGACCACAGAGCACACAAGAGATGGTGAATTGAGGAAATTAAATAAAAAGGCACCGTTGGTTAGAAATGGCTGTGCAGTATAAAGAGAAGTGTCATGTGGAGGCTTATTAAGTGAGGAACATCAAGGTCAACACTTTTATTAACAAAAAATGACCTGGTAATATGTTTCCTTTATTAGCAGCACTGGAAATGTTAAAAAAGGTTTTGTGCTTTCATTTTGTCTCTACTGAGTAAAATAATGCAGGATTAGTAGTATTACTAGTACTACTAACATCAAATCCCAAAACTGTGAAATTATTTCATCTTCCACTATACAGTAACAATACACCAATAATGAATATTACAATCATCACGACAAATTATGACTTATTGTAATCATTTTCAAACAATTATTTGTGTCCACAGACCCAAGTAGCAGCACTCTTATGTCTTATGTTAGCCACCGATCGAGCCATGCTAGCTTGTCAAAGCTTCAGAGTCAATTTAGAATCCCCACTCCACCATGGAGGTGATTTTTGAGACCACCTCATCAATAATTGAAATCTGTGATACAGAAATACACAATTTAGATACTCTGTAGGCATGATTTTATGGCATTTATGGCACTTGATTTTTTTTTAAAGGTCTTTAAACACACAACACATAACATACTGTCAAAGAAGCACAATAACACAAAAATATTGTACAAAGGCTATGATGAAAATAGTTACAAAATAAACAAAGAGCAGCAAACTGTGTTAGCCGCGGAGACGTTAGCTATTAGCGAAACATGCTAGCTAGCCAAAGAAGCTTGTTCTACATCAGAGTTGGACTTGACACCTAGTTGTCATGCTATTACATCATTTAATAGCCACTCTAATGTTATTTCTGGAAATATGTCCATCTTTTAAAAACCTCACAAAAAATACACCAACACAAAATATTGAAAGAGGGCATATTGTGTATTTATCTCTCCCTGGGGATTGGTGAAAACTGAATGATCAAGTTGTTATCAAGAGAAACAAACATAAGTACCCATCACAGCATCCTCGACATATTCTAGTAGACATGTTAATTAACACCGGGTCAGTTGTCTTTTTTTTTTTTTGTTACTGGAGCAATCACGACCAGCGAAGGGCAGGCATTCAGCTATTTATCACTCAATTGTCATCATTTATACATGCACGCTGGAGAGAGAGAAAAAGAGAGGGGGGTCTAATTATGTGACCCAAATCTTGTTTGATCCCTCATGGGACTAACGAGGAAGACTCATCCTGCAGCGCTAGATTACAGATTGAGTTAATCCCATTAAAACAAGTGGATTGGAACGTCGGCATGTGTACGCAGCCAAAATGGCATCGGCCAAGAGAACTACAGCAGGACTGAACTTGTTGTTTCATGGATTTAAACAAACCCGATGAGATGATTGACTTGACCCACACCGAAAACGTCCGCATCCCAGAAGGTGCGGATCCACACGACGGCCATCAGGCACGGCCCGCGGCGCCCCGCGGCCCTCGTCTGCGCGAGGCAGATGACGGGGTGGGGACTCGTACGACTCTCCGTGACTCACAGATGGTAGTTTTTGTCAGGTCGCGCGTGCACGCAGATGCACATACGCGAGCTCGGTGTGACCGCGGTGTAGATCCGCAGCGGAGAGGGGGGTGGATGGAGGAGAAGCGCCGTGACAATGGTGTAATGCTCGCTCGTGTGACGGCAGCACAGAAGTGGGCTGCTCGAGACTGATGAACCAAGAAAGGAAAGTTTCACTGACACTACATGAGGCATCATCCTAGGTTTGAAATTTAGAATGCAGTGTAGGTATGATTTTGAAAAATAATCAAAATGTTTTTTTCCCAGTAATAATCAATCAAACTATATTTATATAGCACCTTTTATACATTAAAATGCAACTCAAGGTCCTAAACAATTTAAACCTCCTTAAAAAGAAAACACACCCATCCCCCTCATCCACACACACATAAAGACAATAAAACATGCCGGGGCACAGAGAAACCATGTGAGGAAAGGCACCCAGGAAACACTGGTGCTAAAAACTAAAAGAAACTATAAGAAAACAGAATAAAAGGCAAAAACAAACCCCTTTATAATAAAAGGAACTAGGAACTAAGAAAATGGGTTAAAAAGATCAATGAAATGCCAAACTAAACTAAAAAAAAGTGTGTCTTAAGCCTCATCTTGAAAATATTACTTACATATTGTTTTCGCAATGTACACCCTTGAGTATTGCATTGCATGGCCACATGTTTCCTCACCATGATCATATATCGAAGTTGCTTGCAAAAAACAAAAACAAAACAAAAAAACTTGAATCTCGAAAAACTCCTAAGTCAAGTTACTTGTAACTCAAGGCACCAAATTTCCCTATATCCTAAATATATACTAAATCAAATTTCCCTAATTATTGTATGCCTGTAGCATTTGTGTGGTGTGGCTGTAAGGGCATAACATTTTTTTCCCCCTTTTTTTCAAGAGCATTTTACACAAGCCAATGGCTCGTGGTGCTTGTAAATCAAGGTATGAATTTGGCCTTACAGCAGCAGGTCCGTTTCTATAGAAACATGAGTCTTTTTGGAGGCTCAAAACGCACCAAATTTTGCAACGGCACGTATCTTGGTATAAATGTACAAACTTTGGAGGGTCTAAACATGACCCCTGAAAATTAAGCCACAGAAAGTTTTTGTGGGATGTGGGGTCGAAATCAGCCCCAGACATCATTTAAAATTTAGATTTGTAAGACACGTCTATCATAAACAGTCGTACGAACCTTAAGCCGGCCATCGCAGGTCACAGTCCGGATCGAATTCAACAACCACAACACAAGGCATCACCATGGGCACAAAAACAAGCGGCGTCAAAGTTTGATCATTTCATCATTCACACTTATTTTCCTAGCTAACGGGAGTGTCCTCTCGTTGAACCCCCACCCCTCTCTCTTCCTCCAACCTATTTGTAAAATTAGTTAGCCGAAGATGAGGCAGCCAAGTGATGCCTTATCTTCACTTTTTATTTTCCTAATTATGAATTAACAAACGCTGGCAAACGTCGAAACAGATGGACGCTTTGGATGAGTTGCGCTAACACTTTGCATTGGACCGCGACCGCCGATGCTCCTCGGTGAATGAGAATGGACATATGCTAATTGCGCGCGGGCGTAAGGAGAATGTTTTCCGATTCATTTGCGCAATGTGATATCTGGATGAAATGCAAAATGGTTTGTGAGCTTTAACGTTGAAAAAGGGGAAGCGTTTGGGCTAGCAATCAGCAAGTGAACGTTGATTGCTTCGGCCCTGCGAAGCTTACATTCTCCCAGAAATAGAAACACAGGAACAGTAGCGACTGTTGCTTAAATTCGAGAGAAAGCAACATTTTATTGGGTCGTTTTTCTCAGACATTTCACTCTCAATGAAGTAGAAAGGGCAAGCGCCTTCTCATTGAGGTGCATTTCCAGAGAGACGGTGTACTACTGAAAGAGCCTTTCGTTGCCGTACATGGGTACAAGTCTGGTTTACCGCTAATTAGTGTAGATATTGCCAATAGAAAGCTCACCTTGATGCTTTGGGCTGTGAGTCATTCTCAGGGGTTTGGTCAAGGCACATCCGTCCTATTTGATTCGTGATGATACGCCCCGCTTGTCTATCATTGGCTACAGGTGATCACGCTACATTACTTGGTGCGCTCAAGAATCTACTTATAACTAGTGTTGTTCCGATACCGATACTGGTATCGGCAGAGGTGCCGATACTGCATTAAAACAGTGGTATCGGTATCGGTGACTACTCACAAGTAACATGCCGATACCATTAATTCCAACGCTAATATAGGATTTTGGACGCAGCATCTTGTGTCTTGCTGGTGCACGACATTCACTGGTATGTGACATGTTCACTGCATGCTCATCTAAGATATCCTATTGGCCCTTGAAAGCTCTGAACAAATGGCAGGACAGATTTCTCATGTTGAGGAAAAAAAAACCTCAAGTATCGGTATGGTATCGGTATCGGCCGATACTGCAAAGCTGGGTATCGGTATCGGGAGCCAAAAAATGGTATCGGAACAACACTACTTATAACTGGTGTGACTTATTTATTATTGTAATCCCTTCATACTAACTATGTTGAGCAAAAAAACAAAGCGGTCAGACCAATATGTGCAATATGAATAAGCCTGGTGCTTCAGCCTGTACCTTTTTCGGTTAATTTGTTCGAAGTTCGAATAAATTAACAGAAAAAGGTACAGAAGACTAACACAAACATGCCTTTGTTGGAAGTTCAAACAAAGGAATGTTTGTGTTTGTCTTGTGTGTGGTAGTTAAAAAAAACAACAACAAAAAACATTCATTCATTCAATATTAATGCACCTTTAATGGAACGCGTGGTGTTCCACAAGGTTCAATTCCGGGGCTCCCGCTGTTTTCGTTTTCCTTGGTTTCCATCTTAAAAAAAAAACAGTGGTTGTTTTAAAGTAGTGTATAAATAGTGGTGTGACTGCACATAAGAAACTGCTGGGGTTCATTCATTACCTCAAACAAGATTAACAACCGGCCGAAATGTTTTAAAATAACTCGAACAATGGCATTTTTTAATACGTGCGGAACAAACCTGGTGCTTGAACTAAACCTCTCTCTGTACCCAATGCAAGGTTACTTTCAAACCAAAGTTTTGAGAACAATTACAAGGAACACACTACACGCAATATTTCTCAAATCAAGCCGCTTGGATTAAAACGCCATTAGCGGCGAAAAGAAAACGACAGAATGGTCACATGATGGATCGCCTTTCCGCGAGCACATTTTTAAAATTTGATGAAACACAGCAATGAGAGGAAAAGGGCTAGCATGAGCGCACGCATGCCTGCA
The DNA here is from genome assembly GCF_051991245.1 of Festucalex cinctus. Classification (NCBI taxonomy): domain Eukaryota; kingdom Metazoa; phylum Chordata; class Actinopteri; order Syngnathiformes; family Syngnathidae; genus Festucalex; species Festucalex cinctus. The sequence goes on along the minus strand of NC_135423.1, from coordinate 5,986,099 downwards.
GTAATGCGAAACAAATGTGATTTGTAGTAAATGGAGCCAAACGTGCAGAAAAAGGCACTCTGCCGCCTTTTAAATGCTCATTTTGTATATTGTGATTACAGTATGTGCGTTTTGGTGTGTACACGTCGTTAACTACCTGAACAAGAGCAAGATCATCAACTGAAAGCTGCAATTTACACTTACAGTATTGTATTATGTAAAGCGGAACACGTATTTCTAGAAAAATAAAATAAAAATAAAAAAATGAAAAAAAAATGGGTTTAATTTATTTTAATTATTAGTTCCCTTCTTAGTAAGTGTTGCGATGACAAAGTGGGTACACAAGGATCAGGGTTCAAATCACAGTCAAAGTAAATGGCTTGCACCGATCACAACTTTCTGGCCCTGATCTTTAAAAAGTCTAACAATCACGACTTTCCCAACAATCCCATTTTTTTTTTTTTTTCATAACAAGCAACACACATCTTCAATATTCCAATCTTGTTTGATTGTAAAACATTGAACAATACTTGTGAAACAATACAAACAGGTTGTTTTAACTGCACATCAAGCAGCTCTCTCAAATCAAAATTAAGATCCTATTTAGTCATGTTGGTCGTAAAAATTTGTTTTATTTTTAGCTATTATACTGATAACCTGATCATCTGGACTTCTTGGTAGCTTTAACTAATCAATATAGGTACTTTTACCCCATTTTGGATCAAAATCTTGGCCCAATGTTTTGGTTATAATAACATGGCACTCCCTTTTGGACCCAACGCTGGGTTAGTTATTTCACGCGATTCGGGCTACTTTTAACTCATTTGCTCCCAATAACGTGTAAATACGTTGTTGTTGTTTTTTATGTTTTAAGTGTCCCAAAGATGTATTTATACGTTTTTGTTTGTTTGTTTTATGCTAGAGCATACAGAAGGCTTTGATGCAGCCTCTCAACTGCAAAGAACGGTTGCAGAAATGGTAGTTATTACACAAACGGCCAGCAGGTGGCAGCAGAACAAAGGAGATCAACCAGGGCCATCAAGAAAAAAAGCTAAATTACTTAGAATTTTAAATAGATTTGTCAAAACTGATTAACCTTAGCTCTCTTCTAATGCTAATGCTAACAGAGAGAAACATACTTTTTTTCCTGATGAAAGAAGAGACTTTAATCTTTCTTTTGATTGATTTGTTCCATGCTTTTATAGCAATTGAACACAATATTCTGTGGGCCTTGCAAAATCAGTCAAAATCCAGTAAAACAGCCGGGAGTGAACGGGATTACTTCTGCGAAAATGGCTGGGAGTGAATGAGTTAAGCGAGTGGTTTTACGAGTTATAGTATGATATTCAAAAAATTCTAACGAATCAAAGCTACCACTAGCCCAACATGCCATCACCGAAAATACATTTTTTTTAATCTCAACAAGAAATTGTCTCACATAAACATAGAAAGCTCATTTTAACATAAGAATGCAAATTACTGTCATGTGAGACAAATAAAACTAGCGTAGCTAGATCCCTGTTTGACAGACGTGAAGCTTGATAAACACGCTTTCTATCCAGAGGGCGAACTGTGCGCGACGTCTTCCAACATGTTATCAAGTGGTTGGAGCCAGCTCACAGCAGGAGGCGGTAATAACTTACTCGCGGGCAACACGCGACGGTGGCACATGTACATCTCTGCTAATCTCCCTTAACAGGCTCCACTGGGACGACTGAGCGACGCTTTTATTTTTTCATCATAACTATTCCTGGATGCTTGACAGTCAACAAAGTGACAGTTTTACCGCCGTACAGCAACGTTCGAGCAGTGTGGCATCAGTCGCTGCAAATGATGCGTATGACACGTCCATACTTCCTTGCATTTACCGGTAATAGAGCAGCTCTTTATTTACACGGCCCGGAATGCAGTGGAACCTCGATTTTAAGGATCCGGAACCAACAAACCTGGGATTAAACGGACAGAAAATAAAAGTCGGCTTGTGTTGCTCTCTTGTTATACATAAACAGACGTACAAGTTGACTAGAGCAAAGTGAAATACATGCCAACTGGCCATGTTGACAGTGGCAACTTTGCCATCAGAAGCAATGTATGGGCATACGTTCTATTGCTATAAAAACAAGCAACCTACCAAAAGAAAAATTAAAGTGTCTTCTTTCATCAGGGAAAAATAAAGTATGTTTCTATCTGTTTCCCTTTTGCAGGAATTAGCATTAGAATATAACTAAGTTTCATCATTATTCACAAACCTGCTTCCAATTTCATCATGGCCAAGGTTGCTCTCTTATACTCTGCTGCCACATGCTGGCCGTTTTTTTAATTGCTACAATTTTTTCACCCTTTCTCTGCAGCTGAGAGGCTGCATCAAAGCCTTCTCTATGCTCTAGCGTAAAACAAAAAAAAACATATAAATACGTCTTTGGGACACTTAATTATTTAAACTGTATTTGGGAGCAAATTAGTTTTAAAGATAATGTAAGCATCGACATTAGCTTAGCATTGGCGTAGGCCTGTGCACTGTAGTGCATACGTCTTGAACATTTTCTTCAATATTTACAATCATTTTGAAACGGGCCGGATATTTTTACGCTACGAAAAAAGTACAAAATAATTTTGTACTGTACTGTGTGCTTTAAAAAGAAGTATTTCGATGGACGACCCCTTCCCGCAATTAGTCCATTCAATGGAGGCTTTCACTGTAAAGAAACGCATCCTGTGAGCTTCAAGACCCGTTGTAAATAAAATATAATACCGACTATACGAGCGATGGAACACACGATGCAGCTGCCTGACCACTGAGATGACCTGAGCATCGTGTTGTATTATTTAGCTGGCCTGCTGCCTTCTGCACGCTTAACATTCCCGCTTCAATCCTCCGTGGAGCGGTATGGAATCAATACTTTATAAATACAAACCGTGCCTCCTTAAATTGGGCCGAATTTGAGAGCCTGAAAACACATTTTCACAAAATGTCCTCCGAACTTGTGGAGAAAGAGGCCGTCGTGAGCGTGTATATACACACACACACAAGTGTGTTTGGTTTGATGACAGCCATACTCGGCCTGAGGGCAAACATCATCCGCCCACGACACTACAGCTCCGACATAGACAGCCGCAACGCAGCCTCTGTGGCTTCGGCTTTGAAATATCACTACAGCATGTAAGACCGCAAATGGGCTTGAGAATTGAATGTGTTGCTTGTAGAGAATTGTGTCAATTGAATGAGTTTAACATTCTTATCAATCGGGTTGTGTTGTTTAGTCTCAACCGCTGGTGTAGTCCAGGATATACGCGGGGAAACAGAGTTAACCCACTTTTTTAGTTAGCATTGAATGAATATACCCACTTCTAAATCACCGTTCAGCCATGGCCGACCCTCCTGTGCCTCTAATTGGCTGGTACCCCCTGCCAACACTGATTAGATTGGCTAACGTTTGGCATGAGGACTGATGAACCAATCGGAGGCAGAGTCGGGCGGGTCATGTCGAGGAAAACAATCCTTCAAATGCTCCCATGAGCCATTTGTGTGACCCTGAAATTTAGCTCAGTTGAACCGATTTGCCCCCGTGCAGGGGCTGCTTGATCGCGACGTGGGTTTGAATCCCGGGTTGGGCACTGTCGGTTACACGCTAACTACATGCTCTAGTTATGTTTTATAGCTGTTATAGGCTGGTACTTGATTTTTAAGTATCTAAAGTACCGTATTTTCCGCACTATAAGGCCTTCATTTTTTTCCAAAAGCTGACGCCTTATAATCCGGTGCGCCTTATATATGGATCAATATTGAGCCGCAACAGGTCTCGCTGTCAAGACGCTATCGGTGACCCTGCACGATCGGTGTCGCACATGCGCAGAAGATCCCGCCATCTTGGATCGCTCGCTAATACTAATACTTTACCTCCGAGAAAATAATAAAACAGCTGTTTATTCATTTTGGGAGTGAATGGAGTTGTCAGAAATCTGGTTTGTAATCTATTCATAAAGTTTGACTGACCTATCTGACTGTTTTGTTGACATTCCCTTTAGCGCAGCACCATCTAATGGATGCATACCGTAACCCCAGCCTCTACTGTAGCGCCTTATATATGGAAAAAGTTTTTAAATATGTCATTCATTGAAGGTGCGCCTTATAGTGCGGAAAATAGTCTAACCAGACTTTTTCACAGTTCAGTATTCAGTAGTAAATATTGTCATTTGTTTTATGACAGATACTTTGTTTGCCTCATGATAAATACATTTTACATTTCAGGCCGCTAGTGTTACCAAACTGTTCTGAACAAGTCATGATCATTTTATTATTGTGAGCATGTACAAATGACAGATTTTTAATTCTTACATGTCAAAAAAAAAAAAAAAAAAGGCAGGACAATTTTGAGCTATGAAAAAAAAAAAGCCCAGTGAAAATATTTAGCCAATTTTCCCAAGGAATTTGGATTTAACACTTCAATAAGGTAGTGTCAATTACATGTATTGCCGAAACGGGTCATTGCCAAAGTGCGCAAAATCTAGGGCTATACCGTTTTGAAGTCACTTTGAAGTCCCTTGTTAATACTAGTACTACTATACCAACAGCTAATTAAGGCCTAACAAGTTCCACTTAAATGGGCTACAATACTAATTGCACAAGAACAAAGTTAAAATTGTGAACTATTACAAAAACAACAATACAAAATTCCCTTTTAAGTCAAATCCAATTGTGAAGTATAAATGAGGCCAAAACACATTTCTGCCCTAACTGCCACGCTAATTAAAAGCGAAAAAAGTCCTTAGCAGGATCACCTTGAAGTCTTTTTGAAGACCCTTGTAAATATTGTGCTACGGAAATAACGTTCCGCTTCGAAAGGACTGCAATACTAATTGAGCGAGAGCAAAATTTGAGGCAGAACCACTTTGAACTCATTTTGAAGACCTTCGTAAACATCCCACTGATTTATATAGTATTCAACTTCCAACAATGAATTCTGGTTTCAGGTTCTGCAATAAAAAAAAAAAGGCTGCTACACTAATTGAGAGCTAATTTGAGAAAAAACCTTTTTGAACTCATTTTAAAATCCCTTTGTAACTACTGTACTTCTTTAAAACTATCGACCAACAAATCAGGCTCAACTCGACTACCAGCGATGAATTCGGGCCCCAACTACATTCCGTCTAAATAGAATGTCGTACTGATTGAAACACGAAGAGAAATGAAGTCATTCATTTTGTGTTCTGTAGTTACAACAATTGTGGTAGATCTGATGTCACTCACGACCAAAATTGAATTCAAACCTAACAAGATCCTTATAAAATGTTATGATTACAACACAGTGATCAGATATGCACCCGAAGATGACATTTGTTTTTCAATTTCACATATTGAAATCATTTACTCCCAAAAACGTATAAATACGTTCTATTTTAAATATTACCATGCTCCCAAAGATGTAATTATACGTTTTGGCTTTGATGCAACCTCTGAACTGAAGAGAATGCTTGAAGCAATGGTAGTTATTACAAAAACGGCCAGCAGATGGCAGCAGAGTATAAGAGATCAAAAAGCTCTTTTCCCCACTATTTTAAACAGATTTGTGAATAATGATGAAACTTAGCCATGTTCTAATGCTAATTGATGCAAAATGGAAACAGCTAGAAATACACTTTTTTTTTCCTGATGAAAGAAGAGACTTGAATCTTTCTTTTGGTAGGTTCCATGTTTTTATAGCAATAGGACACAATATGCTATGGGCCTTGCAAAATCAGTCAAAATCCAGTAAAACAGCGAAAATGTCCTGGGAGTGAATGAGTTAACACATATTTGCTTTTATTCTATTTTCAACAATAAATTGTTGAGGGAAGAAAAAAAAATGTATTGTGGCAAAGCACATTTTTATGACAAAGATGTAAGAAATTAAAACTATAAATGGTAAATGGAGACGTCTTAATTGATTTTTAAGAGCTTTTTCCATACAGTGTATTTAAAACCCCCCCAAAAAAGCTATTTATCTCGGTCAAATAACTGGAGAAAAATCCAAGGAGTTCTCTGCCCGCTTCCAAAATTGCAAGTGACGCCTCATTAGGAGGATAAAAATGCAAATTCTGATATTAATCTATAGCTCTGATCAAAGAAGTGCATGGATATTCAGCATTTCAAACCCCCATGAGATTGACTTTGAGGCTCACTTTGAATTTATGTTTGCCAGCCAGAAGTAAGTGGCCCTCGCACGCAAACTAACACGAGATGAAAGTTGGCATCTGCCAGCATGGAATTAGGATTCCCTGCCAGGGCCTGACAGCAGTGTTAAAAAAAAAATGCCCGGGTCGGCGAGGAACGACACGGTCAACATGTTTGGACTCTTTTGGACTGCATGTTTATTTCCATTCCGGCTTCATCCATAAAAACAGGTGAATGTCTTTGATAAAGAGCAGCAATGTGGGCGCTAGCGCTAATGGAACCCTCTTCCGACAGACACATAAAAGCTGCCTACATTTTTTTTTTTTAAGATGCCCACAACAACAACAACAACAAAATGGGACTTTCACTCCCGAGAAGCAATGCAGTGTGATTTAAGATTGCAAACAAAATGTCCTCGGTCTCACCGGAGCTTTGGCCATTTTCTCGTTTGTGTATTGCAAACAGTTGGTTGGAAAACTTAGTTACGAACAAGACACTTTGGTGCTGTCGTTTGTGGATTTTGGTGCTATGTGGCAAATCATCAAAGGGCCCATCATATCCTACAAAATAGGCTAAAATCTTTCCACTGGCGGCCCACTTGAGGGATTTTATTTATTTATTTATTTTTTTACAAACACGAAAAATTCTTTAAAAATTGTGAAAAAACATTCAATATACATTTTTACATTTTGGGGTGGAAATGGAGGTAAAAAATCCTGGAAAGTCTGGAAAAAAATTTTTTTTTAAAAATATCTCTGAATATGCAAATCCAAAGGTGCCAAATTGCGAATATGCAAGACTCCAATGTAGTTTTAAGTTGTAATATCAACATTTATCACTAGATGGCAGACGTCTTAGTTTGACTTTTGCTGGGTCTAAAACTAATTTCTTGTTGATTTGGAATGATATGCAGGACAAACACAGTACCTCAATAACACTAACATTTTTGCCCTAGTGGTATAATATTTTAGTTGAGAGGTTCTTGATTCGAAATTGAGTCTGGTCAGAACCAAAAACAGGTAAAGTAAACCTGCATAGCTTTTTAGGCGAGCATTGGGTTTATTTTTGACAAGTAAAGGATGTCAGCGTCGAAAGCGGTTGGTGGAGTACAAATAATCAACATAAATATCCCACAAAGGCTCGTGAAAGGTAGAAAGCACTGCACTGTCAGCCGGGGCCCTGATTAATGACAAGGCCGCAGCGTGGAGGTGCTTTTGTTTCACCGTCTTCGTACGGTTCTCCCCCGAGCGCCTCAAAAAGTACATTACTAGCGCCCTTACAAATTCACTCATTATAAATCAAAGCAGAGACGTTATCTTGGGGAAAAAGCACATAACCAAGAAATCATTTAATAGATTTTTTTTTCCCCCCCGCAGAAGATGTTTAATTGATACAAGAGGCAAAGAAAAAAAAAAAAAAAGAGCAGCGTGCGGATTCCTCGTGAAGATGATACGAGGAACAGTGGGAGACAGCTGCTGTCATTCTGTGCACAATGCAACACAAACGGAGAGACAATAGCTTGCGCACAATCTGGGCAGAAAGGGCACATTTTTCATCTTCCGCCATGGTTGTCTGTAATTTAATAATCAGCGCATGTGGATGATGTTGCCACAGAGATGATAGAGAATGGCTGCATTGTGACCCGAAGAGCAAAACAAACATCTTGTTGTCATCACTTGCCATACAGGCAATGCTTTTTTTTATTATTATTTAATTTTTTTGCAATTGTGTAAACAAATAACATTCCAATAATAAAAAAAAAAATGGGTCACATGTCTGCCTTGCAGACATAAGTTTCCGTGTTTCCTCTAAATTATCGGTTTGTTGTTTTTTTCGGAACATTGACTACTGTATTGAAAGACCATAGATAGTTTTGGACACAAATTGGTGCAATGTTGCTCTGTTGGAGCCACGGAAACAGTTGTTTGGGTTGGAAACTTGGTAACAGGCTGCTTCTCCGGTATTTTGTTTTCCCTTTTCCATTATTTAAAACATTCTGGAAGTCAAGAACCAACTTTGACTTGTGACATAAAATGTTCTCAAAAACTTCTGGTTTCAAAGTGGTGCATTTGTGTTTGTATTTTGTGAAGTTTGGGGGAAGTGCATCAGTGCATCCAGAAATCGTGAACTGCATGAATGAAATATAAAAAATGGCAATAAAAAACAATTTAGAAGCCAACTCAGATGTGAGATAATTACCCTTTAATCGTTTATTGTATATAGTTTTATTATTATACTAATCAACTTTAGTAGAAAAATCAATTTAGTCAAGTCAAGTCTAATAGAAGTGCGCCAACTGTTACCACATACAATTTCGCTCAATGAGATAAACAATATTTAATGATTTTTAGCCTGTGTTTATGGCAGAGGTCATTTTGAATTACTCTGTATAGTTTCTATAAATGTAATGGTAGTTAGTTCTTACCATCACGAATCACGGATGCAAATAGTCATACAACATAGTAGCCACCGAGATCTCTGCGATAGCAAGCGGCCCAATCAAGGCCAAAACTCAGGCCAGAAAGTTGACGGCAACCAAAACTGAATTAATGGGAGAAAGTTGGTCCAACGCCACAAGGCTGATGACAACAACTAGCCGGCTAGCCAGCTAGCAAGCTATACAAAGGAGGCATATGTTCCAAGCCAGTGAGGTTTATATGTCACTGATGAATGCAAAACTGCCCCGCATTCTACCTTTCTATCTTAGATAATTTACAAATAATTACATTGGATTTTTCATTTGTTGGACTCTGACGTCTTTATTTCGATTCCATTCTGATTCAGAAGCAATTTGTGACCGTCAACTCGAATACGGATTTAGAGGGCGCGAGCGAGCTCCACTTTAAGTTAACTCATTTACTCCCAATAACGTATAAATACGTTTTTTTTAATGTTCTAAGTGTTCCAAAGACGTATTTATACGTTTTTTTTGTTTTGTTTTTTAATGCTAGAGCCTCTCAACTGCAAAGAACGGTTGCAGAAATGGTAGTTATTACATAAACGGCCAGCAGGTGGCAGCAAAGCAAAGGAGATCAACCAGGGCCATGTAGAAAAAAAGCTCAATTACTTACAATTTTAAATAGATTTGTGAAAACTGATGAAACTTAGCTCTCTTCTTATGCTAATTTCTGCAAAATCAGTCAAAATCCAATAAAACAGCCGGGAGCTAACGGGATTACTTCTGTGGAAATGGCCGGGAGTGAATGAGTTAATGAGGAATAAGCACTTAATGACGAAAATAGCATGCCACGACGACAGTATAAAGAAAGTGGTAACTGCAAAGCATATCCGCCACAATTTCTTTTGAGTGTTTTGAGAAAGTTGTAGTTTTCAGTGCAAAAAAAGGCTCCTTTAAAAAAAAAAAAAAAAAAAAAAAAAAAAGAAGTTCTATTTGAGTTGAAAGTTTTGAAGGATGTGTGTATGATTTCCCACTAAAATTTAATAGATATTCCACCCACCCGTCCCCAATCATCATAACCCTCTTCAGAAAACACTATTGATGATGTAACCTCTTATCTGAATTGTTCCCACTCAATAACGGTAAAGCTCTCTGGTATTGTTCCTCCCATTTCAAGCCTCCCCGCGGCTCAGGAATGAAGCAAACCGTGTCAGCGGCCGCCTCACTAGTCATTGAAGCCACCAACGGCACGACAAAAAGAGTCGAGTCACCGATGACGCCCTTTCTTTGACAATAACGACTCCTGGCAAGGCACAATAAATAGTGCGCACAGTAGAGAATTAAATATTTCAATGTGGAATGAGACAGAAAAACCCAGATTGGTTGCTTTTCTGGAAATATACAACACAACAAAAAAACAAAGCAGAGCAAAGTCAATGGGTGAATACATATTTTAATACAATATGCACAACACGATCTTTAAATTCAGCTCTCAGAGACGCTAAAAAGCCACAAATTGCATCGGGAAAATTCAACCCAAACAAACACGGCGGATGTTTACATTGCCTCCATTAATGCTTTGGACCATACGCGCCTCCATTAGCTAAAACAAGTTTACGAGCTATATTTCTTTACCCTGCCGTCGTTGCATAATTCATAGCATATTTTATCTCGGGACGCATGCTTGAGCCGCTAAAGATTCAACTGCGTGGATGTTCAGATTGGATGCAAGCTTTAAGGAGACATATTTATGCAAATTTGAAAACATTTTAAACAGTTCCCGAGTGTCTTCAGCTGACGTTCTTCCATCAAAAAATAAAAAATATGGAGAAAATAATTGTAACAGTTAAACTCGCTCGGTTGCGAGGAGGCGGTTGTGTCTCTAAACGGGGCGGAGCTACTTACCATCTTTTCTGACACATTTAGCAATTATTTTGTTTTTAAAGGGGAAGTCAACCCCACAAAAATTCTTGACAATAATACGTTCTACACAGCTCCACTAGTCTAAATGTGGTATTCTGGTTAATATTGCATTCGTGGAATATGAGTTGAGCACAAATATACACCATTTTTTATCCATCTCAGGGGGCGGCCATTTTGCCACCTGCTGTCGACTGAAGATGACATCAATGTTGCTCAGGTTTCATGGGACAACCAATACAGTCTAATGCCTGGTACACACATACGGACTGTTCGAAATCTTGAAATTTAACTACGTATGTATCTCCTTAATTCTTTGACTGCCAAAAACGTTTAATAACGATTAGTAAAATCACGATGTATGCCGCCATAAATGTGAAATGATCATCTACGGGTTTTGGTTTTGTTTTCCTACAATGGACAAAGCAACGTCTAAGTGCAGCGCTGCCTGGTCAATGGGTTGTGGAATCAAAAACACCACCTAACTATGGCCAGCAGATGGCAGCATTGTGTCTCTTTTCAATGGGCTGCTGGTGTATGGAATTACAATGAAATGTGACAGAATCTGATGGAATCTGATGAATGCTCGTAATCAGCGAAATGGCACTGTGGGGGTTGTTTTTTTTTTTCCCCTTTTCAACACGTGTGGCAGTAAAAGAGTTAACTTTTGATTTTTCTATTATAGAGCACTAATCATTGCTTGACAATGATACTGGGCAAAGACACTCAGTGTGAAATAGGTTATTATGTAAATTGACCCCACTGTTACATCACAGTGGGGCTGAAATCAGAACAAGTAGCTCATAGACACATTTTTAGATGCTATCATTAAAGAGATATATTCATTAGTTAAATTGTACAAGTCAGCTGTAGGCACTCAAGCGGCCCAGTTAAATCTACACAAATATTGAAAAGTCCCTTTTCCATAATATCCCCAGTAACACGGTGAGATTGGCCTCGGCAGGTACGCAGTGAGGAATCACACGTGGCCAGATGCACTCTCGTTTTGAACAGCTGCAGCAGCATTTCTCGGATCGTGCATTCCCTGCGGGCTCGTTTTTTTTGTTTTTTTGTTTTTAAAGACACCACAACCCACTGCGGTCCCGCTCCCACGTCACCTAAACTTAACCTTAAGTTGTCTCATATTGTCCTCACCTGGCACGCCACTGTGTCCTTGAGCCTTGACATAAAAGTTTAACGAAACATCTGCCTACGTGAAAACATCATTTTTACAGCAGTAAACAAAGTGTCCTTGGGTGTTTTTTATTTATTTTTTTAACTTGACTGCAGATGGGAAGGAGGTGTCTATTTGTGCTTTTATTTGTTCACTGACAAACAGGCAATTCCACCAACTTCTCCTTCATAAACTTAAAAGTTATGTTGTAAGCCGTTTTTACTTGCCGAGGCTTTTAAGTTGCATGTTTGCATTCACCTCTTATGTCATCGCAATTAGAGTCTGGCTTGTGAAAGAAGTCGAAGCGCAGACTCTAAAGCGCATGTGCCGCAATTATGAAGTGTGGGGATGTCACTTGACGAGGCGAGAAGACCGCCGCAAAAGCAAAGTGATAAAAGGCTCGTCTGCACATGCGTTATGATGTTTACCCACTGATTTGCATTCGCAAAACGTCCTTGTTTACTTGAGAGCTTTAAACACCACTGATATAGGAGTAACCGCTTAGCTAAAAAAAAAATAAAAAATAAAAATGTGTTTGCTCTCTTAACAGACAAGCGCCGTAAATGTACAAAGTCGCATATTTCCTCGAATCATCACCTTTGTTTTAATGGGTGGCTCAATTACCGTATTTTTCGGATTATACGTCGCTCCGGATTATAAATCGAACCAGCCAAAAAATGCATAATTAAGAAGGGAAAAACATATATAAGTCACACTGGAGTATAAGTCACATTTTTGGGGGAAATTTATTTGGTAAAATCCAACACCAAAAACATCCATGTCATCTTGAAAGGCAATTTAAAATAAACAACAGGCTGAATAAGTGTACGGTATACTAACGTTACATGACTGACATGCCTGGTAATGTCAGTAACGACGTAACATATTAAGAGTTTGTAGCGAGCAGTGACGGGAGTCGGAGGCGGAGCACGGCCCAAAGGCTGGCGTTTTATTGACATCAGCTTCTGAGGTCTTAACAGCAACTCCCCACTCAGCTAGAAGCTAACAGGCTAACTCCCCTTTTCCACATAACAAAAACTTCCCACCCGGAACTCTCCCTTCGTCCCAACGTTCCGTGGGTGAATTATGTTCCCATCACTACAAGTTATTCATATAGCTCTAGCATAAAGAACATGCTAACAAGTTTACCAAACTATCAGTTTCACTCCAAATCACTAAATCCAATGAAATCTTCATCCTCGGTGTCACTTTTAAACAACTCCCCCAACTCGGGAGGTAGACGTCCTCTTCTACCGGCGATGTTGAACTTATCAACACAGGCCTAGAGCGCCCTCTTGCGGTTTAGTGTGAAAATAACATGTCAAATGATATAATAATGTGTTAATTTCACACATAAGTCGCACCAGAGTATAAGTCGCACCCCCGGCCAAACTATGAAAAAAAAAAAACTGCGACTTCTAATCCGAAAAATACGGTAATCATTTGGTACAGCGTCAAATTGAATACTTTATTACACATCAGTGAGGAAATCTAGAACAGGCTGTGGCCTTAGGTCACTTGTACAGCCATGCTGTTATGTGTTTTTATCAATAACACAATAAAAAAATGATACAATAAAAAATGACATCTGTAAAGCTGACGTTTACAACAGCGAGGTTGCCTTGGTGAGTGTTTGTATTTAGAAAATGCATTATTCTACAAAAAAAAAATACCACTGTTTAACTATTATACCGAACCATTATTACACTTGATGCCTTTTCACACTGCACTTATGTATTTATTTATTTATTTGATGGTCACACTAGGTAGCTTGTCGGACAACAGATCTTGCCCATATTTGGAAGTGCTTAGGTAACAGACAACCAGGAAGTAACAGGGAGGCTTTTCTTTGATGATTGGTCTATTTCTGTTCGCGCTCTGAAATCACTCCGCCAGCCTTATGATGTTACTGCGACACCACTCTCAAATAGCAAAATTTTCGTGCGCACACACAACAGTTTTGGAATCGCTACTGAAGACTGGAAAACTCTCTCGCACTCATTATTATTGTTATCCTATTCTATTATAATGCGAGATAATATATTCAAGAAAAGATTTTTCCAGTAGTGAATCATGAATCTTTAAAGTGAGCAAGTGGACATCTTACTTGAAACTCAAGTCCCTTTTTAGCCCACATTTAACAAGATTAAAAAAAATAAAAATAAAAAAAAAAGGAGGGGAAAAAGAAAAAAGCACAGTTGGCTCTCCATTACTTTCGACAGGCACCCTTGATGCAAATGAGATGAGCTGCGGTTGAGCTCGTTTATGCCTGAACTCGATTAATATCCCGCACACACAAAACAAGAAAACTGGCAAGCGTGCAGAAAAGTCAGTTATCCCCTTGTTATTTCGGAACTTCTCAAACATGATCACACTCCTGACAGGTTTGATCGCGCTGCCAAGTGAGCCTCAAATCGACTCAAAACATTTGTGATTGGTTATAATTATTGCCTGTCATTACCTCTTGCTAAGGTTGTTTTCGGGTGTTGTCAGTTATCGGTACTCGCCCATCCTTAGTCACAACAGAACATTTCAAAGAGTTGCTTTTATTAACTAAAATGCATATAGAGGGAGGTGTCTAAAAAAACAAAACAAAAAAAGTCACATATCTTTTCCCAAAACATGCACATCGACACACAACATTGTGGAGTACACGTTAGGGTCTACCACAAAGCTTATTGTTGGTAAACGCTGTGTCTGAAAAGGGAGCCGTCTATTTGAAGGAGGCATTTACAAGTCACATGGCTCCTAAAATATGGACGCACACCATTGTGGAGAAAATGAACGCCAGTTAACTGGAATGCTAATCATCATTAATGACCACCTTTTAAGTTTTTTTTTTCCCCTGACAGGAAAAGGAAGATGTCTATTTGAGAGAGGCACTTAAAAATCGCATTGCTCCCTGAAGCAACACTTAGCGATTGTATGTAGTGACAACATGCCAAAGTCTAGTGGAACACTAATTGCCATGAAACTTTCTACATCGGAAAATGGAGGCGTCTAGTTGAGGGAGGCATTCAGAAGTTGCATAGTCAGACAACACAACATTGTGAAGCGATTGGCTGTCAGTGTTTACTGAAATCATCAAATACTCCTTTGCAAGAGAAAAATTTAGTTGTTTGTTTGAGGGAGGCATTAACTCATTTACTCCCAATAACGTATAAATACGTTTTTTAATGTTCTAAGTGTCCCAAAGACGTATTTATACGTTTTTTGTTTTTTTGTTTTTTTATGCTAGAGCATACAGAAGGCTTTGATGCAGCCTCTCAACTGCAAAGAACGGTTGTAGAAATGGTAGTTATTACACAAACGGCCAGCAGGTGGCAGCAGAGCAAAGGAGATCAACCAGGGCCATGTAGAAAAAAAAAGCTCAATTACTTACCATTTTAAATAGATTTGTGAAAACTGATGAAACTTAGCTCTCTTCTAATGCTAATTGCTGCAAAACGGAAACAGATAGAAACATACTTTTTTTTTCCTGATGAAAGAAGAGACTTTAATCTTTCTTTTGATAGGTTCCATGCTTTTATAGCAATAGAACACAATATTCTGTGGGCCTTGCAAAATCAGTCAAAATCCGGTAAAACAGCCGGCAGCGAACGGGATTGTTTCTGTGATAATGGCTGGGAGTGAATGAGTTGTTAATAAATCAATTAGCTGTTGTTTGAATTAGCGATGTTTCCTGATTGGTAAGAGGGAAGCGCTTGGAAGTCACAAAGCTCCTTCCAACAAAACAATGCGACCATAATATCAACCTAACTTTTTTTTGTGTGTGAATCCACCAAAACAGCACAGTGTGTAAAGGCATTTAAAATGTGCTGAAGGACACTTAAAAAACAATGTTTTGATTTTATACTCCACAAGGTCACAGCATCGTGTCTCCACTCATTTGTTCCAGAAAAAGAAAGCGACATGAAAGGTCGCCCGTTGCTCATCACATCTTCGCGTGCGCGGCAGCTTCACTTGTTTGCGTCTTGAGGTAAGGAATTCACGACGCCATCCCCTCACTGTCTCGCTCTCTCTCCGACTGAGAGATTTTGTTTGACGGGTGACGCTGCCCCACTTTCAAGCTTTAGGGCCCTTTGGGAACGTTCCCCTCATTCCTTCCTTTTCCCCTTTCCTCGCCTGGCTGGTCGGGAACACACAGCGATCCCAGCCAGATGCAGTGAAACAACTGCACTCCAATACAGAACCTTGCCTGCAGTTACCATAGAAACCAGCGCCGGCGCATCCTCGACTCGTCCCGCTGAATTCCATTTTGCACTTGACCCAGAAAACCCCCCCTTGGAGTTTGATATTTAGTCTCATGGCTAGTGACAATGCTGGCGCTATTAATGTGCTGCTTGAAACAAATGGAATTCACACCAGGAATATGCAAACACATATCATGGTCCCACTAGCCATAAAATATAAAAAACATTTCGCCAATAGTCAGCCACTTTATAAGACGTGAGGATCTCAACTCTATTCCCGTAATGCGATTTTGCCGTTTGTTTTTTCTTCTGCATTATCGCAATAATTATTGTTGTCTTCACTGCGCTCTTTGCTGATGCAACATGCAAATGTGTCCTCACTGGGGGCACGAGTAGTGCGGTAACTTATCATATTCCACGCTAAAAAAAAAAGTACACATTGGATCAAATTAGGTCAAGAACAGTGCCACCTCTTTGGAAAGTCTTCTTCGAGAGGAACTTTCCAAAGCTTGGAGAAGTTAATTATCACAAGCATCAGCCTTCATTACATAGCCAGTACAATATGAGTCTATAGGCTCCAACAAGGTCTGGTCATTTTCTTATAGTGTACTCTAGGCGCCGCTGGGACTTCATTAGCTGCAACCCATTATGCCGCAACCGGCCTTTATATTCCGTTCAACGGTGCTGGAGCTTCTGCATCATTACCACGCACCGCACCGCTCCCCGCCTTGCCTTACATTTATTTGCTTTGGAACCAGCTAACGCGCCAAACGTGCACTTTGTGACATAATAGCCGCAATAAGCATTTAGTGACCAATTGGGGCAACATAGCAGGTATGACGACTGCCATGGGAAAGACAGACAGTTAGTTAGTTAGTTAGTTAGTTAGTTAGTTAGTTGATTAGTTGGTTAGTTAGTTAGTTAGTTGCTAAGTATCTAATGCTAGCTGGCAAGTAAATGGTAAATGTACTGACCTAGTTAGTTAGTTGCTAAGTATCTAATGCTAGCTGGCAAGTAAATGGTAAATGGACTGACCTAGTTAGTTAGTTAGTTAGTTAGTTAGTTAGTTAGTTAGTTAGTTAGTTAGTTAGTTGCTAAGTATCTAATGCTAGCTGGCAAGTAGTTAGTTAGTTAGTTATTTGTAGATAAGTATATAATGCTAGCTGGCAAGTAAATGTTAAATGGACTGAGCTACTTATATAGTTAGTTAGTTAGTTAGTTAGTTAGTTAGTTAGTTAGTTTTTTTCTGCATATGCTAGCCAGCTAGCCTTTTAGTGAGAAGCTAACTATCTAATGCTAGCTGGCAAGTACTGTAAATTGTAAATGGACTTAACGACTTATATAGTTAGTTAGTTAGTTAGTTAGTTAGTTAGTCATTGCTTCTGCATAAGCTGGCTAGCTTTAATGCTAGTTAGTGGTTTGTGATACTTTTCGTGTTTTGTTTTGTTTTTAAGTATAAATAAAGACAAATTGATTGATTGCTTTTGATCATGGTAGCCAGTCAGCAAGCCAATGAAGTCAGTTTGTTAGTGATCTGTATCGGTAGCTAAACAGCTTATTAGATATCGCTAGCGTTTGACTATGCTGTCTAGCTATGTGGGCACATCATGGCCACATGTACGACAGCCACGAGACAGCAGATGCATTTGAGTTGGGAAATCTAAAAATATGTAAACAAGTCACTTGGAAATACACTTTTGATAGTGCATGTATTATGGAAGAATGACACTATTTTGAACTCTGAGTTGTCATGAATACATGTCTTCTGTGCGGAATATCATCATTTAATATTCAGGCAAAAATCCTTAAATCCAAACAGAACCCAACAAGATTTATATGAGGTGACGTTATTGATCCCATGGGGTGATCGAGTATCACATGCACTCACTGCAGCAGTGTTGAGTAAAATGAACACCAGTTCCATTTTAAAAAGCCTAATACATGATTTACAATCTTTATCATGTAATAATAATAATGTAATATCCATGCAAATGCAGTGGCAGTGGAGTTCCCGTGCTGATGTTACTGCAATAGTTTATTAATGTTCCATGTAATTATTTAATCTCATACTGTGTGGCAGATTAAAATGTTTGATGATATAGATTAGAAACATTATGTAAATTACCGGTACATAGATGCATGTTTAAAACACATATTTAATTGTTAATAAGCTAGTTTCTGATCACTTTGCAGGCTTTTATCTAGTGTCTTAAAATCATTTACAAAACCTCATGACAACATTAAAGAAATTGCAATGTTGGACAATTTAGACAAGCAAAAAAAAAACTAAGAAATCCCCAAAAGCTCCGATGTAAACAAGCAGATATATATTCAGCCTGCCCTGGCCTAACCCCTCCCACAATCGACCCCCCAGTTGCACTGCTCAGCAGCACCTTGTGTGCAGTTGGTGGGGGGCGGGGGTGACTTTGCTGGCGCTTCACCTCTTTCACCCGCGTGTTCACACACTGTGTGGGGATTAGAGCATGGCGGCGGTCTGGTGCTCTAACCTTTGGCTTCCCTCTATCTTATTATCCCTCAGCTGGAAGAAAAAAAAAACAAAAAACAGAGAACCACTTCTGAGCGATACAGAAGTGAACTGAGCTCCCAGGCAGTCCCCCCCCCCCCCCCTTTTCCATCCACTGCTTTACTGCTGTAATAACAAGCAGGACAAAGAAGGCCACTACTTATTTGGACATCACAACAACTTAGATCGGAGTCTCTCGTGCTCCTTGGTTGCAGAGTCAGTCCTCTGCACTCAGCATCAGATTACATTACTGGAAACCTTCTATTCAATGAGAGCAGCACCGGCCACGGAAAACCACACGAAAGCTGCATCAGACCCGACATCTTGTTAGTGGATCATCATGCGGGCTAAAGGAAAACCGCTTGCGCATACACTCAAGAGATCCAATCGAGCGAACGGCATCAGAAAGACCACCTTCACAAGAGACCCTTTCACACAGCCTGTAAAAAAAAAATCACCATTGTTCCACCTTGTGTTTCTGTATAAATGGCAATCACATGTAATAGGGAGGGGACAAAGTTAAGCCAGCAATTATTGTCCTTGTCAGGTACTATCAGAGCTGTCAAAAAGGCAAAACGTCACCCTTGTGCAAGGGTATGCTACAATGCCAGAATTAGAGTAGTCGAACACCAATGCTGTTTCGCTGTGTGAAATTGTGGCAATATTATGCTTTGATTGGTTCTGGGCCAATTCGTTAAAAAACTGCACGGTCAGAAAAATCCTATCAGACAATCTACAGGGGAAAAAAAGAAAAGATTTTTTGGGTTCTGTGTATCTAAAAAAAAAATGTGGGCAAATTCCAAATCTCTTGTTTTGGTTCTAATGCAGCAATTTTGCAGGATTTCTGTGTGAAAGGGGACAATTACAACTTGGAGTGAATGGCTGCAGAAATTTGACAGGCAAAATTCAGATTTTCTGGGTTCTGTCTAAAAATGTGGATGAAATCCAGAGATCCTGTTTGGCTCTGATGCAGGAATTTTGCAGGTAGGCATGAAATATGCCAATTGCAATGAGGAAAAAAAAAAAAAAAAGTAGACAACCACAATGCATCCCAGCAGACATCATCCAACATTCAAAATCCCACAATTTGCTTGGTTCTGCATTAAAGTCAAGGGCAAATAAAATACTGTCAAGCATTACTCGCAAACTCTCCTTTTGCTCAGTTATGTGTAAAAATATGGACAAACTCCTTGCAACTTTGCAAGGTCTCTGCATGAAAGAGCCAACAACCTTTTCCAAATCCCATTTGCTACGTTCTCTAGGCAAAAACAAAACAAAACAAAAAATACCGGACCTTATACTAAGGCCCTGATGCTACAAACTTTGCAGGGTCTCCGCGTAAAAGAGGCTCATTAGAAATGGGAGTACATAGTCGCAGACAAAACCATGTGATTCACCAGACGTCGTTTGACCAAAAACAAAAAACACCAACAAAGTGCAGCTTTATCAGACAGATATTTCTTGATTTTTTATCATGTATGTAAGGTGATAATTAGAACTTTAGGACCGATATACAATCATATTACCCAAATTTGTGTATCTGCAATGCTGCGACCGCCAGCACAAACGCATCAACGCGATAATAAAGAATGGGAATATCTCCGTGACACAAAACAGTGCAGGTTGTTATGTAACCCGTGCACTGGAAGGCCTTTGAGAGATGATTCATAGTAATTGCACGACTTGATGAAAGGACTTCAAACCATCTTTGTCCAAAATGAACTCAGAGGTTCAAACTAATTTGACAACGCAGCATCCCCGTGGGCTACACGAGGGTGCAATTCATGTGGAATCAATACAGATGTGTACCTCTATTATGGCGTGTCAGCAAAAAAAAAAAAAAGTTGGCAGCTAATGTAGTTTTTTATTTATTTTTTATATAGGGTAAAATGATGAAAAGTAAAGGTGCTGCTGCTGTAAAATAAAATGGTCAATGTCACAGAGATCTACTGAGAGCAGCTTAGGACGAGTTCGCCCGACTCTCCTACAACCTTGTGCGGCAGCTTTAAAGATAACAACGGAGCTCAGATATCAGTACAGTGGTGAAGAAGTAGTACTTAATGTAATAGATTTAACGATGATATCACTCTGCAGGCATGAAACGGACTGACTGACTGACTGCATTCCGCCTTGATGACCTTCACTTCCTTTTGCGGGCCTAAATGTGCTGCTTTGCATGAAAGCTGGTGCGCTGCCGGCCCCTGACGAGCAGCATATGGACTCATTAGCATGGCCGATTAGACGGCCAGGTTAAGTGTCTCGCCCTCGAGGAGCTGCCGCCGCCGTCCACCTCGGAGGGGGGGGGGACTGAGTTGGCCCCATGTGACAAATCATGTCTCCGTCATTGAGATGGTTCGTCGTGGACGGGGGGGGTGTCAACGCCACTGGGGGGAGCAGACCATGTGATGACGCAGCTAGTGGTTTGGTTGAAGGATGCTAAAGTTGACTCGAGATATTGCGGTTCAAGCAAAGCATATAAAGTCAAATTAAGTCACATCACGTTAGCAGCATTAATGTTAGCATTCTGCTTAATGAGCTAACAACAGCATACCATTATTAGATATTTACATTTACAATAACACCCCACGACAGGGGGTTATGAAACAAATGTGATTTTTTTTTTTTACAGTTTCTTCAATTAACAGTTTAAAGGGGAAGTCAACCCATTTTTTTTTTTTTTTTTTTTTTACAATAATATGTTCTATACGGCCCCACTGGTCCAAATATGGTATTCTAGTTAATGTTGCATTAGTGGAATATGAGTTATGCAGCAAAATCCAGCCATTTTTATCCATCTCAGAGGGCGGCCATTTTGCCACTTGCTGTCGACTGAAGATGACATCACAGTTGCTCAGGCTCAGGCAACGACCTATCACCACTCATCTGTTTTCTGAAGATGAGCTGTGATTGGTCATTACCTGAGCAACATTTGATGTCATCTTTAGTCGACAGCAAGTGGCAAAATGGCCGCCCCCATGAGATGGATTATAAACTGCTTTTTGCTTCATAACTCTTATTTCACAAATCTAATATTAATCCGAATGTCATGTTTAGAGTAGTGAGGTCCCATTACTGTCAAGAAATTATTAAGGTTGACTTCAACTTTAAAGACTAAACATACATAGTTAAATTTCAAGATTTTGAAGAGTCCTTATGTGTGTGCCAGGCATTAGATTGTACCATTTTTTACGTATGCAAATCCAGTAGTTCTTGATAAATACCCCTGCAGAAAGTTTTAATATAACTCAGTTGTGTTCTTTTTGCTAATTACGCAACAAACAAATGAACACAATATCTCTTGGCTTGGCACGTTTATTGGCAGTGGTAATAAAAGTCACTGGGATCAGAGACATCCCAGTGAGTGGTGAGGCCTCCATGAGCTAGCGCAGAGGGTATTCCCTCGTTCCTCTTTGAGGCACAACAGGCACCTCAGACAAATGGATCCGGTTACTACACAGCTTTCACAAAAATGATCTTTTAACTGGGTAAAAGATATAAAAAAAAAAAAAAGAACAGGTTCTCTCTACCCACCTATGGAGGAAGAGGCCAGGAAAAGGACACGTCCCCTTGGCACAGCTATGCACTGAGTGCAACACATTTACGGGCGAGAGGTCACCCCCTTCCTCTTTTTTACTTATCCTCCAAAGGCACACAAAAGGTTTGAGAGTAATTCCGGGGACAGAGAAAGGTTGCATCACATGATGTTGTTTTTTTTTGTGCGGTGCCTTGCTGGTTCATTTCTCCCTTTAAGTGCCGCAAAAGGTGAAGCTCTGCAGGAAAAGGTAATGTGAGGCTAACAATTCCCAAAGTCCCCCATTGAATGTTGGTCACCGGTGAGCAGGTAGAGGCCACCACCATGCTGTAGTCCAAGATGGACATTTGCCAGCCTCGAGTAGTCTTATCCACAATCAAACCGGCTTCTTTTAAACATCAAAATACAGTACTTGATTACAGGAATATTTGGCCAGCTAACACCATGCTAGCGACAAACAACTTGCCGATGAACTAGCTTAGCGTTAGCTAGGTTGAGGCTAGTAGCAATGTAGATGGATTTAAAATGAGGCTACGGAGATAAACCATCCTTTGTTCTGCCAAGATCATAATACAGTACTTGAGTACGGGAATATGTGGCCAGCTAACACCATGCTAGCGACAAACAACTTGCCAATGAACTAGCTTAGCGTTAGCTAGGTTGAGGCTAGTAGCAATGTAGATGGATTTAAAATGAGGCTCCGGAGATAAACCATCCTTTGTTCTGCCAAGATCATAATACAGTACTTGAGTACGGGAATATGTGGCCAGCTAACGCCATGCTAGCAACTAACGACTTGGAGCTGAACTAGCTTAGCGTTAGCTAGGTTGAGGCTAGTAGCAATGTTGATGGATTTAAAAGGAGACTACAGAGATAAAACATCCTTTGTTCTGCCAAGATCATAATACAGTACTTGAGTACGGGAATATGTGGCCAGCTAACGCCATGCTAGCAACTAACGACTTGGAGCTGAACTAGCTTAGCGTTAGCTAGGTTGAGGCTAGTAGCAATGTTGATGGATTTAAAAGGAGACTACAGAGATAAAACATCCTTTGTTCTGCCAAGATCATAATACAGTACTTGAGTACGGGAATATGTGGCCAGCTAACGCCATGCTAGCAACTAACGACTTGGAGCTGAACTAGCTTAGCGTTAGCTAGGATGAGGCTAGTAGTAATGTAGATGGATTTAAAATGAGAACGAAAGGAGGAGGGGACCAATGTTGTGCTATGTTAATGTTTTGGTCATTGTTTTCCAAAGTAAAAACAGATGTTTGCAAATGTCTTATTTTGATTAGACACAGAAGATGATTCTTTCATGAAGGACTACAGAAGAAACCAGTGAACAATGACTGTTGATATGCTGAAATCAGAGGATTTAGACAACTTTAAATAAAAAAAAATTACTCTTTTATTAAAATAGTTGCCCATTAATTTGATAATCAATTACTTGTCGATTAATCGATTCATTTTGACAGCTCTAATGCACGCTGTATGCATGTATCTATGCTGCAGTGTGACTGCATATAGTAACAGTAACTTTAGCTCAAGAAATAAAACGCAACGAGTCCACGCTGGTCAAGTCTCCACGGATACACTGCAAAGACGACCACACCCGGCGCGACCCCGCTCCGAGAACCAGCGGGGAGGATGAACACATTACAGCGTGGCAACTCATTAGCTGAATGTCAGTGAGGTGCATGTGTGTGAGTGCGGCGACGGGCGCCGCTTTGCAAGCGCGGCTTACCATATGAAAGAAGACCTTTCGCTGGACTCCAGTCATCTGCGGCCGTAATTCAATCACTTATAATAGCTTTTTCTGTATTTCGATAAGGGATTTTCCACTAGAAATTCATCACGGGCGACTTCTGTCCCCCCCAGAAAAGTGATTCTTTGACTGTGATAGGAGCTTCATCATTTTCTAGCAGGAATGTGAACTAATGCCACTTCGTTGTCCAGGAATATCATTGCTAAAGTATTAGATAATATGTTTCCATTACTGGCTAGGCAGATGGTAATGTCGATTTTCACACACTAACTGATATTGGTTTCACTACATTTCTTTGCTCTATCATGGGGAAAATTAACCAACAATTAATTTGAATGCATCCTAATGGTATGAGACCATCTAAATTACAGTCTGAGAATGTTGTAAGCTTCTGTTTTGACGCCAGTGTCGTATTGAGCAGAATGCTGCTGCTGCCAAGTTGCAACTGAGTAGTGCTCGCCAAAGAAACGATTAATCAGCAATGAATTCCCCTTAATCGCCGGAATTCTTATCGATTACTACGCCCATCTCTAATTTGTACAAGTTCTTTTGTGTTAACCTGACAAGTAATTTGAAAGAGTCGACATAAACCACTTGGAAAAACGCAGACACCTATGAAAAAAAAAAAAAAAACTTTCAAGGGAATTCTGTGAAAATGGTGCAAGTCAAAGCCATAATCCAGACCAGGAAGTTTGCTTGATTCATTGCATCAAACCTGCTCAAGGGGCTGCCAGTAGTCACAAACCTTTGTCACTTATAAGCCAGGTACCCACAAGAATTTTGAACTTCTTCACCCATTTATAATAAAATATGAGGAAATTCCCAACACGACAAAAAAAAAAAAAAAAAAAAGTGTCAAAATTGCCATTGTGAATACTGAACCGTTTGACTTTTCTGCGCATATCAGGGAGGGGAAAATAAATAAATCATCCTTTATGCACCCTAAACCACAGAATAATCATAAAGGATCATCTTTCAGAGGCATTCGATCAGGCCTTTTGCTAACTGCGAATGCTCAAATTCTGTCTACGTAATTATCAATAAGTTATGCTATGTGTTATGTCATAATTTATACAGATTCGACATTTTATCAAGTTTCTTTATTGAACTACAAAAGTTGAGAGTTGACCTGTGGTTCAAGTGGATTCTTAGCTTACTGCACTGCTTTACGTTTAAAGTTAAACACGGGACAATCACATAGCTGAAATTGCAATGACATTGCAAAATTAGGTGACTGTTTTTATATGTCGCTTTTTGACTAAATGTAAAAGATCTACCCCAGGAACAATTACAGTACTAAGTACTATTTAAAGCTAAATCTAAAAACCCACTATTAATTCAATAATATGCAAAAAAAATATATGTTCTATCATGTCAACATACATTTTTTTTTTATATATAATCATAGGTGTAGTAATAACTAATTGTTAATTATATTACAAAAGGTCGCCATCTTTCTGCTACGGATACCCGAAGGAGAAGAACTCCATGGACAAAGTTAGCTTCTGGTGGTGCTTGTCCCTGCTCGCCTCCCTCCGCTTTGTCCTCGCTAGATGTGCTAGCTTCTCACGCTAGCCGCTTCTGTTAGCCACTCCAACGAGTTCATGCTAGCCACTCATGTTCAATGGGCTGCTCGCTCGCGCACTCCACATAATAATTGGTGGTAATTAGTGGTGGTAGCCTTTAAAAATGAGGTCTCTCTGAGGCGCCGTAGTGCGCAAGCCTCAAAATCGCTGCCGCACGATCGTTAACACATTCACTGCCAGCCCAGTAAAAATGCATTATTTGACGTCTTTTTCCTTCAATGGCAGTCAATGAGTTAAAATGAGATGTAACCAAAATTGACGGATTTTTAAGCAAAATTTGCCTTAAAAAAAGAAAAAAGTAAAAAAGGATGCTGCAATATAATCACAAAATATATTGGCACATTGTGTTTAACACATTCACTGCCAGCCCAGCAAAAATGCATTATTTGACGTCTTTTTCCGTCAATGGCAGTCAATGAGTTAAAAGCCCTTCATATGCTGGACGTTCTCTTTGCGACAGGTGGTCTCATAAAGTTGCCAAGACATCTCAGTCTTGAAGCAGTTCGGCCCAAAGTGACCCGGCTCGTCGTGTAACACGTCCCGATCATTCGCGATGAGTCATTCCCACATAGACTTTGGCAAGTCGCTTTACTCAGCAGAGCATAAACGTGTAGGACTCTGCAATTAAAAATAGGCCAGAAAAAGTGCAACATCTTGTCAACTTGAATTAGTCATGAAAAAAGTTAGCAGGTGTTAAGATTTATAAAGGCAATTCTTGGATTGGATGTGTTTTTTTTTTGTTTTTTGTTTTTCCAGCTCGCTTTTAAAGATTTATGTCTTCATTAGGAGCCAACAAGGCTCCAAGGATGGATACTTTTTGATGCAGGGTAAAAACAAGATTAGTTCTCTCTATTAGCCAATGCTGTGTTTAATGGCGCCAAGTACTTCAGTCAAGTTAATCGAATCATAAAAAGGTAAGGACGGAGATGACCGCATTAATCCCGTAGCAATATTTTTGTGTCCATCTGCCAGCCAAGTCCCCTCGGCCGCATTGTTGGCTGAAAGATAAGGCTTCCTTATAGAAAGAAAGGTCAGAATCCAGTTCCCAGACTTAATTCTGGAGTCAGGTCTGGTAAGTGATCCCCGCGCTCGCCGCATACTAATTTGAGCAGACGTCGTCCTTGAGAAGCCAGTGATTAATAATAGATACAGCTTGGCTGTAAGGCAATAGCGAGGGTAAGCGCCTGCAGCCCCGCCCCCCACCCCCCATCGCTGCGGCTGCACTGTGGCACGTTCCAATAAAAAGAGGCAGTTTCAGAGATGGCAAAATAACGCACAGTCGGACCTCATCTTACAAGCGAGTAGGGATGTAACGATATCCAAACAACACGATACGATATTATCACAATATGAAGGTGACGATACGATAATTATCACGATATTGTGGGAGGGTTGGCGATATTTAAAAAAGATCACAATATTGTAAAAAAACAAAACAAAGCGCTCATACTAAAAAAAAAAGCACAATATTGTGCTTTTGTACATAACAACAATGCATATAAACCACCTTACAATCTCTAATACAATATTGAGGCACTTATTTGGTAATGTAAGCACAAATTGATCGCCTCACAAGCAAATTAGGTTCCCATTCATCTGACAATTAGCATAGATTTTAAACATAGAAGGCCAAAACATCCCTAATGAAAATTAAATTGCACTAATAAAGTAGCAACTACAGGGTGCTAGAACTGCACAAATAGAAATCAACCTGACTTTTTTTTTAACAGATGTGTTCCTTTTAAATATTGTGAACATGACGACGACGACATTGTGACAGTTTTAATATCACGATATCACGATATTGCCCTTATCGTTACATCCCTACAAGCGAGTAAGTGACCCGACTTTCGAGTTTGAGATACTAGGTGTTTTTTTGTTTTGTTTTGTTTTTGTCTTGAATTGCGAGCTAAAATTTGTAACGGTAAACATTTCCTGAAAAAGATGCAGAAGTTTGTTTTGGTTTTTTTGTTTTGTTAAAATATACATTAATCGGGTGAATGAGTGGTTAGCACGTCCGCCTCCCAGTACTGAGGACTTGGGTTCGAGTCCAGGCTCCGGGCTTCCTGGGTGGAGTTTGCATGTTCTCCCCGTGCCTGCATGGGTCTTCTCCGGGTACTCCGGTCTCCTCCCACATTCCAAAGACATGCATGGCAGGTTAATTGGGCGCTCCAAATTGTCCCTAGGTGTGCTTGTGAGTGTGGATGGTGTTTGTCTCTGTGTAAAAAAAAAAAAGAAAAAAAAAGAAAAAGAAAAAAGGCATCCGTGTATGCTCAGTCCTCCTTTAACACTCCAATTCTATTCAAAGAGGCAGCTTGTGTAGCGATTTCTGCAAGCAGTCAATCATATTGCAGAGGGACTTTGACTGCTTTGGAGTCCCCTCAAAATAAAAAAGAAAATAAAAGAAATGCTAATTAAAGGTGACGGACAGTTTTAGCGATAATTGAAACGCCGTTTACTTATTCAAACCACGGCAAAGCCATCAAATCCATAATCAGTCCATGCATTCTTTATCCTCTGTGAAAAATGACTAATATTGATGCATGCAGCTTCCTGAGTCACTGTTGCAAAATATATTGCGTAAGTATTATGTACACACTAGATATCTGTATAAGTACTGAATACATAAATACAAATAAGTAAAAACGTTTTGCCTCTTTCAACTCACCTAATGTTTGTACTGAGAAAAAAAAAATGTTTCATCTCATGCTAGTTTTTAAGAGCTATTTGTTATTAGCTTTGATGCTATCAAAACAATGTGATCCCATAGCTTGGCAGATTAAAGTAAGTATTAAAAAAAAATAAAAAAAATAAAAAAATAGCAAAGTTATAAATCTTTATCAATAAATCTTTATAAATAAGTCGTTTTTTCAGACTGAGATTTTTCAATGCTGGAATTTGGCAGTTTTTAGGTTGGTGCTTAACACCACCATTCTGTTTTTTATGTTGTGTCATCATAAGTCAACGTTAAAAAAATAAATACATAAATAAATTAATTAAGCCAATTTGGACAAAATCAGTATTATAAAAGTATAGATATAAATGTAGGGAGCTAGAGCAAAAGTACTGGGCAATTCACACTGTCAGCCATGCTTGACGATCCTCTTGTGTGGCTTTGCAGCACGAAGTCAATGATGCAGCTCCATGCGTCATCCCGCCAACGGCTCACAAAACAAAACAAAAAAGCCAGAAACATCCTCTTGCTAACGAATTAGTTTCCCATATGTCGATAATTAACACCATCAAGCACCTCAGTTAGCTAGCAGCATCTCTTTCGTGTTGTGCTCTATGACTCATTCCTCTTTAAAATGGCAAAACGCTGACGGCTAACTCGAATTGAAAGAGTTTGCATTGCGGCACTTCATGATGCTGGATGACAGGTGGTTTTATACAGTCATTCACAACCAATTTGCTTAGTGTGCCGCCATGAGAGATTATGTATCTTTGTTCATCTATATATGGCAGTGACGTATAATGACTGACAGAACATTATCCACTAGATGACAGAAGAAACAATCAACTAAACAAGCCCAGATAAGATCCTCATACTTTGAAAAACACTTTTGTTTGGTCTGATGTAAAATATGTACCTTGGCTCACCGATGGTGAAGCACTACGTTATTTTATTTTGTGCCATTGGGTTTTAGGGAAGAACCCAATTCGTGGACCAGCCTGGACAGGTCAAGCAGCTAATGTTAGCATCTGTGCTATTGCTAACACTGAATTTGTCGCCCCAGAGTGGTCAAACAACTTTTTAACCCCCCCATACATGACAACTTCTGTTAGAATTTATATGTAAATTTCCTTGATCTATAAGTGGAAAATTAACAATTAATTAATCAAGTTTCATTTTACAAATTTTAATAGATAAGATGAGAAAAGTTCTCACTGGATGCCATTTTATAAGTTTCTCGAGTATCTCAGTGGACCAGCCAGGACAATTCCTAAGCAAGGTTAGCACTAGCATCAGTGCTAACGTCTTTGTTAGCGGTTACTATTACACAACTGGTTTTGGTGCAAAACTAGACACACGTAGGAAACTGGTGGTGTTTAGTATCTCCAACAAAGTTAAGAAGCACTGCTGTAGATGTAACTAAACATCCCATAACTAAGTCACGTTGGACTTCACTAGATAGTAAACTTGTTGACACTCGCACAACAGCGCATCTGCTGTTTGCAGTCAAACAGTTTCGCCTCAACTTTTCCAAGACACGATAACTCTGCAACAAATTTCACACCATCGCCAAACGACGTCATTTAATGACAATGCCGATAACGAACTAACGTAAGTGATGGAGAGCTTCTTTGGCTTGAGAAAGTTCTGACTCAGTCGACGTGCAGTTTCAATGCTGCTTACCAAATGTTGTATATTGTGTGCACCACGTGGGGAGCAAATAAATTAGCCATCTGCAGGCTCATTAGCTTGAGGCTATTCCCAAGTCAACAAAGTCAGTGGAATAAGAACGTCCGTAATTACTATAATGGAAACACTTTTCGGAAAACAGTAAACAGTATCTGGGCTGAGGAAGACACAATCTTCCTCACTAACTTTTTGCTTTTGTAAAACTCCGCTTTTCAATTCCAAGCCATCATCAGGAAACGACAAGTCTCGGCCAAGAAAACGAGCCCATTTTTCATGCCATTCCAGTTAATCCAAATCACACAAAAGTTCTGGAAGAACAAACTTAAACCCTAACTCAAATGGTTGAATCATGACCAAAAGCAAGCAAAGTACCAACTGGTTGGCATTCAACTTCATGGTCGACAAAGGCAACAGCTTCATTATGCTGCTTTGTTGGCCCGCAACATCACGATTTCTTCCAAAAGTAAAACGTGCAGGTAGTGTAAAAGTTAACGGGCCGCGACTGCTTCCATTTTTGGAGGACAGACAGTCACTTTGCTGGTGTTTGGTCCAAAGAACAATGTAGTAACTTCAAAGATGAAAAATTTGTTGTTATCTGCGCCTCTGCTACCTCCGTAAACAATTCTTTATGTACAGTACTGTTTAATGTATGACAGCATAAATTAAAGTTTCCTTCACCAGTACATGCATTTTAAACTAAAATATAAGACTGTCTTGAAAATTTTAGCAAAAGAAATCTAGTGCACATTTGTGCTGCTTAAAATATTGATATCACACGACTGCTCCGGTGGCTTCACCATTTTTTTCTGGAACGTGCAAGAGCGCTCCTACAGTAAAAGGACAGACAGATGGAGCTTTAGTACACGTAATTGCGAAAAGTATAT
This sequence comes from Festucalex cinctus, assembly GCF_051991245.1. Taxonomy (NCBI): domain Eukaryota; kingdom Metazoa; phylum Chordata; class Actinopteri; order Syngnathiformes; family Syngnathidae; genus Festucalex; species Festucalex cinctus. The sequence goes on along the minus strand of NC_135423.1, from coordinate 5,955,628 downwards.
ATAAATCTCAAGGGGAAATGGCGGATGAAGAAATCTCCATGTGAATCACAAAAAGGCTACATTTATTGGCACTTAGCGGGAAGCTAAGAGCTGCACACTGGGGATGAAATGCACCATTTACTCCAACAACACTAAAGTGTTAATTCTTCCTCTTCTGGAAATAGAAATGCTCCTTATTCTTGTCGGTTTTAATTAGGCTTGCTATCATGCTAAAAAGAAAAAAAAAAAAAAAAAAAAAACTTGAGCGGTGCTTCTCCTTGTTTGTAACCACGTCGAAGACCAGAACACCCTGCCGCTGATCTCTCCGCGAGTCAGTGTCGGCTCAAACGAGATATTTCGCACTTTTACTGCCGCTCATCTCTCAAAGTTAATGGCGCGGAAAATCTGGATGTCTTTAAAAGGCAACGGGGCCGTTATACAAATCTTCCCTTTCCCCGACAACGCCGTCACCGCGTCGACGGGATGACATGAGGGGTCAGTAGCTTATTACTTTCTCATAAGCACTTGGGCAAAAAGGGAACACTGTCATAAAGGTTTCATTTGGTGACACCGGCTGGTGAGACACGCGCACGTCGGTGACTTGATTTGAGCGCCATTGCAGAAATCACATCCCAGCGTTGACAGTACGTGGAATTGGATTCCAGTACATTCCTGGTGTCACTTTTGCAGTCCAGGATACGAATGTCCGGGCATTTAATGGGGAAGTTAACACCCCCAAAATTCTTGACAATATGTTCTATGCAGCCCCACTAGTCTAAATATGGTATTCTGGTTAATATTGTTTTAGTGTAATATGAGTTAACTCATTCACTGCCATTGACGGATATACACGTCAATGGGAACGGAATTGACTTAACTCATTCACTGCCAATGACGGATATACACGTCAATGGGAACGGAATTGACTTAACTCATTCACTGCCATTGACGGATATACACATCAATGGCAGTGAATGAGTTAAGCAGCAAAATCCAGCAATTTGTATCAATATCAGATGGGGGCCATTTTGCCACTTGCTGTCGCGCGAAAATGACATCACAGTTGCTCAGGGCTCAGGCAGCGACCAATCACAGCTCACCTATTTTCTGAAGCTGCGTTGTGATTGGTTGTTACCTGAGTAACTGTGATGTCATCTTCAGTCGACAGCGAGCGGCAAAATTGCCGTCCCCTGAGATTGATAATAGCGGTTTCATTTTGCTTCATAACTCATATTCCACAAAGTGATATTAACTCATTCACTCCCATGCAGCCATTTTCACAGAAGTAATCCCGTTCACTCCCGGCTGTTTTACTGGATTTTGACTGATTTTGCAAGGCCCACAGAATATTGTGTTCAATTGCTATAAAAGCATGGAACCTATCAAAAGAAAGATTCTATCAAAAGAAGATTCTTTCATCAGGAAAAAAAAAAGTATGTTTCTATCTGTTTCCTTTTTGCAGCAATTAGCATTAGAAAAGAGCTAAGTTTCATCAGTTTTCATAAATCTATTTAAAATTCTAAGTAATTGAGCTTTTTTTTCTGGTTGTTTTTTTTTTTTGGTTGATCTCCTTTGCTCTGCTGCCACCTGCTGGCCATTTGTGTAATAACTACCCTACCATTTCTGCAACCTTTGCAGTTGATAGGCTGCATCAAAGCCTTCTGTATGCTCTAGCAAAAAAAAAAAAAAAAAAAACTTAAAAAAAAAACATATAAATACGTCTTTGGGACACTTAAAACATAAAAAAAAAAAACACGTATTCACACGTTATTGGGAGCAAATGAGTTAATCAGAATGGTATGTTTTGACTAGTGAGGTCACATATAACATTTTTGTCAAGAAATGTTTAAGGTTGACTTCCCCTCTAAGGCACTCGGGCTTCCTTGCACATGTCAAAAAAAGCTGCATGTTAGCTACATTCAAGATTAAGATTAAATAGATTTGCGCTTCATTTTACATACAGATGCGGATCCTGATCAACTCCCAATTTGCACCTAAACGGGCAAAATTTCAGCACAATCAATTTGTACACAACACTTTTGGGAGTCTAGTTTTTTTTTTTTTTTTTTGTAGCATAGCTTCAGAGCAAAATGCTTGAAATGGGCCAGGTCATTATTGCCGAGTCACTTGCAATTGCTGCGGATAGTCACCAATGAAAAGAGGGCTCTGATTACTTCTATAGTGGGGGAGTGCTGACTCACGCCAGGGGCCCAAGAGTGTGTCACTGTGCCATGCCCAAAATAATCCAGACAACTGAGAAGGTGAAAAAGGAGTTTCAAGCTATGGGTTCTATTTTCGTGCGCTCTACATCTGTTCAGTGGCGGCTACGCTTTGTTTTGGTATTTTTGCTGAAGTATTCAGCTTGGCGCTGTTGGTGTGAACACGGCAGACTTGATTTAAAGCGGCTCCTCGAATTCCCTTTTGGTGCACAAGAGCAGTCATTGACTCGGCAGAAGGAGGAACCGATTTACAATCGAAGCCCACAAAGTTTCAAAGAAACTGCAAACTGTGGGCAGATAATGTAACGTTGGCCAAATGTGTGAAAAGAGATGAACGGATCTTTTGAACGGTTCTTTTAAATGAACTGATTCTAGTGATTCAGTTCACCTAAAAGAACTGTAATGCCCATCACTACTGGAGGTGAGGATGAAATAGAGATTCATGTCAAAAAATCCCTTTAACTCTTTGACCGCCAAAAACGTTTAATAAGTAAAATCACGATGTATGCCGCCATAAAGGTTAAGTGATGTCAACTACTTTTTTTTTTTTTTTTTAATATATCAGTGGTCAGAGGGACGTCCAAGTGCGGCGCAGCCGGGCCAATGAGTTGTGAAATCAAAAACACCCACTAACTATGGCCAGCAGATGGCAGTGTTAGCTGCTCGGGCCCTAACTAGAGCTGCGAATTACAACGAAACACGGCGCAATCTAATGAAACGGAACGTTTTCAAGGCTGACGTGAATGATCAAAGCCTTTGTAACATTAAACCTAATTTGATGGAGCGTCACTAAACAAGAAATATTAGTATCAAAGTCACTGTTGTGGAGAAAATGTATCTTTTTCTTTTCAATTTTCGCTCAATGTCACTCAAATGACCTATTTTCAAATGGTGATTACTAAAGAACGGAATCAGGTAGAAACATACTTTTTTTTCTGATGAAAGAATGGAATACGATCTTTCATGTAGTACCCATCTTGTATATGTAGCAAGAGAACACAATATTCTGTTTGCTTCGAAAAACGAGTTAAAATGCTCAAAATCCTTTTTTTTTTTTTTTTAATAACGTGCGGCAGTAAAAGAGTTAAACAAAGCTGTCTATTCTTTATAAGTTTAAAAAAGTAATAAAAAACGACACTAATATTTTCTCTTAGTGCAAATGAATGCCGGCTTGAAATATATAATAATCGTTATCGGCCCTGTAAAAGCCATATTGGTCTATCACAACTTAAACCTTTGCCCGTACAGCAAATGAAAGTTTTACAATGGCAACACTTAGTAGGCTACTCTGGAAAAATGATTACACGTAATTGATGTCAATGGGGAATTTTGTGCGATTGTGGTTGAACTTGACGATCACCTCTACACATCTCCATGCCTTCAAGAAGTTAACAAGACCATAATTGAAGGTGGGGAAAAAAAAAGTGACCATTTCAGCGAATGTACTTTTGTTCGCTGGTGAAGCATGTGGTCAATGGCTGGTGTACATGACTTACCTCACTAAGCTGGCTTATACTTTAGCTCATAGCCCTCCTAAGCTTCTTAAAGGAGTAAGCTCCAACTGAGCTAATTATTCACGGACAGCCTCCATCGAAAGGGAAAAAGAGCCGAGCGAGAGCACCTCCGTCGTGAAACACTCAAACTCTTTTTAATTACCTATTTCGCAAGCCAAGAAGACAAGTCCATCCATGATTTTCTTGCGCAATAAAAAAAGGGAAGCTGTTCTCTCTTATGTGCTTATTACGTTGACAATTTCGTCAGGCATTTGTGTCATTTTGATTCCATGTTGCCGCCTCGGCTCCCTAAGCTTTGATATCCTGATATTTTTAATTAGAGTAGAAGTCAGCGACTGGCTCTGATTTTTGTTTCCATTCTCTCATTCTAGGCCAGACAGCTTTTGTCTCGCACACTTAAAAGCTGACTCGTTCTGTTAATTGCTCTTCATCTTAATATGGCCTTCCCGTGCGGGTTTTGTCGGTTTCCTTTTGCCTCTGAGGCAAACGCGGTTTATTTGTGCAGCACCTTTTTCCACACAACAAGGCAATTTGGAAAGCTTTTCACCCTCAGTGCGAGACATTACGGTGGGATGCAAAAGGGATTGCTCTAACTTACATCAAATGAATGAATAGTAATAGTCCAAAACAGATAAAACAAGGGAGAGGAGAATTTAGAGTGCAGTCGCAAATGAGGACAGAAATCTGAATAAATAGTTTCAAATTGGATTTAGTAAAAAAGGCAGAGAAATGCAATTTCAAAAGTTTTAGCCTTGATTTACCAAGTTTGAGCGAGTTTTCTTTCGTAAAGTCTTCCCTTGGTGCGTTTCTGTTGTGAAGGAAACATTTAATAATTTAAAGTGAACATGATACATGTTTCTTCTGTACTACATATTTCATAATTTGTTCAAAAACAAGATTGTGTTCATTAAAAAAAGCTCCTTTTTTTTTTATTTACCCAAATATTTGCCCCCCAAAAAGATAATTTTAGTGCTGTAATTTTCATACCTCTACTACTACTACTCTACTTCTACTACTCACGGTTATTAATATACCGACAGAATTTCATATCAGCACATGCCTAGTTTGTAGTCTAAAGCCTTTGTAGCGTTTTTCACATGCACTTGTTTTTTTCTTGGCTTTCACAGCAGGTCAGACCACATGACGCCGCACCCTCCCAAAGGAAGTGTGCCCATATTTGGAAGTGTTAGCTCAAGGCCTAATAGAAAGTAGCCTGGAGTCTTTTCATGCTGGTTTGGATATTAATTACACTGCACCTTTATGCAATATGGATTTTTGAATTAATGTGGTACAGATCTCTCGCTATCGCTGTACCTTCTTAACCACGTAGCATTTATTATAACTTCCTCCATTTTCTCCATGTCATTTGCTGTACAAGTCTGTCAAAATCTTTAGCAATTAGCACTCCTCCAACCAGTCTCCTATTGGATGCGCCGTCTGACGTCCCAGCGATGCAGCTAATGAATTGAACATTTTTCCGATGTTGCACGCTGTTAAGTGCAGTGCGAAAACATATTAAACGAGCTGTTAGCAACATCTCTGAGCGGCATTGTTCTAATTATTGTGGGAATGCTGAAGCATTCCCACGTTATTGTGATTTTTATTCTCCACACTTTTTTGCCGCCTAACAACTCCCACATAATACTTCCAATTTACACTGTTCAAATTTCAACTAGCTGAAAAAATTAACGCCTCCCGGGGTATATATTGTCTGATTCCACATTACTTAAAGTATTTGCACAATTTAACATTTAATATCAACTTTTCCCCATTCATTTTCGATGGGACAGTCATTGAACATTTTCTAAGTATCACTTTCCACGCCCACTTTTACCTCTCAAATTGCTTTCAGCATTCCCGCGCAATTTCTCCAGAAATTGCACTTTGTCTAGTTATATATAAAAAGCTTGCGTTTATATCATTTAAAGGGAGATTCTCCCATTAAAAAAAAACAATCTACAGTGTGAACCACTACACAACCACTCTAATATCTGACCCCAAAACTGATTTAATATTCAACAGTTCAGCTTCTAAAGGTCTCAAAATGAATTGTACAGTTGTACTTGAAAGAAAAAATGAATGTTGACCACTGAGATCTGAATGAGTTTAATCTGCCTTTAGCCATTTCAGTTGGGGTAGAAAATTCTGTACAAGAATGAATGAATGGAAGTTCAGGTTCATTTGTTTATTTTTCCCATCATGTAACCTGTAAAACACATATTCAGTTATAAAGTAGTTCAAGTATTAAAATATAGCTGATGATGCACTTTGGGTGCTTACAGCCATTAAAAACAGTTCCCGAGATCCTTGGAGATGAAGCCAAGTTTTATTTTGAATAATTATAAAATCAGCAGCGCGGTGCAGTTTTTACACATTAACAATCACCCTTTATGTTGAATTTATTTCCCATCTGCAAAGCAAAACACTCCCACACTTGTGCCCAATGTCACCTGGCCTGTCTTCCACCGTGTCGAGTTGCACCGCAAAATATGCGTATGAAGTCTTCCTACACGCAAGCTTGTCTTTGTTAATGTTTACTGCAGAAAGGATGGAGATGCTGAAAGATAAAGACTACTTAAAAAAATGCTAATTGTAATTATGGTAGTAATGTTAATTGGAAGTTACATTTAATCACTTTTTATAGATAAAACTTGACCTCGTGTTATTTGTCTTGTACGGTGAGCAGCATCGTTATATTTTGTAATTTGAATGGGAAAAGTCAAAAGACAATTCCGAAGAGACATTTTATTTTTATTTTTTATTTATTTATTTATTTATTTATTTTAAAGACAACATTTTACTTTTATTTTTACATTATACATTATTAAAACCGACCACTTTACCTAGTGGTAAATTGTTTCATCCCTTCTGATACGGTGTTGCTTTGAGATACAAGTTGGTTTCATTTGTTCTTTCACCTTGCTATCCAAACACTCGTATCTGAAATCATATTTGTGAATGGAAATTCCTATAATCTGTTCCAGCCTCCCAAAAGAAAAACAAAAAACAAAAACACAGTATTAACTCATTCACTGCCTTTGACAAGTATACTTGTCAATTGTATTTTTTAGAGCGGTGCTAAATGGGGGCGAATCTGAGCATGCTCCACTGTAAATATCAAACTTGGAAACAACTTTACTGATGCCCAACCACCGGTAGATGACATCATTGCCCCATTTTATAGGAAATAAACACAGTTTTCACACAGAGTCCATGGGAGAAATGGCTGTATTTTGGCAAACCTACATTTTTCTGCTGTCAATTATAAAAGAACGGGGCGGGACAAAAAGTAGGGAGTCTATTCTGTTATTTGGTAGATTCGGTTTATATATAATTATTGAATGTAATATCACGTGAGTATTGGAAATGTAAAAATTTTCTATAATGACTGGCAGTGAATGAGTTTTAACAAGCCGGTCTCAGCTCCTCAGTACACAACAGTAATTAGTCATTCTTGGCAGAAGATAAAGAATATGCCTGCACGTATTGTTATATCTGTTGGGTTTTTTTCCAATCCAAAAGGTGTAATTTTCTTTGTTTAGTCTGATAGTAAACTTCAACTGGGAGAGGCAATAAAGTGCATGAAGCCTCTTTTTAGAAGAATTGTTCAATATCTACCAAGCTACCTTGCGAGTGAAATTAAAAATCAAAAAATTGAGAGCTCATATCTCAAGGCACCACTGTATTATCAAATTTGTGAAACACAGTGAAAATAAAAGTTCCCTCATCCAATTTGTCTAATAGTACAGTGCGTTGGGAAGCCCCTACAGTGTAGAGAATACTAAGAAATTCCGCCCACATCAGTCATGCGACTGATGTTTAGAACGAACCGAAGCCAAAATGGTGCTTAAAAGTTGGAAGACGGCTGAGAACTTTTAAGCGCCCAAAACCTCGGTGGATGTTGTGAGCGTTTATTTGATGCATAAATCCAAAAACGGAGGCTATCACTGGGGGCGCTCCAGCAACTGCGCCGCTTTGTTTGTTTCGGCATCGAGTTGCCCACACACTCTTTTTGTCACATGCAAACGTATTGCACCTGCAGCCAATTCTATTTGAGTCTGTGAAGTGCGCTTGGACCAAAATGACAGCACTGTGGGCTCCACCGCCATATGTTGGGCCGGCGATTAGACCGGGCCCATGCTGGGGAAAACGCGATCCCTCAAGTCAAACACCAACGCGGCATCTGCTTGGGATGAGGACTCTCTTACATCTTCGCCGACATTATCTCGTATCGAATTGAAGGAGAGTTGATTTAACCGCCGCTTGTGGCCAACGCATTAAAAAATCATCACAAAGTGGAAAGCAGCAAAAAAAACAAAAAAAAAACCTTTGTTTGGTATCTTCGAAGAAGGCTTCGGAAGTTATTTTTTGGGGGGGAAAGTAGGGAGAAGAAAGAGATGAGTAGCATGTGACAGAGTGTCCCTGCTGGGTATATATATAAAAAAAAATAAAAATAAAAAAAGAAGAAGAGGAAGATGACAATTACACACCAGCCACATTCTCCAGCTGAGTGACCGCCACGCCACGATTGGGTTCCCGGGGTGTTTTGCTGCCATGGCAGCACATCAAATAACAGTGACGCGTAAAATGCCTGCACAGCCAAGACAAGCGCGCAGCGCCACAAGACCACACGGATGCTTTTTGGGACTTAATTCCATCAGACAGACGGACTCTAACGCGATCAGAGCGGAAGGAAAATCCACTCCGTCCACATCCTTCCATTAAAAGAGCATTTGTTGTTTCGCTGCCATGTAGCTGCACAAGATATATCGCCATGCACTACTCCGGGCTTTTGTGCTAATATGATAGCAGCAACAACTGGGAGGGAGGAAGGGAGGTCGGTAGTGGGGTTTGTTCCATTGAGGCTGGATAGAAACTGCATGTTTCAGTACCAAATAATGTTGGACCTGATTTGTTTACTTATTTCTAGCAAACTACATTTATACGATATCATGTACTGAACGCCCAATGGTGAGCAACACACGTAGACAGACACAATACTCACAGGCATTAAATTGTATCACATCCCATGTATTGAGATTAGGCTTACTGGTTTGACGGTTTACCGTGGTTTTAAAAAGTCACGTTTTCAATGACCGCTAATATTGGCTCTCACTATGGGTGAGGGGGACTTCTAAGCAGGGCACAGTATGATTAGCTGCTTGCAGAGTTGAGTAAAACAAGCCGCATCTTTGAAGTTAATTTCCTCCAATTAACCCCCCCTCCTTCTCAGCGAGCAGAGAGGAGGGGTGAGCAGTTACGGAAGCGTAGAGAGAGAGCAAGACGAAAGGCATCGCGCAAACACGGCTGCCTTTTTTTTTTTTTTCGCACTGCTGATCAATGTACATCATCTTTAATTAAATTTACAAATGTTGCCAGACGGTAGCAGTTAGCCCCAAGGATAACATGAGTAGCCCAAATGTCTGTTCTAAAAATAATCAGTGATGGGACACTGTGACTTACTAAGAATAAATGTATTTATTATTTATTTATTTATTTAATCTTAATGTGGTACATCTTTCATATGTACCAAATATATATATATATTAGGGCTGCACAATATTGGAAAAACATGCGATATGCGATTATACTTGCTGAACATAGCGATATCGATATTATTGCGATATTTAACATGTACCTACATAAATTAAATTTTTACTACCTAATGAAAGAAAAACATTTTTCATGTGGCAAAATAAGCAACCTTAATGTAATCTTAGTTAATCATTGTAATTATGTCTTGATAATTTTTCAACTATTGAATGGCAATGCACATTTTAGTTAGCATCTGGCTGATCAAATTCATATAAAAAGCATAAAATTCCATATAAAACTTATCGCATGCCTTTGCGATATGCATATTGCAAGGGCCAATATCACGATATCGATATTTTTTCGATATATTGTGCAGCATATATATATATATATATATATATATATACATACATACATACATATATATATATATATATATTTTTTTTTTTTTTTTTAAGTCATTTTAGAGCAGCAATTTTGTGACATTTTTGCTGATGGTTATACTGTCAGAATCTAACATCGGCCCATGCCTAACAGATATATATCGAATCATCTGTTATTTGAGATATATGCACCACTAAGACTTATGTTCCATTTATGCAGCTTGCACAAATACTAGGAAAGACGTTTTTTTTTATTATATATTTTTTTTAACGTACTGTTGGACGGTGACCGTACATTTCACACAACTCTTCCCTCACACACAGGTCCAAAAGTTTTTCATACCAAAACATCCGATCAAAATCCTAATCACCATCAATCATCAATCAAAGCTGTAACAGAACCCAATGACGGAGCAAATACAGCTGCAACTTTCACACTGTACGTCGCCATCAGATAATTAGATGCCGTCAGCACAACTGCTTTACAACACAACAGGGTGTGAGAAGTACGCCATGTAAAGTCCAGAGGAAACACGACGGAAGACAGTAATGTGTGAACATCTAATAAGACGAAGGCAGACAAGTGACAGCCAGCTGCCTCTTGCTGTTTCAGCCCCCCCACCACCAAAAAAACAAGAAAAAAACAAGTGAGTGACAGCACGGCAGCGCTGAAGACATTATTCCATCCCATGATTAATTTGACATTGCTGTGGCAACACTCCATATTTCAGACACGCCGCCAAGTGACAGGACAGTACACCAACGCTTGTAATGTAATCACGCCTCACAGCCGGAACGACGGGGCCGCGCTAAAATCCCCCGATTAGGATAAAAGCGTTATTAACGGCACTGTGTTGTCAAAACACAGTGAAATCAAGACAACGGAAGAAAGCGCTTTAGCCGCTGAGCGTCTTATCGCAGTCACTCAATCAAACTTGTCCTCCTCCAGCTGCGGATCAAACGGGGGAATCCATCCGCTATTACCGCGCTAATGCCCCGCGCGCTCTCAGCCAGGAAGAGATCTCCGACGTTATCTCCGTTTCATCCCTCTGCCGGGGCTTCGGTTGCTCGGAGAGGTGCGCTCGCCAAGCGCCACCTCATCACTCGGTGGGAAAGCTGCCGGTGGGTGACGTTGACCCGCATCACTGCAGCAATTTAGACAGCTTCTGTACTCTCTATTAACTGGTGTATCAAAGGTGCCAGCCAATTCGTTGTTTTACTCCACCACTCATGTGTAAAAAAAATGTGGATAAATCTGCGTTGCCTTTGGCTGGGATGATGAATAACCAGACAGTTAAATCTCTACTGAGGCAACCTAGTTTCCGCGTTTTGCCTTGAAACAAGGATTTTACAGGATTAAACTTGCAAACACTTTGTTGATGAATGATCCATCAACAGTGGCAAATCAGTTATGGCTAATAATAACTAGAGCTGCAGCTATCGAATATTTTACAGGGAAAAAGAGGGCGAGATCTGCACTGACCTGGATTGATGGACGTAAACCTGCTTTAGTCCGTGTATTTTATTTTATTTTTTCAAGGCTTTGCGTTATAAAACATTTGCTAAAAAAGCGGAATAACTCGCTGAAAAGCGGACGGACATCCGTCAATAACGGGCCGATGTAACGACGGTTTTACTCTCCGACAGTAAATGAGTAAAAAAAATAAACAGACATTTTTGTGAACCAAACTCGAGGACTCGTTTCAGTAACTCGCCTCAACCTCATTGTTGTCATTGCTACGGTGAGCCGAAATGTCGCGCTTTCCCCTAACCGTACCCGCAGATGATTTATTATGTGTTACTGACACAATTTCATGGTGTTCTCCTTTGGTCAGATTGCTGATACAGTAGATACTGCTCGAGTTAACACGAGGCAGACACACTGTGAGATAATTGATCAAAGTCTCGGACACTGCTTGATAACCACGGCACTCGACATATGACATCTAATCTCTGCTGTTGGTCGTAAGACGGTTATATCTTTCATCCTTGGTCCAAAATCGTAGCATATGTATCTTATGTTTGTTACCTTTGGGGTTACCAATGACTGATCAAGGGTGTTCCAGCATTGTGCTCCAAATGCTGACAGAAGGATGACTTATGATATTCTTCACCTGATAGTTACAAGAACCATAAATTCTTTACAAAAGAGCTTCATTTGTGTGACTGTTTCGCCCACAAATGATGCTGTTTTGTACAGCGTTAAGCATCGTCTTCTTTGGAACATGCTACATCCCTTCACTGAGCCAGGGAAAAACATAAAATCCTAGGCAGGCGTAATTAGAGCTACTTAATGCCCTCTTAATTAGCATCACATTAACTCCGCCGCGTGAGCCTATGTGTTCAAATTTGCATATGTGAAGATTCTCAAATCGCTGGCATGAAAAGAAGTCAACATTGTATTGCAACATTACCTGAAGAACCAGTTAAGTGTGTTTCAGCAGCCACATCACAAAATGAGAATTTCCTCAACTTTCCATTTGTTGTCATGGCTTTCATCGTCGACAAGCCGTTGCCATCACTTTGATTTTGTCAGGCGCAGAGATGAACATGGTTACGGGATGTAAAACTGCGCATGAGCAGCAACGCTTGGATATTTTTTCGTCAGGAGAGAGGCGCAAAAGTCCTCCTGGAACACCTACTACACACCACACGCAGCGTGAAATTCTACCAAATACATCTTTCCACCTCCTACAAACAACACGGCCCTCAGCACTGTCTGGGAGGGTTCTTATTTAGCTTTCATGGATCCGAATCCTTCACAGTTGATGCCTAACCGGCAATAATGTTGATATCCAGACAAGTCTGAAACTGTAGAGTGGAATTCGTCATGTCGTGACTCGTGAGTGTAGTGAGCGGGTTTTCACAAACTTTTATCAGAGCAAAGGGGTAAATAAAATCACACACTGTAGGAATCAAATGTCTAAAAACATAGTCTATTGCCGAAGGTTATGGTACGAGAAAGAAGAAAAAGAATATAATTGGTCAGGCTGGCCCCAGAGAGACCTACGGAAACAGTCAAGAAGCTGCAGAGATTTCTGGCAAGTGTAGACGGTGTGGGTGGGTTGCATCAGGAAGGGTGTAAAAACTGTGCCTTAAGGTACTCAAAGCACTTTAACTGTCTACCTACTGATGACGCAGCATTAAGAACATCTTGCTCAAGGATACTTCGACACGGTCCGCGTTGAGGATCGAACCCACAGCCTTCAGGTTGGAAGACGACCACCTGAGCCATGCCCCCCCCCTGGCTCGCAAGACGCCTAAGCACGTTTTTAAAGGAACTGCAAAGGCGTGTCCTACATGATGCTACAACAATCTGCTTTATTCTGAATAACTGTAAATTATTTGCTGTGTTTACTAACAAACAACTTGAAAAAACGAAAGTCAAAACAAAATAAAAACAAGCTAATGATAAATCTAGAACTATTATAACCTTGGCCTAAAGTAAACCAGTGCTTCTCAAATAGTGGGGCGCCACCCCCCCAAGGGGGGGGGGGGGGGGGGGGGGGGGAGGCTCCATCAAGGTGGGCGCGTTTGACCTTGGGGAACATGCTTTGTTATTTTTTTATTTAGATGTTTTTTTACTGTCCTAGAATAAAGTGCAATTGCACCTCCACTACATTAGGGGGCAGTGGAGCTCTCATTATTGGCAGAGCGTGCGCAGGGAGCATTCGCGCGGTGGTGTAGGGGTTTTGTTTGCACTGAGCATGCGCGCTTTGCAAACAGCTTAAATATATTTTCGTTTTGCAGGTTAAAGGTTTTTTTTTTTAATATTGTGCTCCTGAGTTAATGTTGGTGATCAGTTTGAATGCATTATTATTTATTGATTTTATGTAATTTTATTTTTCCGTATCATATGGTTTGACGTGGTCAGTCAAAAAATTTTGACAGTTTAATTAAGGATTTAATTTTATTTTTGAATTTCAGATGCACTTTAAATCTTTTCTGTTACAGTTAATAAAGCTATTCTTTGTTGTAAGTTGGTCCATAGTTCTTTCTTTTTTAATTCTCTTTTACAATTTTATAGACAAATGATATTATTTATAGTCGCGCGGGGGGGTTTCTTCTTACTGGGGGAGTCATGACAGAAAATAATTGAGAAGCACTGGCCTAAACCAATATTAACGAAGCTAAAGTAAATTCTGGAATGCATTTGCTGGTTGTGTCGTACCTGAAACAGCAATCTCCTGTATTTTTATTTTTTTTTAATACTATAGATTAGTGATTAAAGAACACCATGGACAATAAGTCACAGCAATAATCCAAAAGACATCTCCCTCGGTGTTGAAGAGGCGTACGATAACATTAAAGGAAATACAGGAACAAGTCATAACAACAATTCAAATTCTTTTGGGGACAAAAACTACAAACTTAAGCAAATAATTACAGCCACCATTTTATCCCCGTGTAGCTATAACGACGTTAATATGAAGATTACGAAGCAATCATCATAAAACTAATTTACTGCGACTGCGAGGTTTATTCCAGCAGTTCCCAATGAAAAGATTGACTTTATATGTTCACCTTTCCGGCACACGGCGGTAACAAGACATATGACAACGGGACCGTGAGCTCTCCGAGGCTTTCCGTCACTTTGATGACGCGCCGTAGACCTTTCATTCCGTCCATAAATACAGCGTTGTGTAACTGTGGGCTGACCAACGCAATTCCTCCGCCATGAATCGTAAAAGAGCACTTTGAGCGCGTCTGCAGTAAATAGTACAGCAGCTGGAAGCACATGTAAAGGTTCAGACGTTTGCACCATTACACTCGATTATGGGACAAGCACTAACTTGATTCACAACGTATGAGCGACTGGTCCAACAGAAGTAAAAGGCAAGTTTTATATTATCACCGCCTCAATAAATCCTCTTTTAAGAACTTTCTCCCTTTTCAACAATGTCACCAGTCGCTGCACGGTGGCCTGAGTAGCTTTTAGAAATTTAATACACACAATCAAACGGATTATGTCCGGCTTTCATTGCTTGCCAGGACAGAAATGCTGTCACAGTATGTAAAGACATTTTAAAGGAGACGTTCTTAAATGTCATGGGCATGATTTGGTCAAATTATGTCGAGAATAACTGCACAATTTTCACCTATTTTTTTTAGCCTCACTGCAGCTGTTGTGATGGTTGGGAGTCATGTGACGTGCAAATAAACCACTGCTCACCTGACCGGACCTCATCCGTTTTGAATCTTTATTATTCACATTGATAATAATCTGGTAAAATGGGGAGATCATTTTATAAACAGGTACAGAGAAAAAAAAAAAGCCTTTTATACACGGGTGTTTGTTATTCATGGGATTTTATGGTATATGGGATCTAATTAAGACATATTGTAATATACAAATTTGAATGATGTACATCATCTACAGCCAAAATTAAATAAAATGTATAAGAACTTAGAACAGTAGATTTTAGTGCAATTTCTAGTTTAAGACTTCAAGGATTATTGGACATCCTCCTGCGTTTGACCAAAACTTTGTATTGATTGTTGGCAAAGGGTCCACAGTGTTTAGTCTGCCTTAGGTGCATCTTAAAGATTTTCTTATAGGTCAAGGTCTTGAACTTTGTGGTGGCCAATCCATGGTGTGAAAACGATGTGTCATCTTTACTGAATTTTCTCAATAAACATTCCGTGAATCCGGGCGTTGTCATCTCAGCATGTGTCTAAAAATCTGCCTGAAATCTTTGCCGTCTTCCACGCTCTACTCTCAGCTATAAATACAAACCTTTGATTTCAGACTCCATGGTGAGCAGGTTTCCTAAGGCAAACATAATTGTTTTTTCCCCCCTCAAGTATTCCAGAGTACTGTCTTTGTTTCAATCTACAACGTCATCATCGAGTGTCCACAGGCAAGACATTGAACCCCAAACTGCCTCCACGTCCGCATTCTATGAGAAACTGTTCTCAACTGCCTTGCCTGGTCAAGCATGGGAAATGGTAAGCAAAGGATGTTGCAGGGGTCCCCACGTCGGCTGTTATTTCTACGCATCATTAACCATTTTTAAAGGCTTGAAAACCGCTTGAGAACAAATCTAAAGATACATTTAATTTTAGATTTTGTAAAACTCTGCCGGGCGGCACGGTGCTCGAGTGGTTAGCACGTCCGCCTCCCAGTTCTGAGGACTCCGGTTCGAGTCCAGGCTCCGGCCTTCCTGGGTGGAGTTTGCATGTTCTCCCCGTGCCCGCGTGGGTCTTCTCCGGGTACTCCGGTCTCCTCCCACATTCCAAAGACATGCATGACAGGTTAATTGGGCGCTCCGAATTGTCCCTAAGTGTGCGTGTGAGTGTGGATGGTTGTTCGTCTCTGTGTGCCCTGCGATTGGCTGGCAACCAGTCCAGGGTGTCCACCGCCTACTGCCCAGAGCCAGCTGAGATAGGCGCCAGCACCTCCCGCGACCCTTGTGAGGTATAAGCGGTCAAGAAAATGGATGGATGGATGGATGGATAAAACTCTGCCTTTTCCCTAAACCTTGAGTCATCATGCATAATTGTTCTCTTTGCAAGTTATTTGCCACAGATGACTGTTACCTTTCCAGTATCATCAACAGGTTTCTTCCACAAACACAGAGTATCTTTCCAATTTGTTTTTCTAGCCAGGCAGCATTTGACCAAGTTCAAACTGAAGAAAACAACCCTGACATTTAATCCTGACCAATAACTTCAGTTGAATGTCCTTTATTAGATATAAAACTTCTCATCATGCAGCTTTGGCCTTCAGAACTGCTAAATTGGTGCATTTCTGAAGTGAACCCAACAAACTACGACAAGTAAAAGGGGCAGTAAACCCGAGGGAGAGTAGCGGAATACTTGGAACATGGAAGCATGTTTTACTACCCGTCTCGGCCGCGTACAATAATACCTTGTGCCCTTCGGGGCGGCCCACAGCCACGCAGGAAGGACCCTGACGTGCTTTATGAATGTCCTTACATCGCTAATCCCTGCCACCGCAAATGAGAGCCGTTCAGTCAATAGACATTCAGCCCACGGCGGCAACGTGCCGCCGACATCCGTCACGTCTCACAAGAGAGAAAGCAGTTTGTCATGCCGATCTAATCATCTCGCCAAAGCTCGTCAAAGGAGTCGATAAATGCAAGTATTGGACAGCTCCAAAAGGACACGCGCTGTTTGTCTTTGCAAAGATAATCACTTTTCAAAGAAGGAGTAAGGAACAGTTGGGAAGATAATCACTCTTTAAAGCAGTGGGGTGAACATTGTTTGGCTCCAGGACTCCAACGACAGGTTTGAAGTGTAATTAATATTCAAGCCACAGCGGTAAACATGCAGTCATTTTTCCAACACAGCATAGATAGACAGACAGATTTCAATAAAAAATAGTCTTCGTGACAATAATTACAAAAAGGTTTTACATGGCAAAAGTTGGCTTTATTGTCGCCTTGTTTATATTCTTCCTGTGCCCTCGAGACTTGTCTTGTCAACTTGTCTATGTTACAACATTGTCTAATCATGTTATTGTGAGGTTAAGTTTGGCACACGGCTCTGACAGCAACATCAACTTGAGTGGTGTCCCTGCTCGCCCACCACGATCACAGACCACTAAAAACATCAACAAAAGACAGCGCTCATATTACAAGTCACCGTCAGCAGGATTCAAAGAAGTATTAGCATCAAATTTATTTATTTATTTATTGTTGCTTAAAATATATTCTTCCTTTTGCCCTGCTGGCTCGTCTTGTCAACCTGTCTGTAGTAAAGCGTTGTCTAATCATTGCATTGTTTGGTTAATTCTGTCACACGAGTGCCGTCCTCCAAAGACCACTAAAGGCGTCTATGAAAGACATCATTCTTATAATTACAAGCCGCCATCTGTATGAATAAAAGAAACGGCTATAACATCAAACTGTTACATTTTGTTGCTTTTAATAGATTCTTGCATTGCCCTGCGGCTCCGATCGTCTCGCCGCCAAAACCGTCAAGCGCCGCCGCCACGAAACCGCGGAACTTCAGCGTCGCTACACGTCAGAGACACGCAGCTGACCTTCAACTGGCTACTGTGTTTCAAACCAGACAGGTTGGCGTGATTCCACGCGTCTTGACAGGCAGGTGCATTGAGGACGAGCTGTTTCGTCTTCCAACCGTCAAGTTTGGGATGATGCTGTAAACGTTTCACATGTAAATCAATGACACCCACCTGGCCTCAGAGCGCGGACTGAATTGGGAACGAAGCTCCCCAAAGTCATTTGACAAATAATGATGCTTAATTAGGAACTGGATATCTTAATTTTAAGGAGCAGTATTGCCTTGGCTGCAGCGAGTACCTGCCAACATGCTGCAATTACTCAAATAACTACAGCTGCATTACTGACCGTTGCTTTACAGTGATAAATCGCGGAGACTCATACATGTACTCCAGCTGACAAAACTGCCGATTAATTTCAAGTCTGGTAATTGTCAAACCCTTGTTATTCGTTTCCCCAATTATTCTAACCTCTCAGAGTTCTGTAACAAATGGTCTCAGAAGTGGGGTGAAAGCTGTGAGGCCATCTGTGGTGTTGGAAGGACCTTGGGGAAGGTTATCACTGTCTGGACTCCAGTGATGGGTGAGGCATTCGGGCCATCAAACCTAGGATTGTGTGTGTGACAGGAAACTTTCAGTTGTAGAAGGGTCCATCTAGATTTTCCACCTAATAGACCCAAATTCAAATCCTGAGCGTACGACTGCTCCGAGTAAGAAGGTAGCTATGAGGCCATCTGTGGTGTGCCAACTGTCTAGTTGGAAGAGGTTTTTGAGGCAGGTTGAGGGTACAACTCCTCAGGGTCTAGACTCCGCAGAGTTTCATTAAAAGCAAGATGACAGTTCTGTCATCTGTGTTGGAGGAACCCATGAGGAAGGTTATCCATGCCTGATAAACCAACAGCGATGACTCATCTGGGACAGGAAGACTCCAGAATGGAAGGTAGAGTGACTGAACGTGCTATGATTTGGTGTTGAAATCAGAATGCAGGTTTTTCCAGACCCGGGTTTAAACCCTGTGGGTAAGACTCCTCAGTGTGCTGTACGAAATGAAGTCAGGAATGGGATAGTAGATGAAATGCCACCTGCTGCAAACCACAGATGACTTGAATTGGACTTAAGTGAAGGAAACCAGTAGACTAGCTAAAACCCAGGTTGAGAGTACAACTACTAGAGTCCTCAGAGATCCATAAAGTGTTAAAAGTGAGATGGTGGCAGAAGAGGGACACCAGCTGTGTCAGTGTTGTGCCAGGTTGGAAGAACCCTTTGTGTACTTTTGGTTATCCATGATAACTGATCCTAAACCCACTTTAGGGTGTGTTTGATTCTGGTTGTCCAAGTGCTGAGTAGCATTGAGGTCAGCGGAAGACCCAGTTTCAAGCCTGTTTGAGGATACTGCTTCTTTGAGTTCCGTAATAAACAGTGTCAGAAGTGGGGTACTCATGTTGTAGTTGAAAGAACTACCGATTCCAGGTAATCTGACTAAATGTGCTATCCCTACTGTTGTTATCCCAACTTGGAAGACACCATCATGGTATCGCTTCCCAGGTTGATGGTGCTGTTCTCCGAGTTTAACAGTGCCAGAAATGTGACGATCATCTGTGTCGTGCCTACGTTGGAGTTGGAAGGATCCTCAGATGAAACCGGCCGTACGTGTCTGATATGAGCCAGATTCCAGAAAGTAAAACCCAACTATTCTTTTTCAACCCGGTGCACTCGGGTTCAAATCTGTGGTGAAAGTACTTCTCACAGTTCAACAACAACTGTGTTGAATTTGTACAAATGTACCCAATATTTCAGCTGGTGAGTAAAGTAGTGGAAGAAAGTGACCCCGAAAATGCCCCCCCAAAAAAACTCTGAGTGGAGTATTGGTAGACATATAGGTTCACAAAAGTTGTTCATTGTGTTCCTACTAAGAAACAAATAAAGACACGTCAGATATTATCAGTAGCCCACTAAATTGCCTTTCAGACGTTGGATTCGGAGTCTGTTTGCAGCAATGTCACCGCCGCAGTGTCACGGCAAAGTGAACTAGCATTATGTTGTACTGTAGAGGGACAATGATGCACCCGAGGTATAGCCATATAGCTGAGCTGTTGTCGACATTATGTCAGCTGCAGCCTTGAACTGTCTCATCTGTAATAAAAGCAGACGCTGATTTTTCTATCAATATACAGTCGAACAAAGAGGATAGTTTGTGTGGGATTCTGAAGGCAGTCGCGCAAACCTGCCAGACGGATACAAAAAAATGTCTTTCAGCACTAATGTTATTCCTCACTGTAAA
Source organism: Festucalex cinctus (assembly GCF_051991245.1). Taxonomy (NCBI): domain Eukaryota; kingdom Metazoa; phylum Chordata; class Actinopteri; order Syngnathiformes; family Syngnathidae; genus Festucalex; species Festucalex cinctus. Next base: position 5,935,730 of record NC_135423.1, on the reverse strand, counting down.
TTCAAATGGTAATGCGACACAAAAGTGAGTCAGAATGGCGCACTGCGATGCAGAAGAGAAGACGAGATGCGTGAATTTAGCTACACAAAGTCATAAAATCATGCAATCGGTGGTGGGGGGGGAAAAAAAAGCTTGAAATTAAATGTCAAGTAAAGTGTCCATAGCAAGTATACTAAAATTTATCCAGGCGCATTAATTTCAACAGTGGATCCTCACTGAGGCCATCAAATATGTTCAACCTCTAAATTGAAAGTGCCTGTAAAATAAAAATGTGAAAATACAGATGTCTTGTAAATTTGAAATATCACAGAGAAAGGTGGTGTCAACAACCTTGCCAATTTTGAATAATTACAGAATATCGCCATGTACATAAAGCGGCTGGTTAGCCACTGATGGGAACAAAAGCGATCAGTTCTTAACGGTACATAGGCAAGGATGACTCGTGCAAGAAACCGAATTGTCCATAGAAATTGTCCACAGGTGTGAATGTGAGTATGAATTGTTTGTCTATGTGTGCTCTGAAATTGCTTGCCAACCAGTCCAGGCATCTCAAGATCCAAGTCAGGTATAATTGGCTACAGCTCACCCCAAACCTTAATTTGGTTTCAAGCGTCATAGCAAATAGCTGCATGGATTTTAGATGATCCTCAAATGGACTGAGTTTGCGTTCTGAAGGTCTACTGAACTGATCAATCAGTGTTTTGATACAAGCCAAAGACAGTATCATTCTTGATGGAATTGGAACACAGCCAAATGGTCCAGCTGGCTTTCGAATGGGCTCTCATAGCTCAGGTTAAACACGCATGAATGGGCTTTGACATTGATACACTCAGAGTTGACAGGAGCTGACACACTGGAGCGCTACAATGGCCGTGGCGTTATGCTAATGACCAAAACGAGCTGTTGACTCCGTGCGACACTGGAAAATGTCGTGCTATGCTGTCTCGCCTGAGTCAGCGGACAATTTTCACAGGCGGCGAAACAAGCGGCGACAACCAGCCCCGTCGTTTCAAACTCAACAAAAATCAAGGATAGAAACGTCCAATAGATGTTGATCTGACGGATGGATTTCCTGAGCAGCGGTTCGCACTTTGTCAGCAAGAAGCCGAGCTGCTCAAGTGTCCTTCTGCTGGGGAAACGTATAGCATTGTGCTGAACAACCGTTTATTCTGTCGACCTCAAGAAAAGTGCTGCTGTAGTGAAAGCCGCCACACGCAAACTTCATTCATTCATTTGGCACCGCATTTGTCCTTGTGAAATTTGGCTCTCTTATTTAAAAGAAATTGTGCAAACAGGACAGCATGGTGAGCAAGTGGTTAGCGTGCCTGACTCGCAGCCAAGAGGTTCTGGGTTTGATTCTCAGTTCAAGCCATCTTTTGTGTGCGGTGATTGTTCTCCCCATGCTGGCGAAAGTTTCCTAGGTACTCTGGCTTCCTCCCACATTACAAAAAATGTTTCATTTTTTTATTTTTTTATTTATTAGGTGCAGATCCAAGTGTGAATGGTTGTCTATATGTGGCCTGCGATTGGCTGACAACCAGGCTAAATTGTACCCCACCTTTCACCCCAAAGTCATCTGTGGCTATTCATTGATTCACAGGGCCCTTAAAGTGCATCTTGAACAGCACTCGGCTGAGCATAAACCTTCAACAATTACAATACAAATTTTTCTCAAAAAAAAAAAAAAAAAAAAAATGCTTTGAAATGGAAATTTGGAGCTACAGTATATTCTTATGAGCACCCAGCAACGTTGAATGACTTGCCCATGAATCTTGAGGTGTGCTATGCTAAAAAGCATGTGCTAGCTTAACAAAGCATGTGCTAGCTTAACAAAGCATGTGCTAGGCTAAATAGATTGTCCCAAGCTAAAGCTCGTGATCAGCTAAAGTCATGCCAACAGGAATTTATTTAATCTATACTAAAATAATATCATTTTTAAGTTATTCAGATGCCCCAAATCTATCCAATACTGGGGGGGGGGGGGGGGGGGGGGGGTCAAGCAAATGTGTCAAACGGTATCGCGTAAAACCTGAAGTTGAAACCAAAAGAAAAGTGAAGAGTCAGTCGGCAATCGAATTCAGCCTTCCACAAACCGGGCAAGTGTCCAACGTCTCGGCTCATCAGTGACTCAAATGTGTTTGCAACTAACAGTGTGAGTGTCAGAAACCACACTGAGCTTCATCTTTTCAATTTGGACCACCTCCGTCTGTGTCAGCCACAGGTCCGATTTAACCGACGCGACCGCTGCGTCGTCTCTGAATTAGTGTCACTTTTATGTCACTCGGGACGGGCGTTTGTCACCGCCACACACCATTAGGCGTCCAAAGATTTGATGTGTCTCTTTTGGTCGATAAGTCGATATGGAAGACGCCCGCGCGCGTGTAATCCCAACATCCTCATTCCCACCGGTGATGCTTTTTACACACTTATCCATTCCTGACTTTTGTCGGCATTACTTTTTGCCGGTTAAAGAGGCTCGATACAGGATTATGAAATAGTGGACGTGCGATCAATCAATATGGCTTAGAGCAACACAATCGGATCATGGCATGAGCAGGTGAATATCAAAGTGCTGCATCACTTAACTGACAAGCAGCCAGAGGCTATTTTGCAGTGTTGAACAAACTAACTGAACGTGAGGATACTGAATTGTGGCTCAGTCAAGGTGATTTTCCATTACTACTTCTTGGGGTAGATTTACACTACACATAAAAGTATTTCTATTGAACCAAAACCTTTGGTGTGGTTCCTGACTTTTATGTTTTACAACTTATTCTATTGATCGAATCTCCGGGGGTGCAGCACGATGAGCTTAGTGGTTAGCACGTCTGCCGCGCTGTTATGAGTCTCATAATATGAGATTCTACCAACCAATCAAAATGAAGCCAAAGTTATTTTTCTCCAAATTGCAGCCTTTGTCACACTCTAAAAAGAAAATTGTTGAACCAACTTAAAGGCCCAGTATGCCGGTTTCACTCAGGAGAATGCACTTTTTAAATACAGGATGTACACACTTGAACTTTCTCTCAGTCTACACATCTGGGTTTATGTTAATCTTTGGTGGTGATTTTGTCATTGTTGTGAAGATAAGCAATTAAGATGGATGGATGGATGGATGGATGGATGGATGTTCAACGCTACTCAGAGCACCTTCACAACTGAAGTTCCTTCGGTCTGGTCTGAATCTGTTTTAAGTTTGTAAACAATATCCATTGCACTTCTCTTATTAATCACTTGACAAGAATGTAAATAGGAAGAAGGTATAGATTAGCTGAGTGATAAGTGGCTAAAGCATCCCAAACACAAAGTGTAGTGTAGAAAAAAAATAAACTGCTGTTAATAACTAAGAATTATCTGAAAAAGTTAGCGGGCTACAACCGACAATAGCAGAGTGCACTTTAAAAGAACGACTCGAGCACATTATCCACGTTCCCAATGGGACATCTATGCTGCTGCTACCTGCTAACGTGCTAAATCAAAGCCACATCCATTAAAGAAACAGCCTCGAGGCTTCAAGTATCTGCCTCTAATTTCCTTGGCTGGTAACAGAAATACAACCGCGCCATTGTGATTCCACTTTAACACGCTCTGACAATAAATTGTATGTAGATGCTAAAAATAAAATCCGCAGTGAGACTTTTACAGTCCCAAGTTTGCAAGGTGGTGCTACATTATGCATGTGTCGGTATTAAAGCGGATGACTTTGAAGCAAAACAGAGAACGTTGACGCTCGCCGTCTCTTGGCTTCACCGGAATAGTTAAGTGCTTCCGCTGCCTGGCAGCCTTTTAATAGGCCGCAGAGTTCAACATCTCCAGTGAGGCCAAGAATGAGGCGGTCCGATGAAGAGCACATACGCTAGCTCTCTCTGGCAAATAAATCAATACGTGAGGGGCCCGATGATAGCTCATCACGGTGGCATATGAAGTCGAGTGAATTCGCAGAGGCATTATCTCCTTCCTAATGCCGCTTCCGCGAGGATGACGAGCGCATTAAACGCTCCACGTTTTGTCCACCGGCTCTCCGATTAGACGCGTACAATAGAACTCGTCTGACCTGCACTCGTACAAGCGCTACAGTCATATTTATTGTCCTTATGCATTATTTAATGGCGCTGCGTGCGTTTCAAATTCCTACTGAGAGCTTAATTGGCTTTCTCAAGACAGCCAAAAGGAAATGCTTCTCTGGTCGGGAGATATTGATCAATAAGACCAAATACGGCTGCTGAAAGCATGATTTAAATCAATGTCACCTCCAGGTCAACGGCGGAGGGCCCGTAGGCTGCTCGCCTCTGCAAGTTTAATAGCACTAAACACACTGCCGCTCTTTCTTGTCTGCTCACACACTTAGTAACTCGGCTTTGAATGGGCCAACACTGGCACAGCAGAATTTAGAAATGAAACGGTAGCGGTAGTAGTCGTAAATACAGCACACTTGTTGCAATTATTGAGTTTAGGTAGACATAACATCCTAGGAGTTGAATGACTTCAGTTCATTTTTGTATTCAAAGCTAAGGTGATGCTAGGTGAGTCGATTTTTTTTTTTCAGCTGTCAACTCGCTCTGCAGACTTTTGCCTTCCAAATACAAGCTGGCTCACTCACGCTCACCGCCATCCTACATTGCAGTGGCCACACCCACTGACTCATTCATCCAATCGCGTTCAGTGTTAACAGGTCAGATGTCTGTTATATTGACATGGTTATATGCTTTTTGTTATATTTGAAGACAGAGTAGCATATTTATGCCATTTCGACATCTTTCAGGCATCACTGCCAGTTTGCTGTTCCAACCAATCAGTGCGAACACCTGCTGATCTGCGTGAGGTGTCCGGGTTTCAATTCCAAAATGTGATATCTGTTAAATCTCATTTCAATCGATAATCCCCCACAGCACCAAAATTACCAAAACCTGGTTGGTTCAACCTCTACTGCATCCTGAAGAAAGAGTTTTTCAATTCAATGTATGGAAACAATTCTTGCCAATACAGGGAACTTCTGGGTGGGGGGGCTGTCTGCACTGAGCGAAAAGGGGATGAATAATTTCCCAAGGCTTAAATCTTTTTATTTATAAAAAAAAAAAAAAAAAAAAAAAAAAAAAAAAAAAGTTTAATAAATTGTTTGTTCCACTTCATGCTTGTGGTCCCACGTGCTGTAAAAAAAAAAAAAAAAAAAAAAAAAAACTAACTAATTTTTGTAAATAAAAAAGAAAATAAATTTTATATATATATAATTTATAAAGTTTTTGAATCCTGAAATGTGGCAAAAGGTAAAGTTCAAGGGGGGGGCTAATACTTTTTATGCATTGCTATACATCGACCCAGATAAAGTAAGGTCAAACAGTTGTTTAAAAACTGTTGTCAACTTTATTACACAATACTTTTTCTTTTTTTAAAAAAAAAAAACCTTGGCAAATACCCCATACTGTATTTAAAAGAACACAATAAAATCTTAAAACTAAAACTAATATTAAAAAAAAAAAAAAAGTCAAAATGAAATAATCTAAAAAAAAATTCTAAACTATTACAACCCTGGTCAGCAGTTAGCGCTTCTATCAAATTCCATCAATTTGTACCATCTTGGTACAGAGAGCGCCACGATTCAGTAATGACTGCAATTGTATCAGAGTGGAGTAAAGGTAAAAACTGCCCAAAATATAAATAATATGGCCGCATTGAAAGCACAAATTCCCTGGCTGAGTCCACCTCCCGTTGTTTGGGAAGCTCTGAAGTGAAGGACGGACTATTGGACTTTCTCCATATGCTTTGCATCATGCATTCTCTAAATTGAATATGTGTGTCAGGCCTCAAGCGGCAGTGGACAGCTTTAATGATATTATATGTTTGGATTAGGACGGCTGCACACTGAGCACAGCTTGATGCTCAATATCATCCCTCAAAGCATTAGGCCCCATCGCCTCCTTAATGTCAATCTGCATCCCTCCGGCAGGCGGCTCACCCCTCCCTCCACGTCCTTCACCACAAAAAAAACACGATCCCCTTCTTTCTTCTCCAATTCCGGTCGCACCCTCACGGCCCCGTTATTGACATGTGACACTCGTCACGGCGAGCGGCTCGCTTTCGGGGAGCTTGCTCGCCTTGTTTATCGGTCACCGGCTGAATCGGCTCACGCTCCGTGTGGCACTAAATGACACTTTCATTCGCACATGCACCCCGACGACCATGGAGCAAACATTAAATCGGAAAGCGCTCGTGGAGAGGCTCTACTCTGCCCCTCGACCATTCCGCTTTGTTTAATCGACTGAAAATGTGCACGAGCGTCAGCCTTGTGCTTGATCAATTGATTTTAACGACACCTCCAGTTGCATGTGGTAAATACTGCACTTTATTTAGATCGCCGCTCGACTTGTTCAGAGCGCAGCCGTATTGGTGATCCCCCTCGCTCGCTTCCTCTCAAGCCCTGTGGAAGGCCTTTTTAGCTCAGCCTTGAACATCCCAGTGGGCATTGGGAACATCTGACCCCCCCCCCCCCCCCTCCCCCGATAAGCTACGGCGGCTCGTATGATATTTATTTAAATTTATTGCATTCTTACTTACGAATGAGCTTTTTTCACTGACAAGAAGCGGATGATGTCGATTAGTGGAGCCCAACTTTCAAAGCAAACTTGGTGATGCAGCATTTAGCCGTTATGCTGCACACAAATGGAATAAGATGGCGACATAAGTCAGTCAGTCAAAACCAAGGGTATTTTAGTTAACTAAAACTAAAGAAAAGAACTAAAACAAAAATTCAAAAAAAAATTGTTAACAAAATAAACTAAAAACGAAAATACTATTTAAAAAAAAAATAAAACTAACAAACTACATTTTATGTTGACAAAATTAACTAAAACTATAATTAGAAAAAAAATGTTCGTTTTAGTCTTTGGTAATTACTTTAATGCATGAGTGTTTGCAGATGATTTTAAATGTGATTTTAAGTCGATTAATTTTGATATAACTGGAATAAGGATTTTTGAAAGTGTGTCCCAGAGAAGTGACATCATCAAGTAGCAGCCAATAGAAAAGCACTTTCAGATGACGTCGCTCACATGGTGTCAAATTTGTCGGGAAAAGGCGGGACATTCTGTACAATAATTCAGGCTAATTGGACGATGCGACATTCTACACATTTGTGTTAACCAATCACAGCCACGGGTGAAAATTTCGTTTTCGTTTCTTGTGGTAGTGGTACAAGATGTATTTCCCGGAGTTTGTGAAATCACAAATACCGCGAGAATTCATCTTGTTAAGATTAAGGATCCACCTATTCAGTTTGTTTTTTTCCCTCTGCAATAAGTTCCCGTATGTTTTTTGGGTGTGAGGGAAGCGGGACAAAACCATTGCAAGCCTGAGGCGAGCATCTCCTGACTGTTGCACGGTGTCAGCGGACTGACAACCTTCAATTTTGTGTAAAGTGATTTCTGATTAATCGTGTCCCAAAGCAATTGAGACAAAATGGAGTGCATTACTTGGTTGCAGCAAGCAAAGGAAACTGTTGATTCCGTCTCAACTTGCTCACTATCCGAACATTCAGCTTCAAATTTCTCCAGTTAAAAGTAACATTGAATAAAATAGCCGTAAATCAATGACTTTAAATGTAGTGAAGGCCACTCACTCCTACTCGATATCACTCTTCTGTTAGAAGTACTGAAGTTGAACCACTAAAAAATAAATATTTGCCTTTCTATGCGTTCCCACATTCAAACAGCTCATTTACTGTATGTCGAAAACCGCACATCTTATTGCAAAATCCTTTCTATCATTCAAGCCAACGACCCTGGCTGGCATTTCGCACCGCTTAACTCGCAGTCATACATTTCGTTTTCCACTTCAACTTCATACTAGCGGCCTTGAGACCGACATTCAATTCACCAAGTTACTACACTTTTTGCAACGTTGAAGGCGGTGTTTTGATGATTCGTTTTTCCACATTTGTCACGGTAACTTCTTTGCAAGGTCGACTCCTTTGGTCCTGTGACTCATCGTAATTAGAACTTTTCCATGCAACTGGAACGTCTTTAAAAAAAAAAAAAAAAAGAAAGTTGCCTCCCCTACCAGCTATCTGATTGCGTCGACTTTTTTTTTTTTTTCTTCTCTCTCTCTCTGCTTGGCATCCTCCAAGGCTGTCATAGTTAGCAGCGTAACATTCGCTAATCCGCCGTTGTTTATCTGCACTTGAATTCAAAACAAGACTTAAATAGCTGGAGAGGCGTTTTCAAGTTCAATTCTGGATCACAACAAAGCCAATGACCTTGTCCACTTTGTTTTTGTGCTAGACCGGGCACATAGGTACAACGATTTCACGTTAGTTGAGATGGACTCAATAGCGCCTCTGCAGGCTCTTTCCGTGTATTGCACTACCATGTCTATTGTTTAAGAAGACATACCTGTAAATAGGAAATTGACTTTTTCATTGCTTGTATCCATACAGTTGGGTCTCTGAAGTGCCTGCCCACCCATCAAGTGTGAAATTACACAACGGTCAAGTAACTCGTTTTTCTGCCCATGAAAATGCATCTGCAAGAAAAAAAATATTCAGTGTTTTGTCGCATTGTGAACATTTATTAATACCCTCACTTCATGACTTGGCAACTAGGCCAAGAGTTTTCCCATTTTCAAGCAGACCAACAACCAAGGGGGTATGACGATGATGTTACCATTGCACGTGAAGTGTTCCGTACTCGCCCATGCTGAGAAATATAATAGCTCAAGCTAAAAATTGAAAATACATTTTTGTGAACGGAATAAAAATAAACAAATGTAATCGCATCTTGTTTTTATAAAACTAGCTGAATTTAGAATTACAGACAAAACACCCTCATTTTTGCCTTTGCCAATTAATATCATACATGAGCTTTTGGGGCTCATTTTAAGTTATTTATTTCGCTGTTGCGAATAATGAGCCAAAATAGCAAAAAAAAAAAAAAAAAACTAATACTAAAACCAGTAAACTAAAAAAAAAAAGAATAATTTTCAGAAAAATACAAACCTGCTCTGAAAACTATTTTAAACTAAATTAATTGAAAGAAATAAAACTCAAAAATGAAATAAAAATGACCTATATTGCTAAAATCCAAAACTATAACGGTGCTCAGATGAGGAAATGTGTAAATGTATCTTCACAAGCCTTACTTTAAAAAATCCCACTTATTATTATTAAAATGAAGACATTTGTTGTCGGCTTTTAATGTTCCACACTTTTCCTTTGGGATCAATAAATTATCGACATATACTAACCTCTCTCTAATACCCTCAGTAGTTGTGCAATAACCTATCAGGGTGGTGCGAAAATGTTACAATTCAGTATTGTTATGTTTTTTTTTTGTTAATGCTTTTCCTGATATTGAAAGCCAAGTGGTTTGTTTTCTCAAAGTTTCAAATAAAATCAGTTTGAGATTTCACTTTGCCACTGGCTGGTAGGGATGTAACGATATCCAAACATCACGATACGATATTATCACGATATGAAGGTCACGATACGATAATTATCACGATATTGTGTTGGCGATATTTAAAAAAAGATCACAATATTGTAAGAAAAAAAAAAGAGCTCATACTAAAAAAAAAGCACTATTGTGCAATGCATATAAACCACCTACAATCTCTAATAACAATTTTGAGGCACTTACCTGCTAATGCAAGCACACATTGATCGCTTCACAAGCAAATTAGGTTCCCCTTCATCTGACAATTAGCATAGATTTGAAACATAGAAGGCCAAAACATCCCTAATGAAAATTAAATTGCACTAATAAACTAGCCACTAGAGGGTGCTAGAACTGCACAAATGGAAATCAACCTGACTTTTTTTTTTTAACAGATGTGTTCCTTTTAACACATTCACTGCCAGACCAGAAAAAAAAATATGCATCATTTGACGTCTTTTTCCGTCAATGGCAGTGAATGAGTTAAATATTGTGAACATGATGACGACGATATTGTGGCAGTTTTAATATCACAATATCACAATACTGCCTTTATCATGACATCCCTACTGGCTGGTGACCAGCCCAGTAATAAGCTGCCTCTAGCCCAACGTCAGTTGTCATAGGTTACAGATGACGGAAAATATTGCCTTTATATAGACAGAATATTTACACCAAAGTCAAGAAGAACAATGAAGAATGTCGATAGCGAACCGTAAATTCCTTAATTGTGCTCATTGAAAGGCGCCTGGAGTTTAACTATCCTCAAAACAATTCTCTTCTGAAGTGAGGAAATGCGCGCGCGCTAGTAACGCGACATCAAACGTCCACGGCTGCACAATGAGCACAAAGGCAGGTTTCCACATTGTCTTGTGAAGTCTTCCTCGACTGGCAGATCAATAAGCCGGCGCTGGCTGCCGCACTCTCATTCCTGCGGTGTCTGATAGCCCCTCATCTGGTCCCCCCGATTTCATAAGGCCCAACACGCGACACCCGCGCCACGGGCAGCTGCTGTAACACAATGCAACAGAACGGCAAGTGAGAGAAGCCATTAATCTCGTCCCCGCGGCCAATATGAAGCCTCGAAAGTGGCGAGATCTTTTCGTACAGTATGTGCCCGCCTGTCAACATTCTCCACTCGGAACAATACCGAGATGTTTTTTGTTTTGTTTTTTTGCCCGGACGCTCAGTTAGAACGCATGGAAATGATAACGAGAGTCCCGCCCGATTGCATTAGGCCGACGACGCATGACAGGAAGTGGCCGGGAGCCTCTGCTGTAACATCCCGCAACACAACGAGCGGAGGACGTCAGCCGCGCTTGACGTGGCGTATGCTAATGCTAACTGTGAATAAATACACTGCGAGACTCAAGGTTAACGCAACTCCACTGACCCCGCCCCCAACCCGGCTCCCGGGACCATTTAAGTACCGTATTTCCCGCACTATAAGGCGCACCTAAAAGCCTTCAATTTTTTGAAAAGCTGACCATGCGCCTTATTGATGGATCAATATTGAGCCGCAACAGGTCTCGCTGTCAAGACGCTATCGGTGACCCTGCACGATCGGTGACACGCATGCGCAGAAGATCCCGCCATCTTGTATCACTAGCTAATACTTTACCTTAGAGAAAATAATAAAACAGCTGTTTATTCATTTTGGAGTTGTCAGAGAGCTGGTTTGTAATCTATTAATAAAGTTTGACTGACCTATCTGACTGTTTTGTTGACATTCCCTTTAGCGCAGCACCATCTAATGGATGCATAACGTAACCACAGCCTCTACTGTAGCGCCTCATATATGAAAAAAGTTTTAAAATATGTCATTCATTGAAGGTGTGTCTTATAATGTGGTGCGCCTTATATATGGAAAAGGTTTGAAAATATGTCATACTTTGAAGGTGCGCCTTATAGTGCGGAAAATACGGTATGTTTCATATCCAGATGAAAGGGGGGCAAAAAAAAAAAAAAAAAAAAAAAACATAAGGCTGAATAATGAATTCAATTCAAATCGATATCGCAATTCTCGATTCATTTTGCCAGATTGTGACCTCAATTCAGCACCTTTACATAAACCCGCCCTCCACACTGAGTATCTCTCTGCCAACGACTTGGCAGACTGGACTGGGCAAAGATCCTCCATTTCCAGACGACTACGCAGAAGCATAACAAACCCAAGTTGGCAGCTTGGTGATGAAGTGCTGCCTCCACAAGTGAAAAAAAAAAAAGGGGGGTTAAATCCGTGTGTGGACTAGTCTGCTAACGCCTACTTCACACTACTCAGGATTTGTTTGCATCTTCTTCTTCATGTTCGCAATACTTTTCTCCAAACACTGTGGCGTATTCCAAAAAAAATAAAAAATACAAATAAATCATGTTTGGATTAATAGAGATTAAATTCAGCAGCACTTAACACTCCTAATTGGTCGCCAGTTAATTGCAGGGCACACACACAAACAACTATTCACACTCACATTGTCAATTTAGATTACAGTGAACTGCCGATTAGCAGTTTGCTATTCAGTATTTAGTCACATTTTTAGCGCAGAACCTCTTAGTTCAAGTGGTACTTAACCTGGGTTCGATCCAACCCCCACGAGGTCAAGACCCGACTCAACTGTTTTGCTGGCCATCAATGGCAGCAGGTGATCACATTGAATTGCTTGGTCTATCTGCGATGCAGAAATTTGGTCCACTCGGTAGTCGACTTGTGGCTGTTGTGATGGTACGTCGTGTGATTTTTTTATTTTTTTATTTTTTTTAAATTGTAATCCCAACTATGTCGAGCAGAAAAAGAAAGTAGTCGGCCGAATATGTGCAATATAAATTTAAAGGCATAATGGAGTGTATGGTGCTCCACCGAGTTCTCTACTACTATGTTCATTTTGGACTATATCTTGAATTTGACAAAAAAAAAAAATCATTTTATTTTTCAAGAAAGAGTTCACTAATTGCGCATAAAAAAAACTTGTGGGGTTTAGTACCTCCACAAGGTTAACGACGGTTATTTGACTTTTGTGCTATTCTGTACGATACCACAAGATGGCGGCAAAGCCCTGCCTAAATGGAAAAGTAGTAGTTGGTGTCAATGCAGTATGTCGACGTGATACATCTAGAGCAGTCAAAGTTAATCAATTAATCAAGTAATCGAATATCAAATTAATCAACTATTTTAATAATCGTGTAATCATTTGGAGCCATTTTTGAATTTAAAATTGTCCAAATCCTCTGATGTCAGCATATCAACAGTAATTGTTCACCGATTTCTGTAGGACTGATTATCTTCTTTATTTAATCAAAATAAGATAAATAATTTGCAAGCATCTGTTTTTACTTTGGAAAACAATGACCGTACCGGTAACATAGTACATCAACCCCCCCTTTTTTTTTTTCTTTAAATCATATACGAATACGAAGTATGAAATAAACACAAATTACTAGTTACAATAAACAGTAATTGTGGGGGGGATTTTGTAATACACTTTAATGCACAATTAAAATGGATCTGATTTGAATAATCTATAGATAATCGATTCTAAAACTATTCAAACGTGACAGCACTAGATACATCTCATTTGAGAGACTCGTGTACAGGGCTGGACTGGCCATCTGGCAAACAGGACAGATGCCCGGTGGGCCGGCCTCTTTTGTGGCCGATTCGGTGCCTTTTAATCATTAATTGAATCTAATTAATTATTTTCCTACATTTTTCCCTTTACCTTTTGGGGAGGAGTTACTTTAATCTGAATTAGTGGAATTTATTGAGATTCTTTGCTGCATGTGTTTTCCTATTGAAATCGTTTATGGTTAAAGCATTTTTTGGGTGGGGTGTGGGGGAGGGGGGGGGGGGTTAAATCTTAATTGGATGATTTTCAGACTGAAAAGAATTAGAATTATGGAGAAAGCTTGATCCTGAACCTCAATACTGTGAGGCTGACATGCTAAACACAAATCCACCTTGCTGCCCCGAACGTCAAGTCAAGTTGAAATCATCTAAGTGGCGACATGATATTCAATTGATATTCAAACAAGTATGGCGCTCCATTCGTCTTCAAGTCTCAACCTTTTCGGCTTGTTGACGTCTAATGTACGTTTTATAGCTGGCGGCCATATTAACTCATTCACTCCCAGCCAATTTTCACTGAAGCAACCCCCTTCACCCCTGGCTGTTTTACGGGATTTTGACTGATTTTGCAAGGCCCACAGAATATTATTATATGTTTCTGTTTCAGTTTTCCAACAATTAGCATTAGAATGCAGCTAAGTTTCATCATTATTCACAAATCTGTTTAAAACAGTGGGAAAACAGCTTGTTGCAACATGGCCCTGGTTGATCTCTTATACTCCGCTGCCACCTGCTGGCCGTTTTTGTAATAATTACCATTGCTTCAAGTGTTCTCTTCAGGTCAGAGGCTGCATCAAAGCTTTCTGTATGCTCGAGCATAAAAAAAAAACAACAACAACAAAAAAAACATATAAATACGTCTTTGGGACCGTATTTAAAATAGAATGTATTTATATGTTTTTGGGAGTTAATGAGTTAAGAGGCGTGTGTCACAACACGGAACTGCGCCAAGAGCCATGTGACAACTTTCATTTTTCACCTTCTTGCATTCATTCAAGGCGACAGCTGCCATAGGAACACGCCATCCGAAAAGGACGATGCTTCCCTCCACATGCCGCCATCATCATGCTCATTTTTTTTTTCTCTCTCTCTCTCTCAACCCAACGCAACACCACATCCTCCGAACCCCCCCAAGAGTGGTCTCGGATGCGGCTAAAATCTCAGCAAAACGACACCGCGGCGGCGCTCGCTCCACTTTGAGCGGAAGTTGAATGACATGTAACCTCGCCTGGCTCTGATAGATTGACAAACTCACGCTGCGGGCGTCTTCGGGGTGATGGAGAGATTATTTACCCACATCAGACAACTGACCTCTCTTGTCCCCCATGAGATGCCGCAATTGGATGGGATCAAACTTGCCAGAAGAATTACCACATCACTAACGCGGGTCACGTGGACGAGTAATCTATCTAGAATATTTAAAAGAAAAAAAAACAGTCAGTGCACCACTTGGGATGATTTCGAAGATTTTCAACCAGACACGCCCGACCAAAAAAAAAAAAAAAAAAAAAAAACCTTCATTCCACAATGAATCCGCATGTGCCGTTTGAGCGTATTCAGCCCCTTCCTCGTGGTGCAGACCTTCAAGTGTCGGGGCCCAGCGGACCCCAGGCTAACGGAGCGTAACCGACACCATCAATAAGACGTCTTGTGATGGCTTCATAGCACACAAGGCTGCTGCCACTGGCGAGTTAAAGACAAAACACGCTCAGGTGCATATACCGAAAAATGTCAAGCCTGCATGTGCACAATCGATGCGTCACATCGCCCGATGAGTTCCCTCCTCGACCCCATGCACGCGCGCTTACCAAAAGTGACACTAATGAAGAGTTGGACATGATTCCCTCCCGCGTTGCCTCCACTTTGTGGGGTGGGGGGGGGGGGGGGGTGGGGGGGGGGGGGCGCAATCGGCAGTTAATGTATTCCAAATTGATCCAAAAAAAAAAAAAAAAAAAAAGAGATGTGACAGTGTCACATAAGAGTCTGGACAAAACAGCAGGGTGGAGAGGAAAAAAAACAACAAAACATTCAAATCCAAGCTCTGGAGGATTAGCGACACCAAAAAAAAAAAAAAGCTCCCCCGAGTCCTTTCGAGGTGCGTTCAAGGACCAATGCGCATCACGCTTGCTCCCCCACGCACGCGCTTTGCTTTCGTTATCTCCAGATGAAATCCCACGCGCGTTTAAGGGTTGCAGTGGGGCGACACAAAAAAAAAAAAAGAGAGAGAAATCCAGAAAGGCAGCTTTGAGTGGGGGAAAAAAAAAAAAAAAAAACAGCAAAAGAGGCAAACGGAGCAACCAGGTCGCAGTCGGTGTTGGAGTCTAACTTCTCCTTTGCGCAACCATGATGGAATCCCGCCCAAGGTTTGTGGTGCCTTCGTGTTTTTCCGCTTTCAGCACTCTCACTCTCTCTCTCTCTCTTCCTTGATATTCCGCGTGGCCGTGCGAAAAAAAATCACCCAGCCAGCGTGCTCCGTGCACCGAGAGGATGAAGAGGATGATGATGATCGCCGGGTAAGCTCACAGCATCCCAGGCGAATATTTCCACGCGCACAAAAAAATGCGCCTTGTGTGTGTGTACACCTGCGAGAATGAGGAGCTGCCGTCACGCCATCATGCCCGGAGGGGGAGGAAGAAGACGAGGAGGAGGAGGAGGAGGAGGAGGAGAGAGAGGAAGAGGCGGGAGGTGGGAGGAAAAAGTGGCCAGTGGACACAGTTGTTGGTGCCTCCGTACACAGTGCAGCAGTTCGAGCGATGACAATTGGGACTGCATTCAGAATGCAGTGGAAGAGCTACACACATTAAAGTCAAATTATGGCCATCATTACTAGCGGCAAAGTGTAATTGCACATGCGCTACAGTAGGTGGCAGTGGTGTTTATGTAAAAAAAATAAAATAAATAAAGCTTGCAATCTCTCACGTTTGTAAGTTTTGGTATCGAGGTCAACGATTTATCTTCGCCGACCACATAAAATGATGTGATGGGCCGAATCTGGCCCCCGGGCCTTGAGTTTGACACCTGTGATTTATGGCTTAACTGAAATGAATTTTCATTTCTTCTTTAAAACATGCGTCGTCGGCTCACAAAAGAGGCCATAAATTCAAGATGAAGTTAAACATCAACATTGTGAAATTAAAAGGAATTTTGTCATGTCTGGGGTCACGCCAGGGTTAAGTTTGAATTCATGACCTGTTAAGTTTGGGTTCACGACCGTGAGGTCAAGTGTCTGTTTTGAACTGATGTAACCATCATCTGGTTTCAACTGGAAAAAACGCTATGTGATGCTTCAACTGGTTTTATGCTATGTGATGTCATGAGCTTTGTGATGTCAATATTTAATCCTTTACTTAGTCACAACCAATCAGATCGATTCACTGTCTGTAGTAGCATTCTGAGACGTGGTTGTGTTTGTCGGATTATTACCTCTGTTCCTGTGTGCAGCTCTTGTTGTTTCTCGTCGAGTCAAGTTTGTTCCACGCCTATCGATGTAAATAAATAGTTAAAATCGTATTTGTGTTTGCGCTTTGGGATCCAACTTCCAGCTCAGAACATATTTAACCTTAGTTTTGACCAAGGGTTATTATACTTGTGGAATTTTTCATTTTAGTTAGTTTTTATTTTGTTTTGAGTTTTGTTTTGTTTTTAATTTAGTTTTAATTCGTTTTCAGGGTGGTTCTGCTAGTTTTTATTAGTTTTAGTTATTTAATAAATGCTTAGTTTTAGTTAGTTTCTGCATTCGTTTTAGTGTTTTGTTTTGTTTTTTTAAAGTGTATTACGTGTGCGCAATATTTAAAAACCACCATGTGAGCGACGTCATCTGAAGGTGCTTTTCTATTGGCTGCTGCACGATGACATAACTTCTGTGTGACACACTTTCAAACGTCCTTATTCCGCTTAATATCAAAATAAATTTACTTCAAATCAGATTTAAAATCATCCCGAAAGGCTCATGCATTAAATTAATTGCCAAAGACTAAAACAAATGACATTTTTGCTGTAAGTATAGTTTTGTAATTATAAAATGTAGTTTCAATTAGTTTTCGTCTTTTAAAAAGCATTTTCGTTTTTATTTTATTTCGTTAATAAAACTGTTTTTTTTTATTTTAGTTTTATTTTTTTTTCCGTTAGTTTTAGTTAACTAAAATAATCTTGGTTTTGACTGGCTGACATCTGTGGGCATCTTTTCCCATTTGTATGCAGCATAACGGCTAAATGCTGCATCACCAAGTTTGCTTTGAAAGCCGGGCTCCACTAATTGACATCATCTGCTTCTTCTCGGTGGAAAAAACAAACTAATTTGTAAGTAAAAATGCAATAAATAAATAAATAAAAATCATAAGTCGAGCCGCCGTAGCTTGCCCGGGGGGGTGGGGGTGGGGGGGGTGAAGAGGTGAGATGTTCCCGATGCCCACTGGGATGTTCAAGGCTGGGCTAAAAAGGCCTTCCACAGGGCTTGAGAGGAAGCGAGGGAGGGGGATCAAGAGGATTTTGCTCGTAATGGCTTCCCATGTTATTCCATCAAAAAAAAAAAAAAAAAAAGACCACCATGGTAAAAGCTAACCACCCACATCTTTTTCACGCATCACCTCGTGCGTCACTTCGCTTTGGGGCCAAGCGCTCATACTCCTCTTGGCCCCGATCAATGGCAAGCCCAGATTCAGTCAAAAGACATGAATAGCCGCCACCCACCGGAAGGGAAAGACGGAAAAACAACAACAAGCAAACACGAGCGTGCATAATCCTTTCTCGAGATTTGCAAAACAAACGGGGATGTGACAGCTGCTACGTCTCAAGTCTGCTGTTGAAAAAAAGGGGGAAGACGTGATTTTGAAAATCCTCATCCATTAAAAGGATTCGCGACTGACTTCTTCCTATACTGGACACTTCATTGGGTACAGCAGCATACTCGTATGCAAGCCAGCAAGGATCCTTAGATGAAGCGTCACAGTGACACAAGGACTTGGGATCAACAATGGATCCATTTCAAAATCGATATTGGAATGCAATTTTCAAATCACAACATCTGTGATTGGGGGGGAAGATTTGCTCCATTTCGGTCGGACAGCAGGATTATTTTTCATATTTATTTATGCAGTGTCTTGATCAGGAAGTACCAAACGTAACTCATAAAATCGACATAATACTGCCGAAAACTGACCTAAACAATCTTGAATTTATAAATACTCTTAAAATCTATTAAATAATACCTTTAAGTCTCCTAAATACTCATAAATCTACTTAACTCATTTGCTCCCAATAACGTGTAAAGATGTTTGTTTTTTATGTTTTAAGTGTCCCAAAGACGTATTTATACGTTTTTTTGGTTGTTGGTTTTTTTTAATGTTAGAGCATACAGAAGGCTTTGATGCAGCCTCTCAACTGCAAAAAACGGTTGACAAAATAGTAGTTATTACACAAACGGACAGCAGGTGGCAGCAGAGCAAAGGAGATCAACCAGGGCCAGCTAGAAAAAAAGCTTAATTACTTTTTAAAATAGATTTGTGAAAACTGATGAAACTTAGCTCTCTTCTAATGCTAATTGGTGCAAAACGTTACAGTACAGTCTTGAAGCTACTGAAATGCTTCCTCAGTTATATAAACAATCTTAAATCTAGTGAAATACTCCTTAATACTCAGAAAATTACATAATAGAAGCCTTGGTTAGCCCAATGAAAAGATGTTATAGAATTACCTCTAATCTTAGATTGACACACTACTTTGTGAAAATTTTAATTTGCATAGTTTAGTAGATTTGTAATCCTTACGTGTGTTTTTATTTTTATTTTGTATGGACCTGCGTCTGCAATAAGGAATGACTTGACTTAAAAGTTACCTAAATACTTCTGAAGTTTACAAAATACTCTAAAAAGTTATCTTAATACTCCTAAATTTAGGAAGTACTACCAAAACATTAGCCAAGTACTCTTAAAGTCTACAAAATACTCCCTAAAAGTTACCTAAATACTCTTAAATCTACTTCCTCAGTTACAGATTTAATTCTGCAATTTATTTGCGTGCCACTAGAGGGAGCCCGCGTACCACACTTTTTTGGAGATCCCGATAAGAAATAAATCACGCTTGAATATGAGCCAACTTCCAACTTACTCCTGGCAAACGTGCGCTGCGGTGCGAGCGCAATGAAATTACGATGCACAACGGATCCCAAATGTAAACCTCCAATAAAGCCGGGAACGGCGACAAATACAAGCACGGGGAAATTACGGCGTCGGTGCTCATTTACGGCGCTCCGCGGGCGCGCTTCACATGCTTAAACGGCACAAGTGTAGGCACAGTAAACTTTTATAGGAATATCTTTTTCCTGGGGCCGTGTTGTATTTGCCGTAAATTTCATGCCGGCTGCTATCTGGCGGTCGGCGCGGCGTGACAGGCGTCAGCGTTATCTGATGCGCCAGTCTTTGTGCGGCCTGTTGTAATTAAAGGGCAGGTCCTTAATGGGCCAAGCACCTCCTGGGTGTTTCTAATGAATCGCTCGGACGTGACAACGGCTCATTTTTCAGGCGGAGGTTGCGAACGCACGCTCTGAATGTCGATGTTTCTCATCAGATGGCACACGTATGTCATCACGCTCTCGATTGTACAATCGTCTTCACATTATTAGATCACTCCTAATAGACACTTCGCATCTACCCTATCTATCGATTCTAATTTCTTCGATTCTATTTCGATTCACAAGAGTTCCGTTCGATTCGATGCCGATTTTTCCCGATTCGATTCACTTCAATCTAGGGCTGCACAATATATCGAAAAAATATCGATATCGCGATATTGGCCCTTGCAATATGCATATCGCAAAGGCATGCAATAAGTTTTATACGCAATTTTATGCTTTTTATATGAATTTGACCAGGCAGATGCTAACTAAAATGTGCATCGCCATCCAATAGTTGAAAATTATCAAGACATAATTACAATTAATTAACTAAGATTACATTAAGGTTGCTTATTTTGCCGCATGAAAAATGTTTTTCTTTCATTAGATAATAAAAATGTAATTTCTTTAGGTACATGTTAAATATTGCAATAATATCGATATCGCTATGTTCGGCAAGTATATCGCATATCGCATGTTTTTCCAATATCATGCAGCCCTACTTCAATCCAATATTGATTAATTATGGAACATCAATTCTTTTTAGATATCAAGGGCATGATAACCTCACAAATGGAAAAATCCAAATTGAATTTTGCGGCGGCAGTTAACTGGTTTCATAATTGAATTTATTAATGACAACAACACGCATTATCGCTTTATACACGTTGACGTCAGCAAGGACGAGACGAAAATATTTTCATCTTTCTAATTCAATAATTGTACAGTGTTCTCTCGTTTTCCACCACGGTTAGGTTATTAAAAAGAAAAAAAAATAGCTGTTATCCTTGTGTTTATTATAAACGTTATAAGGCTCTAAAATCCCCTCACCACACAGTTTACACATTTTTCTCATTGACGATTTACATTTTCTCACATTTCTCTCGTTTAAACGTTCAATCAATGTTCAAACCTTCATAAATTTGATAAAATAGGTACATTACTGTAATAAAACAAAAACAAAAAATGCATGCAAAATTGCACACAAAAAAAAATCTGCAAAATCGCGAAAAGTGAACCGCGTTATAGCCAGGGAACACTAAATACAATTTTAAAAGATTCCGAGTTGCCTTAAAGTTAAGAAAATACTTTGAAATTCATGTGAAGAATAATTTTCAAGAAAATTGTAAGATACAAAAAAAAAAAAAAATGACAAAGTGACTTCAAAATTATATTTTCTTATGAATGTATGGGGAAAAAGTGATATTAAACTAATCAATTTTGTTTTTATGGATAGATAGGCTTGAAAAAGAAAAATCGATTTGATATAAATTCGATTTTTTTTTTAAACCCAGCCCAATTTGGCATGATGCATCCCAATGGAGTGCATCAAGATTCGATAGTGTCACCCTGCAGAGTTTCAACTTGTGCGTACATGTCTCGGGGTACGCGTGATGCGCGCGCCCCATCACGCGCGATGAATACTGATTGCGGCGCAAGCCGAGGCGCCGAGAAAGCTATTTATATCAGCATGCACTCTCGCCGTAATGCACTGTACAAAGTGATTGATAGCAGCCATATTGGGTGATTGCGCGTCTTGACTGGCTGCAGCTCGCCAAAGTGATGAAAATACGACTCACACCCCAGAAATGTGCTTCCTGATGTCGGATACCCAACTTAACAATCATTAACTCATTTGCTCCCAAAAAACGTATAAATGCGTTCTATTTTAAATGTTTTAAGTGTCCCAAAGATGTATTTATACGTTTTTTTGTCTGCTTGAGCATACAGAAGGCTTTGATGCAGCCTCTCAACTGCAAAGAACGGTTGAAGAAATGGTAGTTATTACACAAACGACCAGCAGCTGGCAGCAGAGTATAAGAGATCAACTAGGGCCATGTTGCAACAAGCTATTTTTGCCAGTGTTTTTACCAAGGAATGTCAACAATGATGAAGCTATATTCTCATACAGAAATATACTTTTTTTTTTTATCCTGATGAAAGAAGAGACTAATCTTCTATGTTTTTATAGCAATAGAACACAATATTCTGTGGGCCTTGCTAAATCCGTCAAAATCCAGTAAAACAGCCGGGAGTGAAGGGGATTGCTTCTGTGAAAATGGCTGCGAGTGAATGAATTTGAAATAAAGTCAGAGATGTTCAGTTGTTCATTTACGTAAAGTACAATAAGAATGTGTCGACTCTATTTTCCCACGAGCAGATGAGGTCAGTACACTCTATCCGCTTCTAATGAGGAAACTGGCCCGATCACGCCCCCAACGCGAGAGGAGTTCTGCCCTCCGATCCATACACACCAACCCGGCCCACTAAAACCCTCGGGGGGGGTTGGTTGGGGGGGGGCGTGTTTAATGACCCGCAACATATTAGACACGCAAGTTGCTCAATTGAAGTGCAGGCGTAATACGGGCGTTTCGTGTCTATCCGCCTCCAGATGCTTTCTTTCTTTCTTTTCTTTTCTTTCTTTTTTTTTTGGCACAACACGGTTGCCCTTGTCACACTTTTAACAAATTGCACAAATCAATTTCCATTAAGGAGAGCGAAATTCCTCAATTTCTGCTGGCCGGGCCCAGCCCGGCGGAGCAATAATGCGATGTTCCATCAGTCCAGCGTGTCAGTGAAGGGTCTCGGGTGGATTCCGGGGGAGAATTAGCGCGCGGATTACTGGAATGCTCGCCTCGTGGTAGGGATCAACACTGACTCGACAACTTGGACGCCGGTTGCGCAATCATGCAATTTATTATTTTTTTTTCTCTATTTAGTACGACAATTAGCCCTCATTAGAATCGACACTGAAGAAATATATTTTTCTTAGAATGCCCTGATTCCAAATGTGGGTGTGTTTCCAGTACTTTAACGACTTGACAAACTCCACGCAGGAAGGCCGGAGCCTGGACTCGAACCCGAGTCCTCAGTACTGGGAGGCGGACGTGCTAACCAGTCATCCACAGTGCCGCCCGGCTCACAGATAACTTGATTTAGGAACAAAATGCTACAGCTTTACAATATCCAGTTTGTTTGTTTTTTTTGTTTGTTTGTTTTTTTACAAAATTGCTCAGATGCTATATGGCTATCACTTGTTGCTAGGCAGAATTTGTTTGGATCATACAAAACTGGCCCCATAGGTCGAAGACAGAAAGTAGTTTGCCTGCCTGTTTTGGAACCTAAAACATGACTGAATATTGATTAATATGTTAAATTCATTATTTATTGAAATGTAAATCCACAAACGAATTGGGGGGTGGGATCATGGTTTCAGTAATGCTCCTTTGGTGTAAAAATATGTGGTCACACTACACTACTTACTAGGGATGTAACGATATCCAAACATTATGATACGATATTATCATGATATGAACGTCACAATACGATAATTATCACGATATTGTGGGGGTGCGGGTTGGCGATAAAAAAAAAAAAGATCACAATATTGTAATAAAAAAAAAAGAGCTCATACTAAAAAAAAAAAAGCACACTATTGTACTTTTGTACATAATAGCAATGCATATAAACCACCTACAATCTCTAATAACAATACTTGATAATGCAAGCACACATTGATCGCTTCACAAGCAAATTAGGTTCCCCTTTATCTGACGATTAGCGAAACTTCAAACATAGAAGGCCAAAACATCCCTAATGAAAATTAAATTGCAGTCATAAACTAGCTACTATAGGGTGCTAGAACTGCACAAATGGAAATCAACCTGACTTTTTTTAACAGATGTGTTCCTTTTAAATATTGTGAACATGACGGTGACGATATTGTGGCAGTTTTAATATCACAATATCACGATATTGTCCTTATCGTTACATCCCTACTACTTACTGTTATTTTGATTTTTATATCTATGATATAAAAGCCTTTGTTGTTTCCTATACAAATATTTACAGTAATTAAAGATGTTTGCATTGAGGCAGATGAGACATACAAGAATGCGTATTGTATTACATTTAGGGCCTACAACTCTTTTTTTTTTGTACAGACATTTACGACTGTGGTAAAAACCGACAATAGTTTCTACATTCAAGGCGTGCAGTGGAATACAAAGCCGACAGACTTGACACCGTCTTGAAAACAACAACAAGAAAACAAGCAAAAGACTAGAGCGCATCTGTGCCCGGGGCTTGTTGGCCTGAGCCAAATCCACTCGATGCGCTTTGCATTCTAGTCTGTCCAAAGCACTGAACCTCAGACCAACAACTTGGCTCCGACTGAGCGAGCATTTTGTTTCGGTAGCGATCATTCGGATTTGGCCATTGAGAATTGACTTGCTAGTTAAGTGTGGCTCGATTTGCACGACAAGTACAAGTACCAAAGACGGATTAATTTAGATGATTATTATTTGGGATGGGCGTGTACCGATATCAGGACACATTTCGTGGTATCGGTGCTCACGACGGATATCGATAGTGCTGCACTGCTATGAGATGAATGACGAACGGAGAACGTGAAACAAGAAACGGAAATACAGAGCAGCCTTCCAAATTAAAAGCATGGATTTCAAGTAAGATATAATTAAACATCACATTAAACAGCTTGAGGGATGTCGTGAATTGAATTCTTTGCGCTTCACTGCATTTTCCTTAAAAAGAAGTTGTACAACCACATATTTTGATTGGGACTTTTTTTTTTCCTGGCCGCTGGATTATTTGTCATTAATTTATCCATTTTTTAAATTCATTTTTATTGTGTGCTCTATGCAAAATTACACTTGAAATATAATTAATGTCATGCAATTTTAAGGAAATTGAAGAGTCTATAGCAGGGGTGTCCAAACTTTTTCATTTGAGGGCCACATACAGAAAATCCGAAGGACGCGAGGGCCACATAATGTTATGAAGAGAAATTGTGTTTAGTCCTAAAAATTGTACAAATAATTTATTTGTGCTTTTGCATATTTAGAAAAATACTGCAGTATATAAATCAATTTATTTGTAATATGGCAGTGGGGTTATTATAGTTTTGGAATTTTTCATTTTAGTTTTTATTTCTAAAACGAAGGACATTTTTGCTATAATTATAGTTTTATTTTAGTTAGTTTTGTAAACATAAAATGTTTTCTTTTTCTAAAAAAGCATCTTCATTTTTGTTTTATTTCGTTGACGAATTTTTTTAAATTTTTTTATTTTAGTTTTTTCGTTAGTTTTAGTTGACTGAAATAACCTTTAATAGCGCCTGTGGTTTTCGACACCTTAACTTCTTACTTTGACCATCTCCAAACATTTTTGTTTTTATTTTAGTTGAACTGAGTCAAATGCCATTTTTAGCATATGTCGCGGGCCACTAAAAAATGGACAGCGGGCCGCAAATGGCCCCCGGGCCGTAGTTTGGACACCCCTGGCCTATAGGATCGTAGGGCCCTGCTAGACTGCCATTTTTTTTATGCAAGTAAAATATTATAATCAAAGTAAGAAAAATCATCTTGTTGCTGACCTCTCAAACTCTTGTCACACAAGAGGAAAATCCCTTCGAGGCGTCCCAGAGGCATGTTTACCGGAGGTGGGCAAGTTAACGTTGGAGGCAAAGAACGCCTCTGGCCCTTATTTTCACCCTGAGAATCATAATAATAAGAAAAGTGCCACGTTTTAGGCCCAGCATGCTAATTATGGCACAAACCTGAGCCCTATAGAGGATTACAATCTTACTTGACGCTACGCCCTCTTGCATGAAACCCTCCATGCAGCCGTTCCATTGATGTGACTGATAAACTGTAGGTTGTAAAGGGCTTGTCGGCATTGCTTTTCCCGACGCGTGTAAAAAATAAATAAATAAATAAAAATACAGACAAAATGGCCGAGGTCACCTTGTTTGTATGTGCACAACTTCTTCTTGATATGTGCCTGCGAGCGTCTGAGCGATTTCAGTGGAAGCAAAAGAAATGACGCAAAGCTAGCGTCAGTATCTTGAAGACGGTTTTGCAAGCTCTCCATGTCTCTTGACATTCCAAATGGATGTATGGGCAGCAGGCGCCATAACTTACTCTCCGGCTATCGCTGATGCAAACATTAAGTATTATTGCGCCCCTGTTAGTTAAAGCAAGTGAAGGTGTGCCTTTTTTTTTTTTTTGGCTGACCGCATTGTTGCAATGGAAAAAAAGTGAACAGGTATTTTATATATATATATATATATATATATATATATATATATATATATATATATATATATATATATATATATATATATATATATATATATATACACATACATACAGGGGTACAGAAGAGGATTAGGGCCAGTGAAGAGAAAAAAAACAAAAACTACTTACTCACAAGTAACATGCCGATACCATTAATTCCAATGCTAAAATAGGATTTTGGATGCAGCATCTTGTGTCTTGCTTGTGCACGACATTCACTGATATGTGACATGTTCACTGCATGCCGATCTATCCTATTGGCTCTTGAATGCTCTGAACCAATAACAGGACAGCTTTTTCATGTTGAGGAAAAAAAAAAAAAAAACTTAAGTATCGGTATGGTATCGGTATCGGCCGATACTGTAATGCTGGGTATCGGTATCGGGGGCCAAAAAAAAAACAGTATCAGACCAACACTAGTCATAACAGCTTTTTTTTTTTTTTTTTTTGCATTATACATATAAAGTAACCAACTTGGATTTCAATGTCAGTGCAAGTTGGCCTTTAAAAATCATAGAATAAAGGTTGACTGACAGTATATATATATATGAGGGTGTGGGGTAATTTAATTGTCAACAGATGATGACCCCAGGACGCTCTGTACCATTTGTAATGAAATTTAAATCGCTTCCTACAGAACTAAAAATCACATTTCCTGCCGCAATAAAAAGGTGCACACAACAATACGCCCGTGAGCCTCTGCAGCGACTCATTTAGGATATGTGGCGATGACATCATCCATCATACCCGTCATTTTTCAATTAATGAATGCTGGGAAGGAAACATTTTGGTTTTGTTTCCTGACAGAGAAAATGAACGACATACAGGAGACTGCTGACTTCAAATTATTGTGCACACTCAACCAGGGCTGAGACCAAAGCTTTTTTCTTTTTTTTTTTACATTAAAGACCAAATGTGCTTGGAGAGGCTTCATTTCCTTTCCTCTACTCTTTTGATCATGAATCAAGTTTTTTTTTTTTTTTTTCACTACTGTGTACTCTTCAAAAATCACAAATGTGTCAGGGTGAGGGGGAAGAAAAACAACTCATTTCCAATACAAATAGTGTACTTATATGATGTAACCCACTTTGGAAATGGCAAAGAAAGAGGCGGCATCAAATCATCTGAAATGTTACTGTACTTTCATCTTTTTTTTTTCCATTTAAAGTTCTTTTTCAAACCCTGCCGATGCCAGACTGCACTTGATCGTGCATACGATTAGAGAAAAAGTGGGTCTCAAAGTCCTATTTTGGATCACGGAACGTCACTAGCAAGTCGCTAACTTTCGTCAATTAGGCGTCAGCCTGCTGTGAGAGCGCACACACGGCAAAAAAAAAAAAAACTATGCTGCTAAATGTGAAAATGTTTTTTTTTTTTGGCAACCTAACTTCACTATTCTCTTGATATCACTCCATCTTGTCACTTATGATTAGGGATGGGCGAGTACCGATACCAAGTATCGGTATCGGGCCGATACCAGCCTTTTTTCAAGTACTCGAGTACTCGTGACGCAGACGAGTACAAGTGACCGATGGCAGAGGGGGAACACGTTAAGTGAGTCCTCCTTGCCTGTAACTGGCGCTAGCTTGCAGCAGTTTTTCACCAAAACGTCACCGGTTTGGAAATACTTCAAAATTGGGAATCTTAAACTAAAAGAGCTTTTTTTTTTTTTTTTTTTTTGAGCGTTAAGACTATTGAAGAGTGACTGTGCTGGGTTTTTTTGGGTCAAAATTAAAGAAAATATATTTGTTTAAAAATATCTTTCAGTGATTTTTTTTTTATTTGTCCAAATGTACTACTGGTATCGGCAGTTGGTATCGGTATCGGTGAGTACTGAGGGTCCGAGTATCGGTATCGGTATCAGTATGAAAAAAAGTGGTATCAAACATCCCTACTTATGATTTTACTAAATCACAACTTTGAACATGTTGCCATACGCTAAATCTAACAAGAATGCCGAACAAGCCAAAAACCGGCTTTAATAGACCTCGTGGAATGTTTTGAAAATTCAGCCCCCTAAGCCAGTTTAGAAGAGAAACTTGAGACCCGCAAATAGGTCTCAAGAAGCCATGCCTGAAAAGGCACAGGAAGTCTGCCATTTTGGTTTGAAGCAGACATTTTATTAGGGTCGTTTAAGTCATTTTTGTTTAAGTCATTTTTCCTGTCATTCAAAAACAAATTCGTCTTGGCCAGTTTGATTCGGAAAATGAAATGTGGTCTATTTTGAGTTCATCCATAATTTCATAATCTCAAAGAAAGTCTGCCATTTTGGCTTGAAGCAGTCATTTGGGAAATTTTACACTCATGTATTCAAGCTCATCAACTAGTTTCCCATATAGGAACATAAAATTTGTCGATCCCGAGTAGAAGTACAAAAATTCTCAATAGCCCATGCCTAAAAAGACACAGGAAACCTGATATTTTGGTTTGAAGCTGCAATTTTAGAGTCATTTTGGCAATTTCCGCCTCATGTGCTTCAAAAACAATCTTGTCTTTGTCAGTTTCCCTGAGCACTATGCCATTTTGTACACGTGTAGCATCAGTACAAAAAAAAAAAAAAAGTTTCAATAACTAATCCCGGAACAAGGAGTCGGCCATTATTGTTTTGAAGAGACCACTTTGTCGTCATTATCCTTCAAACAATCTCATCTCAGCCAATTTCCCAGAGGAATATAAAATCTGGTAGGCAAGTCTATTATGAATACCAAAAACAGAAAAGACACAGAAAGTCCATGTTGGATTGTAATGGCTATTCAAGGGTAATTCTGACCATATTTTTTTTTTTAACTTCAGCTGACTTGTCTTCGAGATTTTGTCTGATTGCTCTGAAATGTGAACCCCATGTACTTGACAGATGGTGGTTGCTGACTAAGGGGCAAAGTTAATGACTCTCCAGAAAACAAATCAAGCGCTTCACTTCACACATGAAATTATTGGTAGACAATTAAGAGTATCATGAGTAAACACGCCATTTCCAAATGTCCTTAAAAAGTGACTTTTGTCTTAAGCAAATATTCTCTACACAAAACATTCAAGTTTTCGTCTTTAAACTTTGATGACTTTGCCATAAAACCCAAAACTCGAAAAAGACATCTCCACAAGACATCTTCACACAACTTGTGTGTCTCCTTAAGATCGGCAAGCGGCCAGGGCTCATTCATCACTCGCGTATCGCTATACGTAATCATATACAGCGCACCCTGGTGGTTTGGAGTGACGTCGGAGCGTATTGGTTATCGTAGTTTGTGGCGTATCTACGGTTTGAATTATCACTCGAATTGAATATAATCCTTGAGGCCGGAACCAAATTGAGAAGCGGTTTCTTGCTACCTAGCTAGCTTTCAAAAACATACCGTTAGCCAGTTTCGTATCGCGACATGAAATCTGGTACGGATTTCTACCATGAGTAGAACCATGAAGAAGCCTGAAGACACCATTTTAGGGTTATTTTGGTCATTGCTGGGGGTCCTCTCAAAGCGGACTTAACTTCTACAGATTGCAATCACGCGTACAAGATGGATGAGCGACAATACATTGCAAATATTTGGAGTCACCGCTACTGAGTGCGGGTGAAGCATGGTGGCGAAGATGACTTGACAAACGTCACAAAATTCTTATATTTCAACTCTGACATGCCACTTTTTACTTTTCAGTCCAGTGACTTTCTTTTGAGTCCTTTGTTTGCCATCTTTTCCAATTTGGTGGCACTGCGGTCCAATTATGTGTTAGTGGCTTAAGTTGGTTTTATGTTAAATACAAATGGTTATGTTCTCTATGCTTTTATGACATTTTAAATTGTATTCATAGTTAATTTGTGTCATGTCTGGGTCACAGGGTTAAGTTTGGGTTCACGACCGTGAGGTCAAGTGTCTGTTTTGAACTGATGTAACCATCATCGGGTTTCAACTGGAAAAATGCTATGTGATGTTTCAACTGGTTTTATGCTATGTGATGTCATGAGCTTTGTAATGTCAATCTTTAATCCTTTACTGAGTCACCACCAATCAGATCGATTCACTGTCTGTAGTAGCTGTCTGTGTTTGTCGGATTATTACCTCTGTTCCTGTGTGCAGCTCTCATTGTTTCTCGCCTTTCGATGTGAATAAATAGTTAAAATCTTATTTTTGTCTGCGCTTACCTTACCTTAGAGGTTTCACTGTACCCGCATTGTGATCTGTGCACTAGTTTAGGGAAAAAAATGATGGGAATTAATCAATCAATGCTCCCTGCCATGATGTTACGCACCACGAGATATGAGGTAAATATTGTATGTACTAATTTGGTCCCAAATGGATTTCGAGTATCAATGTCTGTGAGGTAAGTGGCCAGAAAAATGAGAGCTGACATATCAAGGGAGAGGGGGGGGGGGGGAGAAGGAAAAAAAAAAAAAAACATCTCAGCAGCCCATTTTTCAAGGTGCCATGGAAACAGAGCATTCAAAAGAATTTTGATGAGAACAGCAGGGAACGGCGGGCTGATTACAAGCGAGACAATTTGTTACTGCAATTGGAAGAGTGCCTGCACACACAAGGGGCATCATCTTCTATTCTTTGTGGCCATCACTTGTGCAAATAGGTCCTGCTTGTGGAAAGGAGTCCACGAGCTACGAAACCGCGGCGATATCTTGGGTTTAAGGGTAAAATTGTGCGGCTCCAAAGCTCATTTCGCCACCAGATCGTTGTCAACGCCGATGCCAGGTGGAGAGCTCTCGGCTTGACGGCGCCTTGACAAATCAACGGGCGCAACCCCCCCTTTTTCCTGGATCGCACCTTCAAAAATCACACGAGAGAAAGTGGCAATCATCGCGTGTCGCTGCGGCCGTCTCTCACTGTCTCGGGCGGCCACTCGCATTTGGCGATCTCTCCAGCGCTTGGCGTTCATCCACATACACTTGGGCGTCAACACCTTTTTTTTTTTTGCGATGAATGCACAGCTTTCACTTGAGGATATATTATGGAAAATGTCCTTTTTAATTGCTTGTACATGAATACAGTAGTTGGGGGTCTCTGTTTTGAGCAGCCCGTCAGAAAATGTGTCATGAAGCTCGTGATTTACATGTGGGCCTAATTGTGACGTCATAATTGGCTAAATTACAATCAATCAATCAATCAACTTTATTTATATAGCACCTTTCATACATTTCAAATGCAACTCAAAGTGCTGGACATCCATAATACAATAAAATAAAATAAAATAAAATAAAATAAAAAAAGGAAAAGCCCCACCCCCACATCCCCATGATTGTACCCACAGACACACCCAAAACCCAACAAACACATGAAAACCACAACATGGCGGGGCACAGAAGTACCCTGTAAGGAAAGGCACCCAGGAGGAGTTCATCCACCGTGAGATGGATGAAGACCAACCATCTCTCTCACTGTGGAGGCTCCCCCCATGAAAAAACACTGGAGCTAAAAATGTAATACAGACAAACGCTCTCAAATAAGAGCTTATTTGCTCATGACTTGGAAGCTAGGCTGTCAAAATTTGGGCGAATCAAAATGAGGGCGTTAATTTTGAGTTAGTTGAAAGTTCCTTTAACGACACTAAATTTTTTTTAATGCATCATTAATGACCGTCCCTTACTTGGAAAGCCTATACTGGGGGAATTCCAGTCGCAATGTAGCAGACATGTCAAAATTTAGCAGTAATATATGTAATAATAAGGCATACCTTTGTGGAGACGAGGGATATAACGATATCCAAACGTCACAATACGATATTATCACAATATGAAGCGCACGTTATGATATTGATCACGATATTGTGGAGAGGTTGGCGATATTTAACAAAGGTCATGATATTGTTAAAAAAAAAAATACTATATAAAAACACAATATTGTGCTTTTGAACATAACAGCCATGCATATAAACCACCTACAATCTCTAATAACAATATTGAGGCGCTTACATGTTAATGCACGCAAACATTGAGCTCCACCACATATTGACTCGGTTCACAGGCATATTACGACCCCCTTCATCTGACAATTAGCGTAGATTTTAAACATAGAAGGGCCAAAACATCCCTAATGAAAATTAAATTGCACTACAAAGCTAGCCACCAGAGGGTGCTAGAATTGCACAGATGGAAATCAACCTGACTTTTTTTTAACAGATGTGTTCTATTTAAATATCGTGACCATGACGACGACGATATTGTGGCAGTTTTAATATAACGAAATCACGATATTGCCCTTATCGTTACATCCCTCGTGGAGACTGGAGTTAAGTTGTATTTTACAATTTAAAAAATGTGCAGAATTTCACAAGTTACTTCATGTTAAAGATTAGATCGCTCTTAATATGAAAAGAAAAATGCACTGAGCTGTCAGTCTTAAAAATGCAATTATGCCATCTAGTAGCAGAAAAATTACCTCAACACAAATCAATCACTCGTTTTGTTTTGGGTTTTTTTACAGTACAGTAAGTTTTTAATTTGATCTCAATTTTATGATTATGAAATTACTGTATCAATGACTAAAAGATGCAGCTATATTTAAACTTTTCTCCCACTTGTTAAAGGTATGATAATTTAAGTTTTAATTTTAAAACTAAATTTGCGATTAATAACGAGTTAACTATTGAAGTTGTGATTAATTACGATGAGAAATTTAAAACGCATGACATCCCTTAAAAAAAAAAAAAAAAACTTGGCTGAACTGAGTCACTTGTATCTTAAAGCGCCACTTTATCATTTTTGATCTGTGGGGTATTTGGACAAAAGTATGGGACAGACATTTTAATAAGACACCGGGGAGTTGTTATAATTTGTTGGGAATTGCCTGATGGCTCCTTCAAAAGTTGCGCAGCTCGTTTCCAATGCAAAATCCGCAACATAAACGATAACTGATTTTAATTTCACTTAAGATGAGCCTGTTGATAAAAGCGCACAAATCATTACTTCTAATCCCCGTGAAAGCAAAAAGGATTACATCGGATTTGGCCCCCGCTCCACTCTGTCCATAGAGGGTTCTTATCTTCTCCAGCGTCTCTGATACAATTGTTCCATATCGAAGCGGGTTCCTTTTCAGTCATATCAGAAAACAAAAAGGTCAAATAAGTACGGAAGAGTCTTCAAACTTTGGGGCGGGATTATCATTGTAATAGTAAGAACCCAATTAATTAATTTTAGCTACTTGTCAAACTGTCAGGGATTATTGTTCTGTTTCAGGACAGGACAAGCGCATTGAAGATTTTAAAGAATATCGGATTCAAGATGGCAGAGTTACCTACTTTTTTTTTTTTCAACAGAGATTCTTCAAATGTTTGGCTATTTAGTTACAACACTGAAGTTTGAAAAGAAAAAAAAAAAACTTGATATTGGTAGTTGGCGGCAGTGTAAAAGCAAAAGTATAATTTTCAACTTTTCGGATTACTATTTGAAGCTATTTATACTATTTAAAACAACAACCCTTATTTGTCAAGAGCTGGAGGTTGGATCCCAAAGCGCAGATACAAATAAGATTTTAATTATTTATTTATATCGATAGACGTGGAACAAACTTGACTGTCTAGTCAAAAAACAACGAGAAACAACGACGGCTGCACACAGGAACAGAGGCAACAAAATTAATAATCCGACAAACACAAACACTTCTCAGAACACTACTACAGACAGTGAATTGATCTGATTGGTTGTGACTAAGTAAAGGATTAAAGATTGACATCACAAAGCTCATGACATCACATAGCATAAAACCAGTTGAAACATCACATAGCGTTTTTCCAGTTGAAACCAGATGATGGTTACGTCAGTTCAAAACAGACACTTGACCTCACGGTCATGAACCCAAACTTAACTCATTGACTGCCATTGACGGAAAAAGACGTCAAATAATGGAATTTTGCTGGGCTGGCAGTGAATGTGTTAAACACAAAGATCCAATATATTTTGATTACATTGCAGCATCCTTTTTTTTTTCTTTTTTTTTTTTTAACCTTTTAAGGCAAATTTTGCTTAAAAATCTGTCAATTTTGGTTACATCTCATCTGAACTCATTGATTGCCATTGACGGAAAAAGACGTCAAATAATGGATTTTTGCTGGGCTGGCAGTGAATGTGTTAACAGGTCATGAACTCAAACTTAAACCCTGGCGTGACCCCAGACATGACATTATTTTTTGTCACAGAGTCATTGTCCATTTTATGCCAAGAACAAAATTGCCTGAAAAGACTGTCAAGATGGTTTAGTCAGCTGAAGTGAGAAGGTTGAGTTGTGTAGATTTGCATGGGTGGGAGCATATTTATATATAGAAACAAAAACAAAAAAACAACAAGAAACCAATTAATGCTTGCGAAAAATCTGTCAAGGATTATTGCTCCATAAAGAGAACGGCAGATTTGAAAGAATACAACCCAAGATGGCAGAATTGCCTCTGGTGGACGGGAAAAAAATAAATAAAAATCAGACTCAAGTTAGCTAAGGTCAGAAGGTTGAATCATCATTTTTAACTGAGACTCTGCAAACTTTTAGGTATTATTGCTTGCTTGTTTCAGCTAGGACCAAATTTATTTCAGCTGCTATCGCACTATGAGGGATTTTTGTTCCAGCTCGGGGAAAGAACTTTGTCAATTCTAACAAAATATTACCCAAATTGTTGTACTTTAGTAACCTGGCAATGGCGGTCGCGTCTCTCGCTGTTCAACATTCAACAAGGAAACGGTGAGGAATTCTGCGAGAACAGAATTAATTGTAGCGTCCATGTTCGGTTTGTTTGTTCGCGCCTGCGTCACTGGTTTCGTCACAGTTGCATATCCCGCCCCCAAACACAATGTCGCTCTGTGATTGGTCCGAACCGAACGGCGGTTATCTGCGGGAGCGGTACAAGATGTATTCTCTATTCTATTTTGAGGTTTCCTTTTCGCATTCACTTAACCTTTCTTTATTGAAAAATAAAATGTGAACCCCCCCTCCAAATTCAACACATACTAGGTATAGGGTTGACTGGTGAATTATCATCTCCACCTGACTTCATAAAAGGTTGTGTTATTGTATTCAACATCATCAAAATGAAAACAAAAAACAAAACAAAACAAAACAAAACAAAACAAAACAAAAAAAAAAAAAAGGGAGCAATGATGATAAGACGTTGAATCGGTAAGACTACAATTCTGAGCTCTCAAAAAAAAAAAAAAAAAAAAAAAAAACAGGCCCCGGAATTGAACCCTGTGGAACACCATACATTCCACTAAACATGAATTCAAATTGCAGACACTGGTACAAGTTTGATTACAATAAGTTCAATTGTTCTAACCTATATATGGTCTATATGAATTGAATTGAACGATTTATTTTCCCTCACCTCTCCGCAGTGAACACGTCAGTCTACCTATGTGCCTTTTAGGACATCTCGTAAATATTCATCTCTCATTGCCCATCCGTAGTGTTTGACGCCTCCATTATGAGCCATCATCATGAGGTAAGTGCTGCTAACGAGAGTTTTCCCACCTCTCGCCTGTTTTAATTACGAGGGGCAATAATTGCAGTGCAGCGTGATGAGTGAGCTTTTGATGTAGCGTGGCTGAGACGAGCTACTGTACCGCTGCCATATTCTACGGAAGATACATAAGATGTAACGACAGGCTGAAACATCAAAGCAAACGCTAACGTTTGCTTCATGAAAATTGTATTCATTTATTTCCAACAGTCTATTTTCTTCTTTTTGTATCTTCTCTCTGGGTCGCAGTGCTTCCGGTTCATGTTTGTGGATGTTAGATGTTGGTGTCCAATCATATTTCAGTCTCTGCGTTTTGCCATATTTTAATCTGCCCGGGGCCAAAGGGACTGTTTTAACTCATTCACTCCCAGCCATTTTCACAGAAGCAGTCCCGTCCGCTCCCGGCTGTTTTACTGGATTTTGACTGATTTTGCAAGGCCCACCGAATATTGTGTTCTTTTGCTATAAAAGCATGGAACCCATCAAAAGAAAGATTAAAGTCTATTCTTTCATCAGGAAAAAAAAGTATGTTTCTATCTGTTTCCGTTTTGCAGCATTTAGCATTAGAAGACAGCTAAGTTTCATCAGTTGTCACAAATTTATTTAAAATTGTAAGTAATTGAGCTTTTTTTTCTAGATGGCCCTGGTTGATCTCCTTTGCTCTGCTGCCACCTGCTGGCCGTTTGTGTAATAACTACCATTTCTGCAACCGTTCTTTGCAGTTGAAAGGCTGCATCAAAGCCTTCTGTAAGCTCTAGCATAAAATAAAATTTAAAAAAAACGTATAAATACGTCTTTGGGACACTTAGAACATAAAAAAAAACATATTTATACGTTATTGGGAGCAAATGAGTTAAGCAACCGTTTTTTTGGGGCCCTGTGAGGACGAATTTGAAATTTTGATTGGTTGGTCATAAAAAAAACTTGTTCAAGTTTGACTAGCAATGTACGCACATTAATTCTTTTAGCATCTCTGGTTGCAATTATGCATTTTATTCCTTTATATTTTCGACACAATCAAACAACTATTGATTCTCAACTGCTCCAGATGTACACGGCATATTTTTACCGCTGTTATAATACATTTTTTCTGTACTATTGATGGCTTCTATAATTGCTACGTGATAGTGGTGGTATTAAAAAGGTGGATTAAGTCAGGCAAATCCCCACTGCGGGCCCAGGTACCTCATGCACGGCCCCGCCTCTGCAGTCGATGCATTAATTCAACACATAATCTTATCAAAACGACAAAGCGGGAATCCCAAAGCAGCCTGGCAGGTGAGCGCAATTGTAAGCTTGTCATCAGCTGATGCGATGAAGCTGAATTTCAGGGCCGCGTAAGAACAGATGAGCGATAAGTGCAACGGCGCCGGTGGGTAAAGGTCCGACGAGAGCTCACAGCCGCCCCTGAGTGAAGCTGTCGAAGTGTACGCGCTTATCAGTGCAGCGGGCTTAAAATGAGTCGCCATCTTAAAAGGTTTGCGCGACTCGCTCTGTAAGGGGCATGTAGGTGAATGTCAAAGTGGGCCCGAATCAGAGAGGAATGCGACCGGGGTGGAGTGGGCCACTCGACCTGCCGGGGAAGGAGCCGAGTGATGCGTTACTCGTGCCTAATTGGTGCGACGTCCAATCAAAGACAACAGTTCAGCGGTGTAGATATGTTGATGCAGAGATGAGCAACATAAATGCTGAAGGGGGGAAAATGTTTATTTTTTAATAAGTGCTACTGGGTGGGGCCCACATAGAACTACACACTTGCTAACTAACCCGGGGTGGGCAACTGACGAATGTGGGCTGTGACTATAGTGACCATTTGATCAATTTTTCCCCAATAAATGATTTTTTTTTTTTTCAAGATTAAAAATAAATAAAATCTTTAAAGTACACTGACAAACATTCAATATACTCAACCACCCCCCCAACCACCCCCCATAAAAAAAGGAGGGTAAATGGAAACACAAATCCTGGCGGGGAAAAAAAATGAAGATTGAAATATATTTTCCCCAAAAGTGTTTTTCTTTTTTTTTTTTCTTTTTTTTTTTTACAAAAAAAAAATCTTAGCAAAAAAAACAAAACAAAACAAAAAAAAAAAAAAAAAAAAAAAAAAACACTGCCCCCCCAAAATTTGGAAAATAATCCTAGGGGGAAAATAAATGAAGATTGAAAAATATTGAGAGACTAAAAAAAATAAAAAATTGGGGCCACTTCCCGTTCTCTCTGTCATGTCGGGTCACGTTTGCGTTCATGACCTGTTAAGTTTGGGTTCATGACCGTGAGGTCAAGTGTCTGTTATGTACTGATGTAACAGCATCTAGTTTCAACTGGTTTTAGGCTACGTGATGTTATGCGATGTCAAGAGCTTTGTGATGTCAATCTTTTATCCTTTACTTAGTCACAACCAATCAGATCGATTCAATGTCTGTAGTACGGTCTGAGAAGTGTGTGTGTTTGTCGGATTATTACTTCTGTTGCCACTGTCCTCTGTGCAACTCTCTTTGTTTCTCGTCTAGTCAAGTTTGTTCCACGCCTCTCAATATGAATAAATAGTTCAAATCTTATTTGTGTCTGCGCTTTGGGATCCAACCCCCAGCACAGAACACTCTCCCCCTCTGTTGCCTCTTTGACGCGTTGTAACCATTCCGTTTAATTGCGCTTTGTGGTTCAGTGACAATATAGCTATTCTGATTCTGAAAAAGGGTGCGCAAAAAGGTCCATTCATCACTGCCCATATCAGCAGTCACCTGAACACAGGAAGCCATGTGTCATGTCATTAGCGTCCCTTCACAGCCAGGCCATTGTTTTGTTTGCGCACTTTGCAAGTTAAGCTGACTGAAAGCTCGCAAGCAGCTGTTCCTGCACCGCTCATAATTGGAATGTTGAACGGCGCGCCTCCAGAGAGAGAGAAAAAAAAAAAAAAAGAGCCAGGATGACTGTGTGCTCTCTGCAGTAGCAACGCTTTATCCATAAATCCCCCTCCCACCGTTTGACAAGCAGGTTAAACAGCTGTCATCGCTTCCGCACCCCAACCTGAAAACGTACACTGGAGTGGCGCCTTGGGCACAAGGCGGCTCCGCAACTTCAATGCACGACCGAAAAGCAGCTCTGGCCGATCGCCGATTTTATTCTTCGACTCCCGTCATTCTAAGCAGGCGTGTGATAGAGCCCCGTCGCTCGGATGTCTCATTAATTTCCCCCGGGGATGATCAATCAATATGCAATAGCCGGTTTGTTTTTGGACCAACCGCTTTCTCAGGCCGATATATTTGCGAGAGCCGCAAAATGGCTTCTGGTAGGCGAGATGAGGATGAGGTGTGAAAAAGGTAATCGTGTTTTCATCCTGAGAGATAAACAAGAGTGTGTTGGTTTAGCATGAATTCACCCAGGGAACAGCGGACACTTTATTAGGTACACTTACACCAGCAAATGACATCCAGTGCAAGAGTGCTGCCTTCACAAAACATAACTAGACTGGCAATCAGGAGAGCGCGCGCCCTCTGCCAAGTCTCGGCATTCCAAATCAGCACCAATTAGTGAACTTTCAGACGTATGCCAGCATTTCGCATGCATAATGCACATGAGAGTGCAAAATGGTTCATGTTCCACTCCAATGGACATTTTACATGCCTTATTTTTTTTTACAAAAAAAAAAAAAAAAAAAAATGGAGTAGTAATAATAATAATAATAATCATCATCATCATAATAATTGAAATGCTCTCGTTAAAAATAAAATGTTAATTTTTAAAAAATTGCTTATTCACCCAAAAAAAATGTGCAATTCTGAATGCTTTATTTTATCGAATATAAAATCATTTTTGAAAAATAACACGCACAAAATAACATGGCCACTTTTAGATGCCTCCAGTCCACAGCCATCATTACAACTGAATAAAATATTAGCAATTTCAGTTTGTTTTGCATCTCAATAGCCATTGGTCGTTGGGGCATGCTTCTAAAATGGGGATTAAATAGATAAAAAGGAACTGTGCAGAGGCGGATTAGACCCAGTGTTGGTAATTTAACAGATGAAAGAGGACAACGTCACAGTGGGAGTGGTCACAGCTATTATCAATCATGGCCAAAGTGGCTACTTTTTATTTATATGTGGAGAGCTAGTTGCACAATTCGATTCTGAACAAATTTAAAAGTCTAGAGGCCGATTATTGGCCTTCAAACATCGGCCAAAACAATCGGCCGATTTGGCCAAATGGCCAATTATTTTCCCCTTAAACTGTGATCAAAGAAAAACAACGTTTCCGACGCTGTGAAAGTACCCTGAATGCACCATTTTGCTTGCGTAGCATTAGCAACTAGCAAGTGTGTAGCGTATGTTATTCTGTTGTCCCTAAGAGCCCTTGAAGCTGTTAATTGACACCGCAGGTGGAGTTAACCGTTAAACTAAATACACAACTTTAAGAATTACCTGTATATTTAATACAAAACTTGCTTCGTTTTTAAAACATCGCTAGCCTAACGCTAACAGGAAGTTCGCAAATGCTAACAGGAAGTTAGCATCGACTTCGGGAGTGTTTTTCCTTCAAATAACGAATATCCACACACAAATCTTGTGGGAACACATACCCGAAAATTTGATAAAATTACACAAATTAGTTCATTCTATTCTTATCTTTTATTTTTTCATTGTCCTTTCAAGTATGCATTATACAAAGTGACTTTTCATTTTGTATTATATCCAGCTGCTGTTGAACTGGACGTCGAGTGTGCTGGTGTACCTAGTGTCCAAATGGTGGATGCTTGTACTTTTTTTTTTTTTTTTTTTGCAGCGACACCTCGGTACAATTACGCAGAGAGCTTTGAACAGCATGAACACTCACTGTGACCATGTTTCTGAAATTAGAAAAGTGTAGGATGAAATTATAAAGGGAAGGGGGGAAGAAAAAAAAAAAACTACTTTTGCGAGGCAAAAAGGTGCTGAATAGCACGAAGGACGTTTCCCCCCGGTGAGTTTGACTTTATTGTTGAAATCAGAGAAGACGACGAGCATGACGAGGAAGATCAACCGCCGTTTAATCCAGCTTTGGTGCGACGGCGCAGGAGTTCTTTGGAGCAATTAAACGGGCTAATGATAGTTGAGTCGGTGTGAAATCTCCTTCAAAATAGCGTGACGGCGCGGTGACTGCTCTTCGGTGGCTGCAAAGCGCACACACGTTGGGGATGGGAGCTGTCTTTGCGGGTGACCTTACAAGAGGGGACAGCAAATGTTTGGCAAAGTGTCGCCACGTTCCAGGTTTGATTGCGATGTTATTTGTTGACGGGCAGTCAAAGTCTGTATACTCGCGGTTGGCGTCTGTGCTCAACAGTCAAGCGGTCGTCAAGGAGATTAAGCATTGTGTTGTGACGCTCCCAGTCAAGCAACTACATGGTTGCTTCCGTCGACTGAAATAAGATATTGATTTTTATCATTATTATTTTTTATTGTGTGCGGCTGCAATAGTCGACGTGACCGCTTTCGGGTGGGTAAACTACAATCTATGGCCGTTTTGATTCAAGCCGCCATGCAATTTTAAAAACAAATTGGGTGCCAGTGTGGTGTATCCCCGCCAATTTCTGATTCCACAGCGACTGGCAAATTTGTCATTTGAACCTAATGAACAACTGCTGGCGCAAACACTCACCTCGTCACGCCCATCGGTGTATTTTTGGACTCTTTCTGTGATGCCTTCGGTGCGAGTGAGATTGGTTATTCGTCAATATATCAATAATTTGTCAGCGCTACTTGGGGGGGTGCACATGAGACCGCGCACTTCCTGACCACTGTTTGATTAATTACCTTTTTAAATAAGTTTTTTTTTTTTTTTAAACCAATGTACTGTACAAACAAAAATACGACACCACACTTTTGTAACATTATTAAGCATTGAATAGGGGAAACCGGGACTTGATGGCACACTTTTGTATATTTCTTAGAATCAATACATCACATATAAACAAAATATTTGCCAGAAAGACTGAATTCTCAGGTATATATTTTGTACTCATTTGCTCCCAATAACGTGTAAATACTTTTTTTTAAATGTTCTAAGTGTCCCAAAGACGTATTTATACGTTTTGTTTTGTTTTTTTTGTTTTGTTTTTTATGCTAGAGCATACAGATGGCTTTGATGCAGCCTCTCAACTGCAAAGAACGGTTGCAGATATGGTAGTTATTACACAAACGGCCAGCAAGTGGCAGCAGAGCAAAGGAGATCAACCAGGGCCATGTAAAACAAAACAAAAAAGCTCTATTACTTACAATTTTGAATAGATTTGTGAAAACTGATGAAACTTAGCTCTCTTCTAATGCTAATTGCTGCAAAACAGATAGAAACATACTTTTCTTTCCTGATGAAAGAAGAGACTTTAATCTTTCTTTTGATGGGTTCCATGCTTTTATAGCAATAGAACACAATATTCTGTGGTTCTTGCAAAATCAGTCAAAATCCAGTTAAACGGCCGGGAGCGAACGGGACTACTTCTGTGAAAATGGCTGGGAGTGAATGAGTTAAGGCATTTTCAATAGGGATGTAACAATAACGGCAATATCGTGATATCGCAATATTAAAACTACCACAATATATCGGTGGCGTCATGTCACAATATTAAAAGCAGCACATGGGTTGATTTCCATTTGTGCAGTTCTAGCACCCTCTGGTGGCTACTTTTTTTTTAAGTGCTGTTTAAGTTTCACAAGGCATGTTTTGGCCCTTTATGTTTCAAATCCACGCTAATGGTCAGATGAAGGGGAAAGTAATATGCTTGTGAAGCGGGTCAAAAAGTGGAGGAAAGCAAGTGTCTCAATATTAAGTGTTATTAGAGATTGTAGGTGTTTATTTGCATTGCTGTAATGTACAAAAGCACAATATTGTGTTTTGTTTTGTTTTTTTGTTTGTTTTTTTACAATATTGTGACCTTTTTTATATCGCCAACCTCCCCACAATATCGTGATAATTATCGTATTGTGGCCTTCATATCGTGATAATATATCGTTACCGCCCTAATTTTCAACATGTAACATGTTGCAACACCATCAGGTAAGTTGTCTCACTTGTATGGGGGGTAAGATGTCACACTGGATTTTGCAACTAATAAAACAAAGACAATTATTTTTGTTTTGTTTTATTTTTTTACTTGAGAGTGAATATTCAAGTCTAACAAAAAATGTTTAGCATTAATTTTGAAAAATCCATTGAAATAGCCAATGAATCATCTTTAACATATTGTAAAATATGACCCAACATGCACTGGATTCAATTTGTTAGAAACTGCTGGAATGTAGGTCATGACTCTCAGCCTCAAATGTCTGTTTTACCTTTGCTAAACTCAAAATTCCAGATTAAATAGATTTTTTCATAAACAAAGAAAGCGTCATGAAAGTTACAAAATAAACCAGTCTTGAAATGTGGACATGATTCAACCAACAAATGGAAGATGCATTTCCAAACACTTACACAAAACCCGACAAAGGAATTTCCTCACTAGCAAACTGACACACTTAACCAATTTGCCAGGGGTGCTTTTTACATTGGTTAATTCTTTACATGCCACGTGACAACTAACCCCAAAATGACTGAGACACAGTACCCCAAGCTACCATTGTTTGCTAATGCTACCTCTTGTTTAAAGTTAGAAACAAAGAAAGAAAACTAGTATTCCACTTGTGGAGCACATAATTGCAATGTGACAACTTAACCTGCGTGACGACAAGCCCCAGTCTCCCTAAGATCTGTTTTTGGAGGACACAAATTTAGTAACTCTTAATGGATCAGCTTCTTACGTCTCCGATTAAGTACATCTTATCGTGGCGTTGGAGGCACTCTTGAGTGAAGTCTGCCATCTAGTGGTGAACACTGTTATTACAATTTAATGCTGTTCATAAAACATTCACATAAACATGTTAAATATTACCATGTGGCCTCCAGTCGCCCATTCCTGATCCATATGTACCCTGCAAGTGACTGGCAACCAGTCCAGGGTGTACCACAACTCAAAGTCAGCTGGGATAGGCTCCAGCTCACCTGCAGAGGACAAGCTCTATGGAAAATCGGATGGCCAATTTCAACAGAGCTCTTCATGCTTGAGCGCAAACAAAATTGCCTTCAACGAATAACACCGTTTATGGCGCTTTGATTGTTAATAATTCAACATCTACATTCTATTCCATGGTGGCGTCAAAGCACAGGTTTTGTTTAGTGAGAGACGCCTCAGAGGAGTTAAGTTAGCGTCACGCAAACACAGAGCACTTTGTTCTCCGCATGCCGTCGGTTCGACTGATGCTCGTCCCCAACATGCATCACAATCAGCAGGGGGGGGGGGGGGGGGGGGGGCGGCTTGCTGTGCGCGCGTGTGCGCACGCGTGCGCACGGCATGAAAGGAGGTCTGGGCTTGTGCGGCACAATCATCACAAACAAAGTCTCGTCTCGGAAAAGCGAGGCGTCGTCACTCAAACTCCCCGAACTCCCCCAGTGGAGGAACGGCGCAGAAAGACGAGCTTTTCTTTCTTTTACCTCCAGTCACAATTGGAAGTTTGCGAGTTGCTGGAATCACAGAGTGGAAAGAGGAGAAGCTGTCAGATGTACCTTTTAACGATCTGCCTGTATGTGTGAGCGTGTGAGAAGATTTTTTTTTTTTGCCCCCCCAAGTTTGACAGCTCCGCCTGAAGTCGCGATCACACAAACAAAGTTAGTGTGACATCATGAAATTGGATCTCATTTACCTGTCAGCGTTTTCCCGCATTAATAATTAGGGCTGTAACGATATCCCATCATCACGATCACGATACGATATTATCACAATATCAAGGTCACGATACGATAATTATCACGATATTGTGAGGAGGTTGGCAATACAAAAAAAGAATCAAACAGATATGCAAGCAAAGCAACAAGCAGTAACTTTGCCACTCTGACTAATTCACAGATAAAATTTTATGCTAATGATGGATTTTCCTTTGAGAACAGCTGTTCGGAAAATCTGAAAAGGGCCGACAAGTAACTGTCGGAACTGTCGATGATTAACGATTACGCTCGCTGCCCAACACGCTAAACAAATCTTTCACGTTAATTGCAGCGTTGGAGCCTTTTGTCGAGTCGGAACAATACGAGAGTCGCGAGCGCGGATACGGACGCTTGCGCAGGCTCATCCGCCGACAGGCTAATTGCTGCTTGTAACTAAGGTTAGATGGGTTGGAGTCAAAAGGGGAATAAAAAAATAAAAATAAAAAAAAAAGTGGAAGGGTGGTTTGTTGTATTTGCGCTAGCCAAATGTTTGTTTGTTGTGGTTGATTATGTGTCAGCTCCAAAACAAGGTGAGCATTCTGTAGCAGGGTTATAAAAGTTTCGGATTTTTCATTCTAGTTTGCTTTTTAATTAGTTTTTAGAGTGTGTTTGTTCATTTTTATTTTTGCTTCATTTTAGTAACATTTGGATTAGTTTTAATTTTTCATATATGGAGCCTTTGTTGAATACAAGATTTTAAAAAGCACACACCAAGAGAATAAATACTGTGTAAAAAAAAAAGTAAACTACAATCCCCCAAGGTCGGCTCGACCTTCCTTCTTCTGTACGGCCGAACAGTAATATTGAAATAAATTTGAAATCTCCGAAAGCTCATGGATGAAATTGATAAAAATATTTTCAATATAATGATAGTTTGAATTATTTGTATAAATGCAAAAGTTTTTAAAAG
Organism: Festucalex cinctus; assembly: GCF_051991245.1. Taxonomy (NCBI): domain Eukaryota; kingdom Metazoa; phylum Chordata; class Actinopteri; order Syngnathiformes; family Syngnathidae; genus Festucalex; species Festucalex cinctus. The sequence goes on along the minus strand of NC_135423.1, from coordinate 5,890,852 downwards.
CACTTGTTTTCATTTTATTTTAAAAATGTTGATCAATATTAGCTTTCATTTGATATTTTTTATTAACTAAAATTACCTTGGTCTATAGTTATGAAAACGTGATTTATTCTTGACATATCCAAATACATAGAATAAAAAATAAGGCCGCCAGCAACAATGAATGGACTGTCACATGACAATACAAACACAATTTTTATTATTATTATTATTATTATTATTATTATTATTATTGTATTGGAGACTCTTGTGTGATTGAGGGCGATATAAATTAACTTGACTACTTCTGATTGGGTCTCACACAGAATTCTGCTTCAAACCAAAATGGCCCAACTTCCGGTTCAATTAAAATAAATAAATAAATAACAAATAAAAACCTACACATTTCATTTTCACCAGCGTTCATGCAGCCATTAATCCAGCAGAAGATGAATCATAATTCATAAACAGAGATTCCAAGAAGGCTGCTCATGGCCTAGAAAGTAGAAACCTGTCCGAGTTTCCCCAAGACAGAAACCGTGTTTGCGCGATGAAGAGCTTGAAGAGAACACGATGAAATACGAAGCCGACTCACAGAATAGCGATGTCAAATTGGTGTGGCTAAGATGCTAAAATGGATCCGAGAGCGGAACGAGTGTGGCCCCACGAGACTCCTGGGTGGAACTATTTAATTAAGCCGGCAAACAAACGAGGCCTGACAGTCGGAAATGAAAGGTGCTTAATGAACAGCCAGTGATTTTCTTTTTTTTTTTTTTTCTCGCTTATACTGAGATATAAAACAGAGTTGTCCTTGCAAAACTGTGGGAAAATTACCAGAGATGTCTCATTTTAACAGTCAAGCAGCTCTTAACTCTGATTTGGTTAAGGATCATTTGTCTTCTTGAGCTTATTGTCAAAGGTTTATCAAAGCAACTGGAAACAAAAGCGGGTTTGTGATCAGATGGATTTTGTTTCGTGTTTTGTGACAGCAGCTGCTATGTTAGTCAGAAGACCTCGTAGTGTAATGTAGTACCTTGAATTTTGTATCTGCTCTATGAAATCTCTCCTCCGTCACTAGAACAGGAAAATATGCTTGCCCCCTCCCCTGGTAACCTGAAAAACACTCCCTGAGGGCTCAACCCTGTATTTTCCGGTTTAATTCATTAATAATTCAGTTGTAGCACACACATATCAAATGTCGAGGTAATTTTGAGGTGAAAGCAATGCAAGTTTCAGAAGCTACCAAAAAACAAAGACATCTACCTGCTAACCGCTAAAGGTAACTGGTGCCTTAGAATAAATAAATAATTCAGAGTTTGTACAAGCAAATGCCCGTTTCAGAAGCTGAAAGAAATCCAATTTGCTTGCTAACAGCTAATGCTAACTGGTGTCTGGGAATAAACAGTAAGCAGAGTTTGTACAAAAAAAATGCTAGCTTTCAAGGCTAAAGGAAGTACACTAATGCTAACTACGGTCTTGGAATAGACAATTCTACGGAGTTTGAACCAACAAATTCTGGTTTCAGAAGCTAAAAAAAGAAAATAAAAACATCTCAAATCCACATGCTAACCGCTAATGTTATCTGGTGTCTTGAAACAAATGATGCTTCAGACACTGTACTAACAAATGCTAGTTTCAGAAGCTGAAGGAATCGTAATATCCTGGGTCATGCTAACTGCTAATGCGAATCGATGTCTTGGAATAGGAAGAAAGTAGCATAAGGAATGCAACTGTAGTTACAACAACTAAAGAAATGAAGACATCAAATGTACAAAGTGGTGTCTTGGATCAAACAGTTACAAACAATTGCTAGTTTCAGAAGCTGAAGTAATCGTAAAGTCCTATGGCCATGCTAACTGCTAATGCTAACTGACAGCTAAATTTCATGCAGGAAACAAAAACAATGCTTTGCCTAATAGAAGCCTGTGTGTTTAGCAAATTAGTTCATGGTCCGATTTTAAATATTTTTGCTTTACTGTTACTGCCTAAAGGTTTTTGTGCAAGCGCTCCACACATTTTTGAAGGTTTGCACAGGAACATAAAAAAAAAAAGCTGCACATTAACCCGCACTTGGAATAAAAGCCATTTCAGGGGATATAATGTAACAAAAAACCCGCCCCGTGTGGGAGCGTCTATTAGTTCCCAGTAATTTAATACCTGCAGAGTGCTAAAAATCATGAACCTTCAAATGGGTGATCTCATCGAGGCAAATTTGAGCAACTTTAATTCATTCAGGGTTATTAATTTAATGGATTTCGTGGTAAAGTGGGCGCTCTCTTTTCCAACAATGGGAAATATCTACTGTTAATATCTCACTTTCATGTCATTTTCACCCTGAAACAGGAACGTGAAATGTGTTTGTATCACAATACAATTCCTTGAAAACTGCCTTTTCAGAAAATCCACTCAACATATTGTTATATTGTCATGACAGCCTTTACTGTAATGGTTCCAATTAGATGACGTGTCTGATGCCTCCAGAAAATTCATGACTCATCATCATTACTTGACTGTTGGCCTGCTCTCTAAATCAGAAGGTTTTTTTTTTTTCATGGCCTTTTTCAAGTCGTATCAAAGCGGCGAACATCATTAAATTCATAAAGGACCAAAGAGAAAGTTTTACAGCACACTAAACGCCAGTGAGATGGAAAAAGATTGTCTCCATGTATGTATTTGACATTAAAAAGCATAGCAGAATCACAGGAAGGTTAAATACTTCCGACCCGCTTTCTACGTACTGGCTAGTAGTGAGTGACTTCTTGGTAAAATGACGTGAAATAATAATTTGGGATTTATTTCGTAGAAATGACAAATCATAGCTTGCCGTGCTTTAAAACATTTATTCCTGGTTATAGACAGGTCATTTTGTAGCACGTCCTTAAAAATCCCCTGAAGGGATTAAGAGAAATATGTTCCAACTTCCTGGGTCATCAAATCAGCTTCAACACTTAAAATTACAGGAAAAATAATCAATCATCGTCACAGATGACAAAGGAGTATTGAGTCATGTCACATACTGTATGTGCCTCATGAATCTTTCAGAGCACATTTATTGACTGGAATGCCCTTACATGTGGGAAAGGAGAACCGCAGTCACCAAATGCACTTTTCAGCCATTTTTTGAACGTTGAGAGAAAAGTAAAACCAATGCAGAAGCATTTTAAGGCACACGCATACCACTGAGGCTACTAACTGTACAGCATTTTTTTAAGGGGTAGTCAAACCCCCACCCCTCCTCAAAAAAAAAAAAAAAAGAAAACAGAAAAAAAATTGACAATATGTTCTATGCAGCCTCACTAGTCTAAAATGATTTATTTTTCATTTTGTCACTTGCTGTCCAATGAAGATGACATCACAGTTGCTCAGATATCAGGTAACCAATCACAGATCAGCTTCAGATAACATGTGACCTCTGATTGGTTGTTGCCTGAGCACTGAGCAACTGTGATGTCACCTTCAGTGGACAGCAATTGGACAAAATGGCTGCCCCGAGATGGATAAAAACGGCTGGATTTTGCTGCATAACTCATATTCCAAAAATGTAATATTAATCAGAACGTCATGTTTATTAGACTAGTGAGGTCACATATAATGTATTATTGTCAAGAAATGTTTAAGGTCGACTTCCACTTTAAACACAATGTAAGAGTGACACTCAACGCACCCAGCACCACAAGATAATCACTGCAGATCATCTTTTTGGAACATCCGAGACGTGAGTCTCTTCGGCGGACTGATTGAAAGATGAGGAAAGTGCTCAAGTCTGGCCCGATTTCAGCCAGCTTAAGTTTATTAAAAATAAGCAGACTGATGAATTTCAGTGCATCCGCCTCCATCAGAAGAGGCGGCGTGCTCCAAACCACATGACCCCCCCCAAGATCTCCCCCCTGATTGCCTAACATTCTTTATCGACAGTCAAGTATAATTCTGTCGCCCCGGCAACGCTCCGCCGCTGATGCGGGGGACTCAGGCATCACCTTGAAAAGTTCCGTCGCACCGTTGGCAGCCTCGACGTTTTCATCTGCGCGCCAGTAATTTTCACGAGCTAACAAGGATTTATTTAGCGCGCTGATTTAAGGGGTTTCGCTCACACCCGCTTCCCTCCAGGTCACCACCACCTTACATTTATCCCTTTTTAAGCTGCCTCCAGCACAGTATTTCAACGAGACTCTGTCAGGTAAAATGACTCCTGAGGACGGGCCACTATGTCACAGTGACTTCTCCAACTTGCAAAGCTATCACGTCTCTGAGCTCTATGAAGACGTCTTACTTCAAGGTTTCAATGACTTGCCCCCACGCCCCATTTTACCTGAAACAAAAGATTTAACTTGTGTACTAATTTAACATATTACAGCACAATGTTGTTAAAACCAATCATTCTTGATGCACATTACATAAATTGTTTTGAATTTTCATTACTTTAGTTTTGTTCATAGCAGTGTTCAGTGCGGTACAGTAGCTAAAGATCTGCACATTGGCTAATGACAGACGTTAGCTAGCACACTTTAGTCCATCATGTTGGCTAATGAGCGATGTTAGCTAGGACAGCTTAGCCTTGCCATCATTTGGCTAATGAGTAAAGCTAGCTAGCTCACCTTAGCCTGTCCATCTTTTGGCTAATAAGCTATGTTAGCTAGCTAACCTTAGCCTGTCCATCTTTTGGCTAATAAGCTATGTTAGCTAGCACACCTTGTCCTGTTTAGCATGTTAAACTTATGCCTAAATCAAAAAACAACTTACTTCACTGAATTAATATAAAATAATTCAAGAAGAAATGAGTAACGAAAATGAATGATATATCGGAGTAAAAACAAAAACAAAAAAAACTTCGGAACTGTAGTGGAGTAAAAGTGAAGGTTGTCATAAATATAAGCACAGATAAGTATTTGTAAAATACTATATTACACAGCCTATTTTTTTGTCCATCAGATACTTAAAAAATAAAAAATAAAAAAAACACACAATGTGGTTGTATACATTCATCAATTTTCTATCGAGCTTATCCTAATTGTTGTGGAATGTGAAAGCAGAATGTCCATGTCTTAACGAGCACACATATGCGACCATTTTAGTCGCATTCTGAAGCGCTGCGCGAGATGTGATGCTCTTGGCTTTATGTTTAGATTGACAGTAAACTTCAACTATGAGTGCCACATGGAAATGTAATAATAGTTTCCTATGCGGAATAAATACATTGATTTTTTATTTTTTTATTTTTTATTTTTATTTTTTATTTTTATTTTTTTTTACATTGAAATCAATATAATTGTGTACGTTCTCAATCCAAGGCTGACAGTATGTAATTGGCCAATGGAGAAATACACGTTAAAAACATGGCAAAACATGGGCTGTTCAGCAACACGCTTTTTAAGATCACGAGCAAGAGAACGTGGAGAATCTCATTACGTTGTGTTATAAACACTCTTTAAATATACATTGGCACCGACAGCAGATGGAAGGGGATAATGTATTATTGACTCAAACGTCTCAAGCGAAAGGGTTGCGCGTCGGCCTAATTCTTCTTCACAACCGTCGAGCAATTATCACTCGCACGGCCTGTACATTGGAATGACATGAAGCCACATGCAATATGGATTTTCTAAACAGACGCAATAATGAGGCGCTTATGACCAACACGGACGAGACGAGTCAATAGTTTAATTTCACATAAAATACAAGACCCACATGCTAACTTGTATTTGACGCTTACACAATATCGAGTTTGCCTCATGAATCATTCACTTGATCATTTTCTTGTATTTGTCCTCGTAGACATGTTAACAAACACCTGCTCATAGTTGCTGCCCCTAATAATTCACATTTGGCAATACAAGTGAAATTTGACCAAGCAAATGTCCCTATAGAAATTTAAAGTGTTGCACAAGTGCACTCTATTAAATTGTATTTACTTGCTCTTATTATTGCTGAACACGATTCCATCTGCCAATGGGATACATTGCATGTATCTCTCATGGAAGTCAATATAAAAGCTCAGAGGAGTATATTAGACAATCGATTCACTTTCTGAAGCCAAATTTTCCCGGTTTCATAATTTCTTTTTTTGCCAAAAGCTGCCATCTTGCAGTAACATCGATGTCGCAGCACTGCCCCAAAACACTGCCGAGGTACACGATCGGATTGATGGGACGCGATTGTCATTATCATCATCATCATCATCATCATCTTGTGGGATTTAGATCACTAAGCAATAAAGGATTGATTCTGCGCCCGGGTATTTGGCAACACTTCTCGGGAAGGGCTGAACAAGGTGAGATGAGTCGAAGAATGATACACTGTTCTATGTGCTACACTGGTTAACTTCTTTTTAAATGCAAAAAAAAAAAAAAAAAACAGTTGAAAACATATTTTACGTCTTAGAGGCAATTAAGTTTTGTCAAAAACTGTGACTGACCTCTTTACTCTTGAATTAATTCGTCCGATATTGCATTAAAATAATAATCAAGCACGTTCTATAGCTGGCAATTATTCTTTCACAGCCGTGTGGATCCACTCTTCCTCGCACAATTCATTTAATTCAGCAACAATGGAGGGTTTCAGAACATGAATGACCTTTGAAATGCTGAGCCGTGACCTTAATCAGATTCAAGTTCAGACTTTGACTAACTAGGCCACTCTAAATTTTGGAGTCCAAAACCTTTGTTTTGTTTTTTTAAAAGCCATTCAGAAGTTAACTTGCTGACTCAACATTTCCTTCAGTATTTTCTGGAAAAGACAATTCAGGATTCCATCAGTGAGAGCAAGTCATCCAAGTCCTGAGGAGCAAAGCAGCCCCAGACCATAATAATACCACCCTGATCGTTATGATGATCTTTTTTTTTTCTTTTTTAAGTGTCACATTTACACCAGCTTTAACGACACACACATACAGAGCTTGCAAAAACCAAAACGATTAACCACAATTAATTCACAATTTAACAGAGTAATACATTATTTTCCCTGAAAAAATAAAACCACTATTCAAAAACTACATTTTATGTTTATTGGGTTATCTTTGATTTTTTTTTTTTTTTTTTTTTTTATAATAACCATCCCAAAAAACAAACAAATAAAAAGAAAAAAAAAGTGGCAATTAAGTCTTGTGATCCAATCCAATTACAACTATTTATGTAATCCAATTCATTTAGCCTTTTCACTGGATTAATTTTGACATTTTTTTCTTTTTCTCTAGTCTTTTTTTTTTTTTTTTTAAAGACTGGAGAAAAAAGGAAAAAAAAGATCAAAATTAATCCAGTGAAGAGGTTAAATGAATTGGATTAGATAAATAGTTGTACTTGGATTGGATTGGAATATCTGGTGCTGCAACACCAAACAAGTTTGGTCATAATTTCATTTCCAGTCGGTGGTAGTCAACCATATTCTACCCTGACACCTACCGTTTACAAACATAATGAAAATGTCCATGTGGCCCAACTCTTAACTCATTTACTCCCAATAACGTATAAATACGTTTTTTTAATGTTCTAAGTCTCCCAAAGACGTATTTATACGTTTTTTTTGTTTGTTTTTTTGTTTTGTTTTTTGTTTTTTTTATACTAGAGCATACAGAAGGCTTTGATGCAGCCTCTCAACTGCAAAGAACGGTTGCAGAAATGGTAGTTATTACACAAACGGCCAGAAGGTGGCAGCAGAGCAAAGGAGATCAACCAGGGCCATGTAGAAAAAAAAGCTCAATTACTTACAATTTTAAATAGATTTGTGAAAACTGATGAAACTTAGCTCTCTTCTAATGCTAATTGCTGCAAAACGGAAACAGATAGAAACATACTTTTTTTTTCTTGATGAAAGAAGAGACTTTAATCTTTCTTTTGATAGGTTCCATGCATTTATAGCAACAGAACACAATATTCTGTGGGCCTTGCAAAAACTGTCAAAATCCAGTAAAACAGCCGGGAGCGAACGGGATTGCTTCTGTGAAAATGGCTGGGAGTGAATGAGTTTTAAACGTAACATGCTCACACATTCGGAGGAAGGATTGCGATTGTACCCTCCAATGATCTCAAGATTTGATTCAAGGGGAGATTTTTTTTTTTCTTTTTTCCAAGAAGTCATTGATTGGTCCGTGATAGGATGGTTGTCATGCACAACATGCTGAAACAAGCATCTTCTCAGACCGCTGCTACAATACTAATATTTCATCCTGATGTCTTGCCAATAAAGCACGCACACACCACAGACAAAATTTACTGCTGCTTTAAAAAGTAATTATAAGGCCTGACAATATAAAACCTCTCACCTCGCCGTCATGAATCCGTTACAAACGGTGTCGACTTTTCATTTTCTCCACTCCTGTGTGGAAAGCGTCTCATTGATTGTTGTGGTTGCAATCAGCGGCCTTGGCAGCGTGATTAATAAAGACAAACCACCAGGCTTTGCTGCAAAGCGCTGCTAATTGTTTCGGTGAACGGGGTTTGGTGGGGAGGGCGAGCCAATAAAACAACGCTCGCCCGTGTACGGCGTTATGTTTAATGATGCACTATGCTTTATCAAACGATGTCGCTGTGCTCGGATTACCGATTCAGTCCTGGAGGATTTTACGGAATAAAGCAGCCCTCTCCTTTCCGACGCGCTTCCTTAATGAACTGCACTCCGGTGCCGTCACGTCCAATACATTTGCACACTTGGATATGAAAGCCTTGAATATGACAGCTCAGGCTTCACGCGGCGTGCGGGCGCCAGCCACATATGAAATGGTATTTAAAGTTGAAAGTGGTGAATGTTCACATCTGATCAGCAAGCTCATCGTAATGTGCAGTCAGTGCACAAATGAAGATCATGTGATCAAGTTATTTACAAATAAATTAATTTTAAAAAAAGTCTCCATGTATCTGTAACTGCCCATTTATTTTGAAGGGGAATGTTATAGTACGAGTTTGAATCGATATAAAAGTAGGCTTTACGCAATCAGGATTTAGACGCCGATCACCGATCAACAAGTTTAAAATAACCGATTACTGGTCCGATCAGAAGGTGGACCAATCTAGCCAATTAATTTAACAACTTATTTACTGAACAGTTGACCCACACTAATCGAAGATGATTGGTACCAGCCTGGGCAACGAATAGCCAACTAATTTGCCTTTAATTTAACGAATAGCATTGGGTGGGTTTGGGGGGGAATAAACCCTAAAAAAAAAAAGAAAAGAAAATAAATCTCCAAATACATGGATAATGGAGGACACAAATACAAAAAAAAAAAAAAAGTAAAATATTAAGTATTATTAGTATTATATTAACCCATTCAAATCCAAAAACGTATAAATATGTTTAATACTTTGTCCTGCACTTCCAAAAACATATACGATTTTGTTTTGTTTTTTAAGCTCGATCATACAGAAGGCTTTGGTACAGATTCTGACATGAAGAGGTTGCTTAATACAATAGTAATCATTACAAAAAACGTCCAGCAGGCGGCAGCAGAGTATAAGAGATCAGCCAGAGCCATGTTGCAACAAGCTCTTTTTGCCAGTGTTCTCAACAAGTTTGTGAATAATGATGAAACTTTGTTGTATTCCAATGCTAATTGCTGCAAAACGGAAACAGATACAAAACTACTTTAATTTCCTGATGAAAGAAGAGATTCTAATCTTTCTTGTAACGTCACTCCCGCGGCAATTTGAAAGCACGCACGGATTTATTTTTTTTCACTCACTCACAGAAACTTACGTGTGTGAATGAGTGAGTGAAGAAAAAAAAAATCTGTGCGTGCTTTCAAATTGCCGCAGGAGTGACGTCACGCAGCTGACACGTTCGCCCGGCCCCGTTTGCGACACGCCACCCCCCCGCTCTGTGATTGGCTGGAGGGGTGTAAACACTGTCTTTCCACAGAAACGTCCCGCTGTTTCCAAAAACACAAAATGGCAAAATATAGGCTGGGGGGGTGGGGGTTTAGGACAAAATCAACACCAATGATTAACAAACACAGATGTGTAGACTGAGAGAAAGTTAAAGTGTGTACATCCTGTATTTAAGAAGTGCATTTTCCTGAGTGAATCCGGCAGACTGCGCCTTTAATTACAACTGATTTCTTTCAAATTTTTATTACGGTAAAAATTCTAATCTATTTAATCTTAATCATTTCGTTGTTGTGGGAATTTTGACTTACCTTGAGATACATTTTCCCCCAAAATGTTGACCAAACGAATTTTATTGCTAATGAGGTATTCCGATTTAGAAGTTGCACTCAATGAAACTATAATCTCACCTATCTCCCGTCGCACCACATGCACAATGTATTCCTCATTGCAGAAGCTAAGTCGACACCATCAATACGTATCAGGCTGGAAGTGGCATTCACCGTTTGTAAACGTCTTTCTCATTTGCGAGTCGGTAGATTTATATCCTGTATATGCGAGAGCGGAGCAATTAAAAAATAAACAAACGTGCGGTTGATTATATTGAACGGCGCTAATTGCCAGTTAAACTTGTTGCTAAATTGTAACGATGTTTCAGTTCCAACGCTGTGATGAAGAGCCAATTAAAAGTAGCGATTGTAGGTAAGCGATCCAAGAAGACTATCGGTTTAAAGCAGGGGTGTCCAAACTACGGCCCGGGGGCCATTTGCGGGCCGCCATCCATTTTTTAGTGGCCGGCGACATGTGCTAAAAATGGCAATTGACTCAGTTCAAATAAAATAAAAACAAAAATGTTTGGAGATGGTCAAAGTAAGAAGGGAGGGTGTTGAAAAACAGGTGCTATTAAAGTTTATTTTAGTTAACTAAAACTAATGAAAAAACTAAAATTCAAAACAACAATTTTGTTTAAAAAAAAAAAAAAAACGAAGATGCTTTTTAAAAAAAGAAAACTAACTGAAACTACATTTTATGTTTACAAAACTAACTAAAATAAAACTAACTATAATTATAGGAAAAATGTACTTCGTTTTAGTCTTTGGTAATTAATTTAATATATGAGCCTTTGGGGATTATTTTAAATGTGATTTTTAGTACATTTATTTTGATAAAAACCGAAATAATGACGTTGAGCACATGGTGTTTTTTAAATATTGCGCACAAGTAATACACATTTTTTTTTTAAACTAAAACTAATACTGAAACTAACTAAACTAAAACTAAGCACTTATTAAAGAACTAAAACTAATACAAAACTAACAACCACCCTAAAAACGAATTAAAACTAACTAAATTAAAAAAAAGAAAACAAAATAAAAACTACAATGAAAAAATCCAAAACTAGAATATCCCTACTGCCATATTACAAATAAATTGGTTTATATACTGTAGCATCTTTCTAAATATGCAAAAGCACAAATAAATTATTTGTACAATTTTTAGGAATAAACACAATTTTTCTTCATAACATTATGTGGCCCTTGCGTCCTTCTGATTTTCTGTAAGTGGCCATCAAATGAAAAAGTTTGGACACCCCTGGTTTAAAGCAATATTCAGTCATCATACGTGACTACGTATTAAACGCATAAGCGGATTTTTACATGAGAAACGTCACGGCATATCAAATAAAAATGTCACCCCCCCCAAAAAAAAAGTGTCTTCCGTTTTTATCTGTTGCTAATGAAAGGCGCATTTAATTACGACTGAGATCACGTGACGATATTTGGAGTCATGTGATCTTTTGGTCCAGATTGTTCTCCACGCCGAGCCAAATAAATCCGCCGCAATTACAGCATGCGGACGGGGGAATTGCCGGCATGTTTGCAAATGAATAGGCCGCCGCTAATTTGTGGCCGTGATGAAGAGCGGCGCTCCGTGCATTAACGCGATGAATCATCTCCATTTGTCAGGTCGTTCATTTGCCGCTCGTGATGAGAGCCGCGGGGCGCTGTTCATCACCACGTCTCACCTAGCGCGGATCCCGGCGTCAAATCGCGCACGAGGCCGCGACGTTGCCAGACCACGTGAAGGATTTTAGCGCAAAACGGCAGCAAAGTAAGCCATCTATTCAGTTTCGATAACGATTGTCGTTTTTAATATGAGCTGTCCCAGCTGACTGGACTGGCATTTAGACTGGACAAGAATTGCTGAATTTGGGAATTTTTTTTGTTATTGTTTGCTCGACATAGTTACGAACGATAGACCGATTATCGGCCGGGTTTACTAATCTGAAGGCTGATAAAGCTGGTATCTCACTGAGCGGTGAATGCTAGCGAACATAGCGAAATTTAGGGTTTTCATCAGGATTTGTAAGACGTGTTTACTTTTCACAAAGCAATTTTGAACATATTCAGACCATTTTTACTGTCTGGGAAGATCTTTTGATGTCTTTTATGAACCCTGACAGAATTCCCAAATTAGCTTTTGTCACTCAGTAAGATACAAAAAACTTTTCATTTATTTAAATTTCCACTTTATTAAAAAATAAAATAAAATAAATGATGCTGACACCGGGAACTCCCTTCATTTTTTATTTAGAAAAAAAATAGTAAAATAAAATTTTAAGAAATTAAGTTTAAATATTGGAAAACTATCTCCACTAGAAATGTAATTACTTAGTTTAATTAGATATAAATAGTTTAATTTAGGCCAATGTTGATTGTGGAAGCTCCCTGCGATTTGTGTTATAATCATAATTGTTTTTTGTGTTACAATTTTTAAACAAATATGCCAAGTCTTTGTTTAAGATTTGTTTTAAAAGGTACATATTTAAAATTTCCTGATAATATTTTCTCTTTTACTGAAAAAGATTATCGGTTACCCGCCTTGACTACTAATAATCTGCATCTGCCTTGAAAAAAAACATATCGGTCTATGACTAATAGTTACTATAAAGGGATTACAAAAAAAAAAAAAAAACACGACGTACCATCACAACAGTTAGAAGTCGACTACTGAGTGCAGCCAAATCCCAAACAATGTAGCGCAATCACCTGCAGCCAATGATCAAGTGGGGCACACATCATTACGAATCATTTGATCTGTGCCTTGACCTCCGCTGAACCCTTGACACCGACTCACCGAACCCAATAAGAACCACTGGTCTATAGTCTGGAAGCCAACTCGCATCACAAGACGGATTATCTCCAAATCTGGAGGTTCCTACACCCAATGAAAGTTGGTGATGAGCAGTCTGACCCACTTCAATGTGATTTTTTTTTTCTCTCTGTATCAACACATACTTACACAAAGAACAAGGTTAAACATTGCGCCAATGTTTATTTTACCTTCAGGGTTAGCATAAAAAAAACTGAAGGCTGCTTTTTTTTTTTTTTTTTCCTTCCCACACTATTTGCCTTGCTTTCCATTCACTCCATGGCTGAAGTACAAAAACAAAATAATACTTTGCAAAGGATGCCACGGTTGAGCGGGCCCGCGGATTGCCAGCCCGCAGTTCAAAGCGACTCGTTGTCTGCCGTCACCGCCGACATTAATCCCGCAAACGTTCAGGGGCGCCGACGTTGCCGTGGACATATGAAAGGGTACAGATAAGGTTGTCCTGGCCGGATCCGGTTTACTGCAAGTTCTGCCGTATTCGGTGCAATTTAAAAGCGCCGAATCAAATGTTAGACTAAATCCACGTTGATTTATGTCTATATTAGGGGATGCTTGATCAAATATACTTTTTATCCCAACTCGCTAACTCTGCTGGTGGGAGGGACTTGCATGTAAACATAGAAGCTGTTTAACGTCCTCAATTGTGACATACCTTGCATGAATACAACAAATTAAAAGTATTAATTGACTCGTTTAAGAAAGAGATCCTGGAACTGATGATGAACTATACTATTTGGATTTCAAACATTCGCCGATGTCCAGATGACGAGAGTCGATCCTGCTAATAAGAATCAATCAATCGTTGTTATGCTACACGGCTGTACTGTATACGAACGTCTTCTGCTCAATTTCATGCTGGAGGGTCACATTATGGTTTATTTAGACCTTTATTGGTTGCTACGCCCAGTTATAGAAATAATTTGAAAATGACGTTCGAGTGGAGAAATTCCAGGTTATTTTGGAGCAGGTTCCTGAGACACGCTAGCTAGCTAGCTAGCTAAAAACACGCGCTAGTTTGCGTTGCACATTGTCTACTACTGATTTTCCTAAATTTCAAATATAATTTCATATATATACACATAGATATTTGTGTCTGTGTTTTGGGATCCAACCCTCCAGCACACAACAGTCATTTGCTTTTTCTCTAAGCAAAATTGATGAAAATCAGAAATTTTTGTGAAACCAATCTGAGCCACCATACTGCCCAGCCCTACACCAGGCGTACTGTATGTACGTATAAAAATGGCTGCGTCGTCCATGCACCCAGCAGCTGCGACAGCGAATGTCTCATATCGCCAGCAATGGCTTCACACCGAATTTGAACCGACTCTCTACCTGTAGCTTCAGAAGGGTGAATCATGATCATTTGCTACTAGTTTTCTATTTGGCCATTTGCTGCTTGTAGGAAGCTACAAATCACACAACTAATATGCCCATAACACCAATTCGCACATAATATACACGCGGCCCGATGTATGGCGTTACAAATAATGGCCGCTCGCATCCCATCTGCCTGTCAGCCGATCGGCTCAGGAGCACGGAGAGGAATGAGACGACGGCCATCTGCCAGCCATCTTGAGCTCGGCACAAAAATCGATGGCAAAGGCCTAAAAGTGCAATTTGACACACACAAACATGACACCGCGGAATAATCACGGCCCCGGGGCTTGAGAACGATGGCCGACGGCGCCAATAAAACCTCGCCGCCTGTTGGGAAAGCAAGAAAAATCAACTTGCTTTTACTAATAATTGAGCGGCGAGTGCTTTTGTTTGTTTGAAGCAGATGGTGTGTTTTCAAGCTAACAGCGAACTATTTCTCTTATTTCGCGAGCTCGTCTTCCCCGCCAATTTATGTGTCATGAAATAAGTCCATTTCTTTTGTCTGCTTGCTCATCTCAGCGGGATAGCGAGGTCAGTGAATGGAAGCGAAGACTGCTTGAACAGCTTGTCGTCTTGATTTTTGTAACATTTAATTTCCCTGCCGCTGGTGAATTAGCGGCATCACCTCGAAACCGTTTCATGTTGATTACCGTTTCCTCAACTGGCGGCCTGGGGTGTTTATTGACTCAACTGCATAGAGTACAAGGCATTTATATGAGGCGGTGCATTCATTTCCTTAAGTGGACAACAAGCTCATGGATTCATTGTGACTATTAAAGCCGAAAGTGTAAAACGTTATTGGGGAAAAATTGCCACGATACCGTTCGATTCAGATTATAACACAACAAATGTTACAATTTTGTAACATATCTTCAGTTATTTGCTGAAAATCTCACATATTTCCCGCTTTTGCATGGTGTATAGAGCGCTATATAAAGCGAAGTCCATTTAGCATTTGTGCTCTTTCGGAAATGCCCACAAGATGGCGCCAAAGCACTGTCTAAATAGGAAAGTAGTACAGTAAACGCTCCCAAGAAGTAAAGTGTTGCCTATCCCTTTTTTTTTTTTTTTTTTTTTTTTTTTTTTTTTGTCTGGGTATCGATTCAAATTTCCTCAGTCGATTCGATTCACAAGAGTTCAGTTCAATTCAATTTCAAATTTTTTCCGGTTCAATTTGATTCACTTCAGTTCAAGCCGATATTAATTATGGAACATCAAGTCATCTTAAATATCAAGGGGAAAAAAACACAAACATTAAATTCTAAATAAAATTTTGCAGCGGCAGTAACTGTTTAAATGATTTATTTATTAGAGAAAATAAATGTTACAATCACTTGTGGATGGATGAGATGGAAACACTTTCATAATTCTAATTCAAGACTTGCAAATATAAATGTAAAAGATTCCGAATTGTCATAAAGTGCAATCTGTCAGTACTTTCATAAATGTAAGAATTCATGTGAACAGTTTCAAGAAAACAACAAGATACAAAAAAAAAAAATGGCTTTAAAAATTCTATTTTCTTGTTCATTTATGGGAAGAAAAAAAAACATTAAAATCCATTTATGGTTTTAGGAATATCACGCTCAAAAAGCAAAATCAATTCCATATCATATTTGAAACTCAGCCCTACTTTTTTTTCGAGGAAAAAAAAAACCCATTCATGTCCATAAATAGGTTTATGGACAAGAAAACGAACATTCATCACACTGTATAGTCCAAACTTTGGCCTCAGGACCGTTTTTCAACAGCCTGCGGCATATACTAAAAATGATAAAATGACACTGCATGTCGGATGGTCGGCCAAAGAACCCTTGGGCCAATACAGCGATGGAGAGGGAAAAATAAAAAAAATACAAAAAATCAATGTTTTTGTATTTATGTGTGTATATATATATATATGAATAAATCTGTAATAAATGAAAAAAATGAAGGTTTGAAAGTACATAAAGGAGAATGTTAGTTAACGATTCACATGTACACGTACGATAACAAGCACCAAAAATTGTCTGATAAATTTCTGTAGTTTCAAGCAGGTTAGCATTATGCAAAACAAACACTTCAAGGTAAAAAAAATAATAAAAAAAATAGTTGGAAAAGTACAAATAAAAGGAGATTAGCATAGCTATGTTTGAACAAAAGAGACCATTTTCCCAAGATAATTCATCTTACTTTCACATTATTTGTCATGTTAGAATTAATTCTGCGGGAGTTGATGCAAACTGGCAACAAACTCGCTACAGAAAAAAAATAAAATAGTTTCAAAGCATTTGGAAGCACATATGAGTGAATTTAGCCTATAGGGTTGAACTTGCACTAATGTGAAAGCACCCAAAGTTAGCCGTCTCACCTTTTCTTTTTTTTCCCCTCCTAGTCTTTTCGACCCACAAAAACCCCGAGGTTATGTGTGTGTTTTTGTATGTCTGAGGACTTCCTCACATAACTGAACACAGTCAATTTGTGAGGCAGGGAGCAGCCTTGCAGGCTAAACACCCCTCCAACCCCCCTCTACTTAAGAGGCAATAATGACTGTCAAACAGCACAACACAGCCTCGAGGCACCCGAACGCATCGCAACACAACATTCCCAACCAGCCTGCCGAACAAGCTGGCTCATTTGCATATTAGCCCGAGATGATGAGCGTCTCATCTGCATGTGCTCGCATTGGAATATCAGAAGATGAGCTAGAAAGTAACATGCAGATTTTTTTTTGATTTTTTTTCCTGCGTCACCGTTCGGTATAATGCGGGCATGGAACGCGGGGAAGTTGCCACTTCAATTTTCCGCCATCAGATGTGCTATCAGAGCAGAAACGGAGGCAGGACAAGAGTGTGTCCACTCGACACCCTCCATTACTGTCCTGTTTTTAAAGCAATAGTCAATTCTATACAGTGAATATTTGATGAATCCTCGCCTCAAATGGAATGCCTTTAGAGATAAATAGTTGAAAATTTTTAAATGATTTACACCTCTATTTATTTATTTATTTATTTATTTATTGCCGATAGCTTAAATTCATAATGCACCCCAAAGTAGGGTCCACCAATATGGATTTTTAGGCCAATTGTAATACTAAGCAAAATAAAATTTCAATAGCAGATTTATTTAAAAAAAAAAAAAAAGCATTATATATATATATATATATATATATATGTATATATATTTTTTTTTATTGTATTTATTATTATTAATAATATTTTTTACCTTAATGCTTATAGCAATAAATATATTAATTAGAGGCAGAGAAAAATCAGCAAAAATGAGCCAATTGGATTTTTTAATTTTTATTTTTTTTTAATGGGGCATGGTATTTAAACGTCATTTTTTCATTAAACGTCTTATGTTGTAAAGTGTTTAAAATAAAAATAAAAATAAGTCCAATTTCTTATTTTTAAAATTCCTAATATCAGCTGATGAAATTAGCCGATTAATAGGTTGGGCTTTACCCCAAACTATGATCCTGAAACACTTAACTCTTTGACCGCCAAAAACGTTGAATAACGATCAGTAAAATCATGACGTATATTGCCATAAACGTAAAATAACGTCAACAAATTTTTTAATCTTTTCTTAGTGCAATGTCTAAGTGCAGCGCTGCCTGGTCAATGGGTTGTGGAATCTAAAACACTTTAAACTATGGCCAGCAGATGGAAGCATTGTATCTCTTTTTGTCAATGATCAAAGCCTCTGTCATATCAAAGTTTGTCTTTGATAACGTGTGGCAGTAAAAGAGTTAATATTACAAACTCATCACGGGTTTCATAACCTGGATAAATACCAATTACTTCTTTCTTATGTGCCACTACCATGTTTTTATACACATTGCACCTCCGCCTACTTGCACTTTGCTATTCACAAATACAGAAAAAGGAAAAATAAGCAGACGAATGTCAACAGGTAAATTTTCGGTGAATAGTTTTCAGTAAACAATTTGCGAGCAGGTGCGATGTTGCCATCGTACAATTCCGATCTTGATGCGTGAAAGCAGTCGAAGCAATATTCCGCTTGACTGCTTACTGCATGTGCAGAAGGCAACGGCAGCGGTTACGTCATACCTCGGCCAACTGACGACAACCTCTGACGGCAATTGTGCAGTACATTCAGATGGCACTCCAAGGACAAATACTGGATATTTGTGTTTATCTGACTTGACAGCAATGTAAATACGAAATGTGATTACAGTAGAAAGAGGAAAAACAATGCCGCAAGGGAAATTACAACACAAGTACGGCTCAAATACATTCACTCAAAAGCTTCCTTGAGGCGCCTTTTAATCCAGTTTAAAGTGGGCGTCAGGTGGGAGGTTTGTAAAAAAAAAAATTAAAATAAAATACTTTTGGAAGAATATGAAACATTGTGGCCAATATATTACATACTTATATTATTAATATTGTTATTAGGGGTGTCGGAATTAGTGCGTTAATTTAAAATTCATTTGACACCACTAATTTTTTTTAACGAGCGATTAATGACCGCTCCTTAATTGGAAAGCCTGTACTGGGGAAATTCCAGTCACATCACAGCAGACATATCCATGTCAAACTTTCGCAGTAATAAATGTAATAACAATGCATATATTTGTGGAGACTGGGGTCAAGTTGTATTTTACAATTTTTTAAAATGTGCAGAATTTCACAAGTTACTTCATGTTTCAGATTAGATAGCTCTTCATATGAAACGAAAAATGCACTGAGTTGTCACCAACGTCTGACAAATACAATTATGCCAGCTAGTGGCAGAAAAATAACTTCAACAAATAAATATCACACTCATTACTTACAGTACAGATACATCTTTTTAATTTTAACTCGTGTTTATGAATTATTGTGAAATACTGTCGATGCTAAAAGATGCAGCCATATTTCTTAGTTTTGCATTTTTTTTCCCACTTTTTTGTTAACGAGTATGAAAACTTAAAAAATATATATTTTTGAAATTGTACATTTAGAATTAAAATTTGTGATTAATCATGAGTTAACTATTGAAGTCATGTGATGAATTACAATTAAAGATTTTAATCGCCTGACACCTATTATTATTAGTAGTAGTAGTAGTAGTAGTAGTGGTAGCGGTAGCGGCAGCGGCAGCGGTAGCGGTAGCAGTAGCAGTAGCAGTAGCAGTAGCAGTAGTATTAGCAGCAGCAGCAGCAGCAGCAGAAGGGTGCCTTTCCTCACAGGGTTCTTCTGTGCCCCGCCATGTTGTGGTTTGCGTGTGTGTCTGTGGGTACGATCATGAGGATATGGGGGTGAGGGATGGCTTTTTCTTTTTATTGTATTATGGATGTTTTAATTGTTCAGCAGCACTTTGAGTTGCATTGGAATGTATGAAAGGTGCTATATAAATAAAGTTTGATTGATTGATAGTGTTAGTAGTAGTAGTAGTAGTAGTTGTCGTAGTGTTAGTATTGTAATTTACATTATTTGAGGGAACATGCAGTTTAATAACAGTCAATCTGTTGGCCAGTGATGGATGGATAGATGGTCAGACAGAAAGACGGTCAGTCAATCGGTCAGAAAGAAGGAGAAGGCGCCATTCGAGGAAGCACAAAATGTAATACCGGCCGAATGGACAGATGGTCAGAGAGCCAGATTGAAGATCGGTCCGATTGAAAGTCACAAGGAAGAAGGTCATTATTTGAGGAAATGCAGAATTTCATAAACGGTCAATCGGTTGGTCAGAGATGAATGGAGAAACTGATAGAGAAGACTGATGGTTGGTCTGATACAGTCGATTTACAGTTGGAGATGGTCGGTCAGTCAGAAGGAAGGAGGCCATTATTTGAGGAAATAAATGGAGGATGGAATCCCGTGAGAATATCTCTTTGCAAACTCACCCTCAGAAACATAAAAGTGTTTCATCCTCCTGTCAAAAAATATTTAAACCATCCTAAACAAGTAATCAGCGGTTGCCGTGTCGACGTCTCCATCAGCGAGGGAGACAACTCTTCTCTTTACACAACTTATTAGCCTAAGTAATCGCTCGACACGCCACGAGTAATCGCGACGGGGCGGCGGCGTACGTCGGCCCATTTCAGATGTCGTCTGCTGGGAGATCACCTGACGTTTTTAAAGTGTCGCCCTCCATTTGTCGTCGCGGCAACAACAACACCGCCACCACCACATCGGCTTTTCGTTGTCAGAATACAGACGCCAAACTCTGCAGCTTTTGGAGAACGTCTGCAGAGTCAAATTAAATCCATTTCTCATTACAGAGGCACACTCATGCATAACCGCAATGATATGAATACGAATCCTTGTCTGATATTTGCCTTCTCGCGCAAAATTTTCACTTAAGACTTCATGGCGATTGCATCCCGCACAGTGTTAGTGATTACGTGACCAAGCAAATAGGACTATTACACTTTTCTTTTCAGCACAGCAAAAAAAAATAATAATAATTACAATAGCACGGTTATTAGGTTGTAAACATTTCGCCCGTGTGAATGTTTCATCTGGAAATGAATGCTGGATGTAAACAGGGTGTATGCAGAGCTTTTGATGAAACATTTTGCATTTTTACAAGCTCGGTTACAAGACTTCCACACACAAATTGCCGTAAATGCGCATTGCCAAGGAGAAAGCCAGAATGCGGGGTGGTAATGATGCTCCTTTTTACTGGTTCCGTATTGATCCATTTATGCCAAAACAGCCGCATACATATATGACAGGAATTCAGTGGAAATGTAAAGTAGCACCTTTTGAAAATGATATCTGTGCACAACTTCACGTTTAAACACTGTGGACGTTACGGTTTGAAAAAGGATGTATTTTGATACAAAAACATTTTCTATCATTTCTGCATTAGCATAAATGGCATACGCAAATTTTATAAAACACATTTAAGCCATCGAATCTTTTGAAACAACGCCCCAAAAAAGTCTCAATTTGATAATAGTCATAAACAGGCTGCAGACATGGTAGGTAGGCAAGTGTTTATCTTGCCAAGATTCAGGTCACTCTCAGGTAGAGTTGCCCCGTGTTTTGGGCTAAATTATTAAGTCCCGTAAAATAATTCTCAGTTCTTACACGAAATGCATCAAACGGCATCTTTGCCATTTTTGGACCACGGCTGCTCCCGTAGGTTGACAAGTGACAAGGAAGTTGCTCGTAGCCAATAAAATGAGTCGCTGGGTGTGACGTTATGTGGAGATCTCGCAAGGTAAGAGAGGCAACTAGAGAGAAAGAGAGAGAGGCACTTCCTGGTTTCGTCACAGCTTCATGTCGCCTACACTCTAAACGCCAATCTCAGCGGGAGCAATACAAGATTTATTCTCGTACTATTTATGAACAAATACTTAGAGAATTTAGCTTGGTGGCAAGTTTCGCAATCGGCGCTTAACACAGCAAACCGCACTACAGGTCCTAATCAGATAAAACGGCAATGTCACGAAGCTCGGCACCTGTCAGCCAATCACAGGCATCAGGAATCGTCACGTGCATTTGTTGTAGCGGCTTATACTGCGTAAGTGGCTAGAAAATAATAATAATATTTTTTTTTTAACCTGTTTTTTTTTTTTTTTTTTTTTTTAGATAAAGGGGCAAATTGTGGTTTCTTTGAGGTTTGTATGAGGTTACATAAAGATGGCCTGCAGTAAGGATTAAAGGGAATGTACAAACTTTGTGCATTTCGAATCTTATCAGAATATACACTGATTTCACACATCATGCTCACACCACCATGGCACCGTGCCGTGCACCTGTCCCTTATTTCGGGATCAGAAAGTTGGCAACCCTATTCTCAGGCTTTTAGCAAACAGAGTAAATGCGCTGTTCGCTTTACGCCAACATCAAATTTGCTGCATGGATAGCAGTAGCAGAAATAGCCTTCTTTTTTGGAGTTGCCTCATATAACTGCATCAATTGACACCTCGTTGTGCAGGGGTTTAGCAATATGCAGCAATATACGCTTCCTGGTTCGTTCGCAAGCTGCGTTCTTAGCCACTCGTCACAGTTCCATATGAAAAAGTGTTTCAGAATGTGATTGCTTTCTGAACCCTTGAGGCAAATCGTGTCATTTTGAGGAAGTTCTGGTTCTGAGAGTACATATTTACAGAATTTTGATTACAAATGGCCGCAGTCTCTTTTTGATGAACGATAGCACATTCGGTCGAGATGGGAAAGATATTGCGCAGTGGGCTCACACTTGCCCCCACAAATCGAATTTTCCAGCGAAAACAAAACTCCATTTTATTTCCGTGGCACTTCCAGTATCTTCTGACAGGAACTATTTAGGGCCAGTTGGGTTAAAGTCACTTTTAGTTTATCTGTTCGCCTTTCTCAAATTGATGATAACCTCTCAAAGCTATTCCCTATCCCACCCACAAAAAAAAAATGACTCCCAAAGAGCTGCATCTATTAATAATGCAATAAAATGTTCTTAAAGTAAGCCCAGCTATTGTCATGTCTTAAACATTAAAGTGCAGTAACACATTTGCGTTATATTGCTCTCAAACGGCAAAATAGCTTTGAGGTCATTTGACAGGATGAAATGACTGAATTTATGAAGCAATGCGCTTTGATGGTGCGCCTTGTCCTTTTTTTTTTTTTTTTTTTTTTTTTTAACAGCAAACACCTGCTTCACACACACGGAGGCAGATTAGGAGGGAACGCGTTATCTTGCCACTCCACATTGGAGTCTTTTACAGGGCCCGAATTTCAATTTGGGACCAGACACTATTAACTCCTTCCGCAAAAAAAAAAAAAAATGCGGCAGGCAGACGCCGCTCATTTGTTGCCGAGAGCTTGTTGGCTCACTTCAAGGACTCTGTGAGAGAGATAAATCCCAGCTGGAGGGAATGGAGCCATGCTGAATCATTAGGAGGACCAACAGGTTCGCAGATGTTGCAATTAAAAAAAGCACTGTTGCTCATTACAACACGAACCAATAAACACAAATTACAACAATGTGCTCATAGGCCACAAAAATAGGTACACCTCAAATGACCTTTTAATTTGCCTTTCCAAAGATAACAATGCTCAATTTAAATTGACTCTGTTATGAATGTGGAACTTGTGGTTGTGGCTGTGAAACTATGGACAAAATGCTAACATGCTAACACTTGGTATGCCAAAATATGGCAAGATGGCAAGTAAAGGAAGCACTAAGGCAGATTAATAGTTTTATATCTACCTTATCCTGTTCATAATGCACCATTTGAAACCCTAATTAGACCGTACACTGTAATATATTAACATGCTAAGCTAATAGTTGCCATGCTAACATTTCTTTAGCAACTGTATTCAGGTTGCTATCTTGCTAAGGCAGAAATAGACTTTATATCGCCCTGTAGTCAGTCAGATAGCATTTCATGAGAATGGATCAAATGCTAACATGCTAACAGCAACTTGTATGCTAACATAACAGGATAGCAACAAAATACAGACTCATCAAGGAAGGATTTTACATCTATTCTAATTGGTTAAAAAAAAAAAATCACTTCAAAAGCTCAGTGAGGCCAGCTAAACCACTAACGTGCTAAAAGTTGCTAAGCAAACATACAGCAAGCTAGCAGGTGACCTACAATGGATATTAAAAAGTCTACACACCTCTGTTCAAATGCAAGGTTTTGTTGATCCACATTAGCCAACGGATGGGAACTAAAATGTGTAATGTGGTTGCACAAGTGTGCACACCCTCTCATAATTGGGCCTGTTTATAATTAAGCAATCGGACTCAAATGTTGTTAAATGGAGTCAACACACACCTGCCACCATTTAAAGTGCCTCTGATTAACAGTTCTAGTAGGCTTTTCCTAACATTTGGATAGACGCATCTTAAAACATAATGGTCCACAGAAGATCTTCCGCAGGACAGGGATCTTATTGTCGCACAGATATCAGTCGGAAGAAAAAGGTACGTAATAATTTCCAAGACATTAAAAATATCATGAATACAGTCACCATTAAGTGGAGAAAATATGGCACGGAAACCAATTTTGCTACCATAAAAAAATAAATAAGAATAATAATTTTAAAAAATTAAAAGGGTCATATTTTAGCAACATGAAAGAAACAAAATAACATGAAAACATTTGTTTGTGACTCAGGAAACAATTTAAGTTGATGCATGTTTAAAAATGGACTTTTGTTATGCGATGTCAGCACTGGAATCCTTAGTGGTAAGCACTGAGGACATTATTCTATTGATGGGAATGATGTACATGTGTAGGAGGGTAAATCCCTATACACACGCACACACTGTGCTTTTCATAGCGGATCGTCTTTGTTTGCTTTGGAAAAAATAATCCATTGGTGTTTGTGCACATGTGCTCCAGGCTAGTGTGCGTATGTACTGTAATTGTGCTGATGTTTACTATACAGTGATGCCAAATTTAGTAGCATCAACTACCTGCACAATACACGCAATAAAGAGAGTGTGAAAGGATAAAGAGGGACACGAACAATATAAGCAAGGAATGTACCCTGGAGTCAGACAGTATTTCATTTGAAGACATGATGAAATGCTAAAATGCTAACAATTTTGTCCTACACTGTGTATTTCAATTAATCACAGATAATTCCGCTAGCATTCTGTGTGCTAAAATAGAGCAATTGCAGTACACACACACACACACACACACACAAAAAAAAGAACAGAACTTTTGATGATTTCACATTTCACAACTGGATAAAATGCAAACATGCTAAAAGTTGACAAACTAAGCTGTAATCAGTTACACGTTAGCAAGGATAAAATGCTAACAGTTTGTATGCTAACATTTAGCAACGTTGCACAAGGAAGCACAAACGCAACTCATAAGATTTTTGTAGTAATGAAACCTTTCAAAACTGAGGCGGATTTTACATCTGTTTGAAATTAACACAAATGAAATGCTAACATGCTAACAACTGGTATATTAAAACAACTGGAGTTAAGGTGGCAGCTGTGCGCACAAGTGGTGTTGTTTACGACGGTGCTGCCAAATCTCGCAACATTTTCCACGTTTCTTGTATACACAACTGCAGTTGGGGAAAAACAGCCTAATAAAAAGGGTGAAAAAAGGGTGAGGATGGACGTGAACAATGGGGCTATCTGCCGTCTGCAGGCTGTGTCAATCTTATCCGCCTTCCTCCCTCCGCCATGACGTTAATCACGTCTCACCACTGCCGATACTTGAGAAGAGTTTGCTGGACTGGCTGCGCACTTTACAGATCTCATTTGATTTTCCCTACTGATAGCGGATGCTGCAATTTATGCCTGTGCTCATTCAAGTAGATGGAGATCCAAAAAAGAAAAAGAAGAAGAAGAAAAAAAAAAAAAAGGAAGTCCGCAATTCTTGCTGCATCCCCAGTTTCATGAGATCTACAACACGAGTCCGGGAGGAGTCATCCCGAGTCGGAAGCAATTCCAGCATCGCGGCTGCGCCCCGAGAAAGCTCAGGTGCATTTGACGCATTTGCATCCATTTACATATTTGTCAAGCATGGAATTGTGACTTATTGCAATCACTGCTGATCACAGCTGAATGGATTTGCATACATAAAAATGCGGGATATATTACTTCCCTCTTCTTGCTCATCTTCCCATTCGATGAGCATCAGTTTATGCTGTTGCATCATTTAAATATCTTGTAAAATAATGTTAACTTACAAATTTCTCAGGCTTCAATCACTCAACTCAACTTTATAGAGCACTGTGAAAAAACCATTGCTCCATACAAAGTGCTGGACATGGAGCCATATTTAGACATACAAAAACAATTTAATAGCATAAAAACAGTATGACGCATAGCTTTGGCAGACATGTTTTGTGTGTTAGCACTGGTTGCTCTGCCACACTTTCAGATGGTATTCCACAGGGTTCAATTTTGGGGCCCCTGCTGTTTTCATTCTATTTGCTGTCCCTGTGTTAGATAAACTATAGAATATATCAAGATGGGAAAATTAATTTAAATCCTTCTTTGAGTCAGTATTTGAGAATGGATGAAATAATAGCATGCTAACAGTTTGTATGCTAGCAACCAGCATAGATAGGGTGACCATAACGTCGCACATTTTGCCTGGGATTGTCCCATTTTTTAGCATTGGGTCCCATATACTGGCGGGTTTCACCAACCTCATTGTTTTTGTCCCACTATTAAGCAGGCCCCGTCCCGATGTT
This sequence comes from Festucalex cinctus, assembly GCF_051991245.1. Taxonomy (NCBI): domain Eukaryota; kingdom Metazoa; phylum Chordata; class Actinopteri; order Syngnathiformes; family Syngnathidae; genus Festucalex; species Festucalex cinctus. Next base: position 5,864,412 of record NC_135423.1, on the reverse strand, counting down.
TCATTTTTGTTGTTTTTTTGCTATGTGTCAGAGTTTTCATAGCGATTCACATGATTAAAAGGGAATTTAACAATTAAATTCCTTCCTAATTCATGTTTGCTTTGTCATTCTCATCTCATCGGTATCAGACAAAAGCCACTGACCAGAACTACAACTACTTCCTGCTTTCGCATCTAATAATCATGGGAAATGTAGTCCTATTAAATGCGGTCACAACTCGCCAGTCAAACAATGCAAAACTGAGCTTTCTAGCAGTATTTCCAAATGATAAACAGCACAGCCAGCTTCCAATCGCTGTTAGAAGAAAGCAAAAAAAAAAAAAAAAAAAAAGCTTGGATAATGGTAAGTGCATTGTCTTGTTTAGCACTGTTAAACTGCTAACCAAGATAGCATTTAGCATTAGTTTTTATGCGAGTATATTTCATTTTCATCCAAAACGCCAAAAATGGTGCACTTATTTATATAATTCATATACTGTAGGTCGAAAAATTAGTGACTTACCGTTTTGTCACTGGATGGAGACGGTTGCTTAGAATAGGATTTTAAATGTCAAACATGGCCGGCAGACGTAGTCACGTAGCACAAAGGTCACGACGAGTGTGTTCTGTATCCCAGGTGACCAACCTGGAAAGACAAGCACATAGGTTACTGTAAAAATGTAGCATTGTACCGGCCCGAATTTCCAAACTACAATTCTTCTGCTGTTGTTGTTCTTTTACTGTAATTAGTGACATAATTGATGTTACACTAAAACATTACATTTGCGAGCAGACTCCCGGGCGAGCAGACGAACTGAGACAAAAAGGATAAATTGGTCCAATTAGTTATTTATGAGCAACGTGAATTGTGCTTTAACAGCTTATTAAAGCTTCATCACCTTGTTCCCTGTAGACAACAACAAGCGGCAGCCACATTGTGTGACACGAAAAGACGAACACGCGGCGGGGTTGCCGACAGCACCGAACGCCTCGCAACTAATGAGCGACAACGGGGAAGCAGATCGATACGCATGACGACAAATTGACGTCCCCGTTAAGAAAAAAAAAAAAAAAAAGAAGAAGAAGAAGGCTAACAATGCTAAAAGGAGGCGCAACTTTAGCACAGTCGCTAATGTGATTCCTAATGTGACTGTGGCGGTGATTCGCAATCACCGCTAGCAACTCAAATAGACTTCGCGCTTCAAGAACTGTTACATAATCTGCAAAATAGGGCTTTTAGAAAATCTTGAGGTTTGAAGTTAAGTTTCAAATCATGCTTCAATCAAGAGTTTTGGTTATTGAGAACCCCATTAGCTACTAACCCAGCTCATGAGCTAATCTTACTGAAGTCTCCCCCAAAGTCTTGACAATCATTTACAATACATTTTTTTTGCAAGTGTTGGGGTTTAATGGAAAGCTGAAGACTGGATTAGGGTTTCAAACCAGGCTGGAGTTTCAACGTATGGTTGGAAAATAGGGATTCTAGCTTGGATAATAGGGTTTGTAGCTGGGTTTCAAATCATGGTTTGAAGCAAGTGTTAGGGCTCCAAAATAGGGTTTCGAGGCAAGTGTGACGTTTTATGGTTTTGTTAGATTAGGACTCTTAATGATGACATACGTATCCAAGTAGAAACCAGTTAAGGCCATCAGGTCACACATTCTGACATGGGGAGGCTGAGTCGTTCGCCCATGTGGGCGGACGGCCTAGACAGTATAAGTGCAGGGACGATTTTGAATAGATCAGTTCCTAATACTAATACTAATAGGAGATGGCTCCGCAGCTGTGTACTCGATCTTTACTGGCATCCAGTAAATATATCAACTGAGAACATGCAGTCTTCTGGTTATTACTGTTAGTATAATATTGTGAGCATTATGATGCAAGAACCAGTGGAAGTTCCCACCCAGAACTTTATAGCTTCAAAACTGGATTAGAGCTTGAATATTGAGTTTCAAGTCAGGCAGGATTGTAAAGTAAGGTTTTAAGACTGGTTTAGGGTATTTAGTTAGGTTTTACTAATGGGTTCAATACAAGTACTTGTTTGTCAATACAAATACTGTAGTTTGCGAACTAATATGACTCAATCAGTAATTAGTCATTTTTTACAGAGGATAAAAAATATATGCCTGTTAGTATTGCCTGACCTCTTCGATTACTCCATCGGTTGTTTTTAAAATCAATTGCAAAGAGAATGTCACTTTTTTTTTTTTTAAGCAAAGAGGTGAGCACGTCATTGGAAAGGAAGAGGAGCTAAGCACAGACCAAGTCCATGAATTCGCGTCTCATTAGCACCCGCATGCACACTCTCTCACATTTACATTCTCGGCACATACTGCACAGCTATTTATGGCAATCAGCCCTTTTCATTCATCCGCTGCATTTGGAAAAAAATAAAAAATACAATAAAAGGCCAGCAACTCCATCACAAAGTCCTTGATTTGTGCAAAATGAAACATTTGGATGAAAAGAGAACAACTCCATTGAAAACATGAACAAAACGGCCTGCTCATTCACTTGGACGCATTTCCAGCATAAAGGAGACTATTTTCTCGTTAGCCATGTCGCCACTCGACGCTTACAGACATATTTGTTTTCGAGACGTTGCTGTCTGTCCGTTGACGGCAGATAAATCTTACTTTCGGCTGTGTGACAGGACGCCGGCGACAAATACACAAACGTGGATGCAAGATTTATGCTGCCGTCTGTGTCTTGTGTGTGCACAAAGTGGTGGGAGGGGGGAAGAAAAAATATCTTTCACGTCTTGGCCTTAATGCGCTGCGCAGTGTCAGCCTTAAGAAATGTCAGGTGGATCCTGCAGAAACTGTAGCGTGCGTTATTATATTTTATTTTAATAATTATGTTCGTCCCTGATTGATTACGACTGGGCCAACACCAGTACAGATTCCGTGACAATGGTGACATGGTTAATATAGTTAATGAAAACCAACAAAGTAACTACAAATAAAATTGGAAAAACATTTTCAGTACGTTAAAAAAAATGAAAAATGCTTTTTTTTTTTTTTTTTATGAAAACAATCTGCATCATGTTTATAAAACTAATTATAGTGAAAACGTCCTTAGTTTGGCTTTGTCAATATCATACATGAGCTTTATTTATTTCAGTATTTCTGTCTATAAAGAAGGAAGATCAAACAGTTGTTTGAGAATTTTGATTTACTTGACTTTATTAAATGATACTTTGGTGATTTTTTTTTCATCATGCGCTCGTCAAATACTCCACATATCTAAAAAAAAAAAAAACATTTTTTAAAATAAAAACTAACTTACATTAAAACTCATTCAAACAAATAAAAAAAACAAGTCAAAATGAAATAATGAAAAATCTGATAAAAATATCTATATACTCTATTATATATATATATATATATATATATATATATATAATGTTTTTTTAAATAAATCTGCTATTGAAACTATTATAATTCTGCAAGTAAAAGCATAGTAGAGGTGCGTTGAATAAGCAACAACTAATTATCCACAAAAAAATAACCGATTCCCCGGTTTTTGAAACCAGTTTAGTTTCCTGTTTGTTAGGGCAAGCACAACAGACAATTTCCTGTATACAAGCAATTAAAAAGTCTTTTTTTTTTCTTCTTAATATCATCCACTTAAATGTTTTTTTTTTTCCCTCGTGTCATCTCAGACGAGCGCGATACAATTTAGCCCGGCTCCACAAGTGAAGGCTGTCAGCACCGACTGGGCGTCACAGAGTGTTGCACAGGGACTTGGATGGCTGCTTTGATGCACTTCAGGCCAAAATGTGATGCGCTGAGCACCAGAGCAGAGAGCACATCCAAAGTGCTGTGCTTCTGCGTCATACTTTCCTCCATTCACTACATCTACACACTTGAGTTTGTTTAGTTTTCAGCAAACTAGGCCTGTGTGTATATATATAATTTATTTTTTTCCCCAGCTTCATTTGACTTTCAAAAACACAACAAACTTCATTAGTAACAACTTACTGTAATATAAACTGCTCACGAAATTCCGGGATGAACTGAAAATGCACTGCAACCTTTTTACAGATGACCTTTAATGTGACCTTCTCTGAACTTTTGTTTTTGTCCAACTGCTCACCTATGAACGCTAGAGTTCAACTTTAGGTTCATCCTGAAACGTTCTCCCGAAAGCCAAATATCCAAAGCTTTTGAGTATTGTAAAATATCCAATGAAAGAGCTGCATTAAAAAAAAAAAAAAAAAAAAAAAAAAAAAAAAAAAAAGTTAAGTTAATTAAGTTGACACCAGTGTTTTTCTTTCCGAGCACAGTACAATACTGGACTGATTTCACATAAGACATTTTGACCAACCAGCATTAAAACGATTAACTAAATGATTGAATAGAACTTAGCAATATGCTAATTGTAGTTAAGTCATGCTTATGTTCCATAGCACAGAATGCAAAAAAAAAAAAAAAAAATGTAAGTATTTCTCCGCTTCTATTTCAAGCAACGACACTGTGTTGTGATCTCTGTCTCGTTATCACACAGCCGGCGCCTTATTGGACCTACAGTAACAAAAAACAAAAAAACAAAAATGTCCGACTAACTGAGTGTTCAAATGGTGTATATTGATAGCACACGCTTCAGTGTTGACAAAAAAAAAAAAAAAAAAAAAAAAAAAAAAAAAAAAAAAAAAAAAGGAAACGTGAAAATCTGTTGAGGAACGAGCAAGTTTTATTGCGTGTCCAAGCATTGCCTTTGAAGTGAAAGCCACCCCTGCCAATATGGCCGCCACTTAGGCATGGTAGTTAGCTGGGCTGTTACAGCCCATCAGAGATATCTCAGATGATTACACAACATTTTTAGGACCATGAACTTGAGCATAGAAACGATAAATTTAGCTCATAATGAAGTATAATTGTTCAAATGTGTACAAAATTAGAGACCTGTCAGCTTATTTACGACAGTAGCAAAGTAATGAGCGATTGTTTTGCTGTACAGGAAGTACTCAAGTTAAGGCGCACTCAAACTACGGCGTTTCAACTTTACAACGGTTACGCCCAGTCCGCCATTTTGGCTACGACCGCCATTTTAGCTCCTGGTCCGCCACAGTGTTTTCCCCTCGTCTGCTATTTAGCCCTTAGCGAGTGCTAGCGCTTGTGCACTTGTGGGAGTATCTTTGGCTTCTTCGCCCTCTTTGTTTTCCACATCATGGCCCCAAAGAAGAAAGCTACGTCTTCTATCAATGTTGGACCAGCCAAAAGAAAAGCAATTACCATGGAAACGAAGCTAGACATTATACAACGATCACAGAAAGGAGAAACACTGATGATTGGCAAAGAGTTAGCTTCAGTCAGACAGCATCTTCTTTTTTATTTACTTATTTTTAATGTATTTCACATTTTTAACGTAAATTATTTTGATGTCAATATTGACTTTAATGGGGAAATTCGACTTCAGCGAAATTCGGGTTTCATCGCGAGCGTAGGAACAGAAGTCGATAACTGAAGGACTCCCGGCATTTTGAAGGTGAGTGACTTTTGTTGAGTACCTTCGACGTGTGATTTTTGAACACTTCACACTTTATTTCATGAAATTGAAACATTTAATCAATGAAAGTGGTACAAGTTTGACCTTACAGGTCTATTATTGCCCCGCATGTCAGAATGGACCCGAACGAGTTCCGACTCATTTTGCAATGTCGGGTCACATTCAATCAAGTTTGTTCTGTTATCGTGCTCTTCAGCGGAATAGAACTGCACTGCATCATAGCGACAGATGCTTCCAAACAGCAAGATCGTCTTTGTCGAGGCAATAATGTGCGATTGCGGCTCGCGCGTTACACGTTTTGTTCCGGGCAAAGCGGTCGGCGCGTCGACCGCCGTCTCCGTCGGCTCATGTGGAACATTGTTGACGACGCCCACTTGTCACCCTCAGGGGCCGCGAACAGAAGCGGCGCGCCGGACGACAGATGAAGATAGATGGATGATGATGCGTCTCATCTTCATACACGCCGCCGGCCGTGTTGTCAGGGCGAAAAACACACCCCCGCGACCGGAACTTACAAAAGAGAATACAAAGTAGCTGAATACAAAAAAAAAAAAAAAAAGAGGAAGCGCCGCGCTTCTCCGCTGGGGCTGAGAGCTGACCTGGACGACGTGGATCAGAACAGATTTTCTCCTTTCATCCTTTTTCGCTAAAAAAGCAGGTCGAATGATTTGCAAGCGGCGGCTTATCCCGGCTGGCATCATGCAACGAGGCTTATGGAGATAGTCGAGGGTCTTGATTCACTAAAACCACCCGGACTATTCTTATCAGGCTCTGCAGACGCTGCTGGCAAATGCTACATCATTCTCTTCCCTTTTTATCTTCAGAGCGCCTTTAAAGGGTGGGCGTAGGAATGACAACATGGACAGGAAGTGAGAGCTTTATTAAGCAGGTTACTGTAACCTTAAAAAAAAAAAAAAAAAAAAAAGGGCTACGCTACGCACATGCTGATCGTAATCGAAAACCAAGTGGTTCTTAACCTGGGTTTGATTGGTGAGTCAGTCATTTAATGGCATTGTAATCTCTTCATAAAAGAGAAAAAGAAAAAAAAGGAAAAAGAAAGTGATCAGATGAATGTGCAATATGAATTTGCATGTATAAACGGCACGTATGGTGTTCCACAGGGTTCAATTCTGCAGCCTCTGCTGTTTTCGTTGTATCTGCTGCTCCTGGGTTCCATCTTAAGAGAATAGTGCTGGTTGTTGTTTTTTGTTTTGTTTTTTAAATATCGTCCAATCATGTTTATTTTGATATTCTCCAATCTTTGTGAAGTAACTGGAATACTGCATTTTTTTTTTTTTTTTTTTTTTTTAAGCTATGATGCGTCCACTACAGTGGACATTTTTTTTTTAAACTTAAATGTTGGGCTCAAATACGGTTAAAATAATTCAAATAATACTTTGTGTTCTTAAGAGTCTTATAGAAAACATGATAACAACATTTAAAGCCTAAATTTGTTTCATAAAAAGTGTTATACACTTACTTTTCCTCTTCCCTAAAAAGTGCTTGCACTGAGGGAAGCCATTTTCTTTTATGATGCAATCAAAGGTAGCAAAGCCTGCATTTGGTATCATTGGAAAGCTCTGAATGTCTTCGATAGAGCACAAAAGCACAAAAGAGTTAATTCAAACATATGCACTGGGTGGGAGATATTCAGGTTTAAAAAGGTCCACTACAGAGGACAAATTTGAATTGTTGGTAGTCAGGAGGTTAAGTGACCCATAGAGTAGTGCTGTCAAAATGAATAGATTAATTGACAAGTAATCGATTACCAAATTAATTGACAACTATTTTTCATAAGTGTAATCCTTTTTCTACTTTAAAATTGTCTAAATGTTCTGACTTCAGCATATCAACAGTAATTGTTCACTTATTTCTGTAGTCCTTCATGAAATAATCTTCTGTGTTCAATCACAATTTGCAAACATCTGATTTGACTTTGGAAAACAATGGCGGAACCGGTAACATAATACATCAATCAACAACCCCGCCCCACCCTCCTTTTTTTAAAATCACAAAAGGATTGCAAAATCATTTCATTTTTCAATAAGGTAGGGTTCAATAAAATCCGCATAGGAAACTGTAATGATGTATTATATTCAAATGCATTTGCATTCTTTGTAAAAGCAGAAGTTTTGATGCAGCTCCGGTCTCATTAAAAAAAAAGGTGGCGTCGTAATAAATTGAGTGCGCTATTCAACGACCTTTCACGCCGCTTCTGTGTTTTGGAAAGCAATGAATAATGAACACAATTATTCAATTAAAACTACATCCGACATGGAAAAATGAAAAAGAGAGCATTCCGAACAACACGCATTCCGCATTTATCTACCTCGCACGACCAGCTTTGCACAAAGGATCACCATAATCATGTGTGAACAGTTAATGGGTATTCGTAGTTGTATTTGTTGACGTCCACATTGCTAACAATTCAGCAGCAATTAGCGTGAAATGGATGCTCACGCCGGTTGAAATAAAGATAAAAAAATAAATAAAATATGTACTGTTGACATGCAGCACAAAGAGCCTCCTGCTTTTGTGGGGAACAACCGATAACGGGTCCGAGCAAAAATTTACAGCCGGAAAGGGAACAAGAGACATTTTATGAGATAATGGCGCGGCGGCGGCGGCATTTAAATGATAAACTAGCAACTTTGAATAATGGCTATGAACACAAGAAAGCAAACGCTGCTCTTGACCATAAATTCACTTGTAAGTAGTCCACTGAGAGGAAAATGCGGTAGATAAGTGAAGCTAATATAAAGGTGACACGGCACAACATGATCCATTTCACCAAACTAGTTGACATCCAAGTTGTTCACATTTCAAAACTACTTTTTCGCCCGTAAAGAAATTGTTCATTCCAGGTTGAAACTATCACCATCATACATTCTTAAAGTGATGTTTTAAATGGGTTATAATATGAAGATGAGTATGTATGTCCATCAAGGCCACATATAATACTTTGGGTCTGATTTACTAAAATCCTAAACTGCACATTCGCTAGTCTAACAGTTGGCGTGATTTTCTAAGATTGTTATTTTATTTTATTTTTTTATTTTTGTACCCAAAGGTGTTATATTGCGTGTTCTTAGTTCGTTTTGGATTGTTCAATGTTTACCGGTAGTTTTCTTTTTTTCTTTTTGACTTTTAGAGCGAGTTTGTTCGGTTCTTATTTTTTCAAAAATTCTGCTTGCTTATTTATTTATTTAGTTTTAGTGTTTTTAGTTTTTAATCATCTCCATGGTGATAGTTTTGCATGTGGAACATCCTAGTTCATATCCTGTATTTCAGGCTGTTTTACTCTCAAGGTATTTCTTAAGATACTGTATTTCTCTTTTCGCCGTGAAAGCGCAAAATAAAGTTTAAAGCGGACACTTTACTATTTTTGCAAATTTCAGCAGTAAAAAATTAATATTTCATCTATCATGAATTTGATCATTTTTCATGGACAATTAACACCTTTCAAAAAAAAAATTATGTTAGTACTGTTTGTACTATTTCAAAACTAAACTATTTGACATACAATTTTCTCTCATCTTTTTAATGAAAAACAACTTCACACACGATTACAGTATATCAAAAAGTGGCTATTATGGCTCCATGCTAGCAAGTTAGCCAGCATTAGTTAGCGGCCAGATTAACACAATTGTTGGATCGTTAGAGCTGTTGGATTAATGTTATGTTATAATTATAATTTACTTTAATTTCGTTTGTTTACTTTTTTTTTTTTTTTAAACCTTTTTTAACCTCCTGCTGTCTGTCCCACGTGTTTGTGCATGTTGCACTCGCTAGCTGCAGATTTGAAAGGGGGTGTGTCACTGAGTGTCACATGACATTGTCACCGTGACAGATAAGCAGACAAGATTTTACAAAATCATATTGTTATCTCTTTTTGTTCATGAACTAAAATATCCATAGATTTTAATCCACTTTTTATGAAGTGAATTTCATCTCGTCTTCATGAGTCGACGAAAATGCAGACTGATTTAGTCCCAGTTATTGTTTATTGAGGGTTTTAGTCTCGTCTAGTTTTAGTCTGGTGAAAAATGTGTGTTGACCAAATTATTGTTTTAGTTTCAGAAGTTTCTGAACTCCACTGGTCTCAGATCAGATGGCGGCACTTGGACCGTTTGGCCGAGATCCAGTTCGTCAAAGAGCGACGGAAGTCCTGCCCTGCCCCGTAACGGCCTCATTCTCGTGTTGTTTCACATTTCAAGAGGCGGCAGAGCAATGAGAGGATGCGGTTTATTCAGGATTAATCTTCATTATACCCAAAGTTAACTTGACCCGGCTCAGCTCCTCAAGGCAAGAAGGCTAAAAAATTTCATCATGCATCAAGCAGCCAACATTGTTCGAAAGGGGTCCCGTGTGCATTAATTTTAATGAAAATATTAAATGGGAATGACGTGAATGTCTGAGCCCGGAGGCACTGGTGACTCTGACTCACCAGGCTGTGACTCCCCGCAGCTGTTTTGGGCTCTTGGAGAGGATCGACACCCACTCTCCATTTGACTTATTTTTTTGGCTCGCGGACAACATATTTGCTTGCCGTTTTTCAAGCTAAACTATAACGTTGAAAAAAAAATGTGGAAATTGTGCCTTGCATATTAGGAAAATTCAAGGTTTCATAAACTGGAGGGTGGATCCGATACTATTTGGACACAAAATAATAGGCATTGAAACAAAGTCTTAAAAAGACATTGTTGTGTTAAATGTGTCTTGCGTATTAAACTGTAGTTGTGGGAATGCTGAAGCATTCCCACATGTTATTGTGATTCTTATTCTCCACACTTTTTTTTTCACTCGTAATACTTCCAATTTACATTGTTCAAATTTCAACTAGCTTCAAAAATTCACATCTCCCGGGATATATATCGCCTAATTCCACATTACTCACAGTATTTGCACAATTTCACATTTAATATCAACTTTTCCCCATTCATTTTCAATGGGACAGACATTGAACTTTTTCTAAGTATCACTTTCCACGCCCACTTCCATACATATAACTTGTCATCATTACCAGGTGTCTGATACTGCTCGGTGGCACAGTTGGTAAAGTGCATTGTCAAAAAAGGAGGTTATAAGTTTATAATTTATCTCTCAATTAACTTCATAAGCATTCCACATGCATTCAAATCTTCGCGTTCATCTATTAGCATTCAGCTTTCAGCATTCCCACGCAATTTCTCCGGAAATTGCACTTAGTCTAGTTACAAATAGGTGTGCTATAATTTTCTGTAGGAAAGTTGAAATGTATGCTGAAGGAAAACTAAACTGCCGATTTAGTCGACTAAAATTGCTCATTTTTTCGTCGACTAATTAAAACTAAAATACAACCAGATGACGAATTTATGACTAAAACTTTCATTTTAGTCAAAAGACTATAACTAAAACTAATTTAAAAATGTAAACTGCTAATGGATAGTGAAAGTGACCGGAGTGAATTTATGAAAGACGTTTTGTCATCTCGGTTGATGACTATTCTGACAAGATGTTTTTGAGGTTTCGAATTGCACTCACTAACTCGATGAGTTCTCTATAGGTTTGAGGATCCGAGAGTTTACCTTAAAGTGTTCTTTTAATGTATAGTTATTTGTTTAGTGAATTGAATGCTATATTGTTAGCAATCATTCATCATTAGTTTTCAGTAAAATAGATGTGCGAGTGTAGCACTGTTGCTGAGTTGTGTGCTGTTTATTGAAGTCGTCAATTCTTGCTCACTACTGCATCCCGCAGGCAGTCAACTGCAACTGCTTGTATAGTGCTACAAAATACCACTCAGTAAAATGTAGATTTTATACATACGTAGAAGCGTATTAATTCTACAAATGAACTATTATTAAGGACATTTGAAGAGTAAGTACTCAGTTTGGAAAAAGTAAACAAATAAATTCGCTGCACCATACGTTCAATCTAGTTAAGACTCAAATTTGCCTAAATGAATCGACAACCAATTCCACATGATTGACAACATTCTGATCAATTTGTGCGCTCAGCAAAAATTGTGCACACGGACGGGAAACGAATTCAGCCGATAGAGCAATTCCGCTTGTGTATGATTTCCTTCTCAATTCTCTTGGGTCGATGCTGATTTGTATGGTCTGAAGTTGTAATAGGCCCGAGAAGGGAAACTGGGTCATGCATATGAAACAGGAAGAGGCACAAGCTCCCTTCATTTCCTCTCACATTGATTCTCTGTTACAGTATAATGTTTAATCTCGTGCAGTTATTTTTAATATCTGTAGATGATCACGACCTTTCTCTCCCTCTTTCTGTAATGCCACTCTCCCTCGCACACATGCTTCCTGTAAACGACGTGGCACCAGCTAAACTTCCCCCAGTGGATCAATAAGGTGCAATTGAGATTTTTTATTTTTTTTTTAACATCACTACAAAGCAGCAGCAGCAGCATTTGTTGTGCTCCAAGTCATTTTGCTTCCACTCGGGACGACCTGCTGCTGAATTTAGAAGCCGGCATTGCGCCACTGTGACTCAAAATGTCGCTCGTTCTAAACGGGGACAATTACACTTTCATTCAGGTGCGTCATTTTCCCCCTTTAGGAAAACGGTAATTCATCCGACGTGTTGCCGTCATAATGATTTCAATCATCATGCTAGCATGCTCAATCGTCACCCGGGTATGAAATCCGGCTGAAGAATGAAAAGAACTGTAATGTAATATATTCATTGCTTTGCATTTGATAGTATTCATCACTCATGACTCCTGTAGAAATGTCAACAATATGGCATGAGAGGTCCATTTTCAGCAGTGAAAAGTTAATATTTTGTCCAAATGAATTTAATAACTTCATTTTTTTTCATGTACAACTAATATCTTTAAAAAGTATTTTTTCTACTTGCTGTCGACTGATGATGACATCACCTGCGCCGAGGAAGTAGGTAACGACCAATCATGGCTCACCTGTTGTCTGGGTGTGGTCAGCAAACCGAGCCATGATTGGTCGTTACCTACTTCCTCAGTAACAGGTGATGTTATCATCAGTCGACAGCAAGTAGAAAAATTACTTTTTAAAGGTATTAATTGTACATGAAAAATAATGAAGTTACCACAGTAATTATTGACAAAATATTAACTTTTTTATTTTAATTTTTTAATTTTTTATTTTAAAAGAGCTCAGAATTGTTCATTCGGTAGTCTTACCGATTCAACGTCTTATCATCATTGCTCTTTTTGTGTGTGTGTGTGTGTGTGTGTGTGTGTATGTGTGCGTGCGTTTGCGTGTGTGCGTTTGCGTGCGAATACGTATAAATTTATACTCATTAATTCACCTAAAACCTTATAAATATCCCATTACCCTTCGCCTTAACCAGGTACTTCAGAATCTTGCCAGAGTCGTGAGGTTTAAATGGTCAGGAGACCAGAGAAAAGGTCAGAAAAAATAAAGAGAAAAGAAAGATAAATCAAAGTGAAATCCAGCACCGACCAAACCCTTCCTGCCTTCCCCATGGTAACAAAATCAAAGTCTTACGCCAACCCCGGAAGCCTCTAAATTCCAGCAAATTAGCGAGATCTCAAGAGACCAGAGGAAAAACTAAAGAGAGGAAGGAGGGAAGGATCGATAAGGCAGAGTGAGATCCATAGAAGCCAGTACATCCAATCCATCAAAGTGAAATCCAGCACCAACCAAACCCCTCCTGCGTGGTTACAAAACCAGAGTCTTATGCCAACCCCAGAAACCTCATACTTCTAATAAATTAAGATCTCAAGTGACCAGAGGAAAAACTAAAGAGAGGAAGGAGGGAAGGATAGATAAAGCAAAGTGAGAACCACAGACACCAGCACCAACTGATTCAAGGGGCTGTGGGAGGGAGAGGAAACTTCTGTTTGAGTTTCAGTAGATGCTGGTGCGACGGGTCTGGCATGCATAAGGACCACCACCAAAAAAGAAGCCGTCAACCGCGGTCCAGCAAAGCGAGCACCCCCCGGAATCCCCAGGCCGCGGCAGCACCAAGGCCACCCCCAAGCCACCCGAGCGGACACCGGTCGGCGAGCCGACCCAGACGCCCGGAACACCCCCGCCCCATCCCCGGCCCACACCCCCGAGCCCAAGGCCGCAGAACGAGGCCCGGCGGGCCCCCACAGCGCCCCACCGGTCCCCAGCCCCCATCCCCCCACGACCCCCCCGCACCCCACCCAAACCCGCCACCCGCCACGACCCAGGCCCCGCCACCCCCGGCCCCCAAACCCCCGAACACACCCCGAGCCCCAACACCCAACCCCCCACCCACCCATACCTCCACCCCCCCCTAAACAAGCCGCCCCCCCCCCCCCCCCCCCCGATGACCGCCAACCCCCCCGCGAACCCCGCCCCCCGCGACAATCATTTATGGATCTATTTAAGTTTCCACTTTATAAAAAATAGGAACTCCCTACAGTTTTTATTTAAAAACAATAAATAAATTAATCAAGAAATTATGTTGGAAATTTTAGAAAAATTTATTTACAGTAGAAATCTTAAGGGATCTATTTACTTGCTTTTTAATTGCATTATTATTATTATTTTAATTTAGTTTAACACATGCTTATGACCCTGGAAGCTCTGCAATTTTTGTTATAATTTTTTAAACAAATCTGTCAAAATAGTTTAAAAGAAAAAGAGTTGTTATTTTCTACTTTACTGCAAATGAATGTCGGCTTGAAATATCGGTTATCGGCCTCCTTGACTACTAATAATCTGTATCGGTATCGGCCTTGAAAAAAAACAGATCGGTCTATCACTTTTCACAAAACATTTTGGTTGAAAGTTTACTCACACCGTTTCGGGGACTTTTCACAATGGCACAGAGTTTACATTAAAGAAATAAATCTCAACAAATAATCACAATATATCAAAAGTACATACATAGATTTTCGTCTCAATTAACTTACAAATGTACTTGGTGTGAAATGTAGGCCTGTTTAGTTGAACACAAAGCTTTTATTGTGTTGTATGAATGCCGGAATACTGTAGATCATTTTCAGACCAATTAGGTATAATTGCACCATTTCCACAGCACGACCACCAGCTTGACCTCACCTCCATTTGTCCCGAATTAAAAGTGGTTCGAATTCAGCGTGCGCGCGCAATACATCCAGCAGTGCAAAAAGAAGAGCAACAAACCTCTCGAGAACCTGATCGATACGCAAGAGGCCGCTTGCCTGACACGATACGAGAGCGAGGTTGCACTATATTACCGCCAGGAGGAAGGCAAGCGCCACTCTGTTAAGTCTTGTGTGACATTACACACACTTTGTTAGTGGCCAGACACCACACAAACACACGCAAACACCACCACAGCCGGTCAGTGCAGGAGAGCATAAAAGTCCATTGGACATCTAACACATTAATGATTATATGTTGAAACTGTTTTGATGGAAACACAAAAATTTGCAATGAAATGTTTCTTTCTGAAATAAAAGATGCCTCATTTTTAGTTATCATTTGTTTGCTTTCCTTTTTCACAGATTATCTGGGTTATTTCCACACTGGGAACATTTGCATTTTAATTGTCGCTTTGTTTTTGACAAATTAGTTTTGTTGCTCTTTCAAGTTTCTTTTTCTATTTAAACATTCAATCATGCCTTATAGAGGGGATGATCCCATTTGGACCTCTTCAAACTGGACAAATGAGAAAGTCTTTATGGATTGGTCACTAGGTCAAGAAATAGTTTTTTTGTTTTTTGTTTTTTTCTCGTGATTCAGCACCTGTGGATTTGCAGACCCCCACGGCCCACTTAAACAAAAGTTTTAAATATTACGTGATTTGTTGTTTCCACCCATTTCCTTCATGTTCCATTAAAAAATAAAAAATAAAAAAAATAAAAAATAAAAAAAAATAACAAATAAAAAAATAAAAAGGTTGTACCGCACCACAGTAATTTCGTTGGGAAAAGGCGGAACATTCTGTACAATAATTCGAGCTGATTGGACGTCGCGACATTCTACACATTTGTTTTAACCAATCACAGCCACGGGTGAAATGCGTTTGTGTCCGTTCATCGTTCTTGTCGAAGTGGGGGTAAAAAACGAACATCTTACCAGCTAGAAATGCACGAAGCGCCTCTCGCTGTTCAACATTCAACAAGGAAACGGTGAGGAATTCTGCGACAACAGAATCAAGTAGCGTCCATTCGTCCACGTTGGGTTTGTCTGTTAGCTCCGGCGTCGGCGCTGGCTTCCTGGTTTCGTCACAGTTGCATATCCTGCCCGCAAACACAATGTCGCTTTGTGATTGGTCCGAACGGCAGTTATCTGTACAATTATTTTTTTTTTGTATTCTCCGAAGTTTGTGAACTCACAAATACTGCGAGATTAAATTAAATTAAATTAAAATGTTAAATTAACTTCCGAACCCCTATTGGATTATTTTTAATTAATCCAACAGTTTAATTCAGTTAAAATATTAAAAATAACTTTCTAACCCATATTGGGTTGTTTTTATCCCAGCAGTTTAATAAAAAAAAAATAATAATAATAAATAAAGCGAATTTTCGAACCCATTATGGGTTATTTCTAACCTATAACGAGTAATTTTAAACCCAACATTTTAGATAAAAGTTCAAAATAATTTTGTAACCCATGTATTTTTTTTTAAGTTGTTGGAATTCATTTAAAAAAAATATATATATATGATCATGTGAAAAATTGCTCTGAGATGAGAAAACTTAAAGGGACACTTTACTTATTGATCCATTTTTAGCAGCAAAAAGTTGCTACTTTTTCAATAATTAATTTGGTGACGTGATTATTTTTTTATGTACATTTAATAACTTTTAAACCATTGTTAAAATGAATCGAACGCCGGCATGTTTGTTACACGTGACTAAATAACCCGGATGTTTACGTCACTAGTGTGTAAACGCTACACTATGGAAGCACTATGCAACGCAGCCGTGCATCTAGCGTCAAACCCGGAAGGATTAAACCTTATCGCTTCGAGCCAACACGACAAAATAACACTACCGAAGGAAAGTCTGCCTTGGATGTGAAAGTTGTGGCGCCAGATGGTCTTTTCGGGCACAAAATAAACTTTGACGAACGAGTGAATCAGGCGGGGGGGTGAGTGGTGCTCGTGCGGGAGCTGCAGGAATGGACAATCCGCTAATGAATGTGTGCTGTCTGGAAATGAAAGAACTCGAGGATCGGTTCCTTGCGGACAATCTCAACTGCATCCTGGAACATCAGACATTCAACATGGCAATACTAAATAGACATTCTCAGGATAGCTTTGGTTGCGATGAAAGATGTGAAGAAGAAAAGTCTTGGAGGAGCAAATATCCAACAGGTAATGTGACACACAGTACGAGCAATGCAAAACGTGTGGAACTGACGAAATATTTCAGGAAAAATAAAAAATAGTAAAATTAAATGTATCGTCGTTACAGCACCCAACCTCCCCTAGCTGTTTTTTTTTTCTTTTTTGCGTAGCGTCCCACTGCGGTCAGGCCAGCCGCCACTCGAAAAGACGAAGTCAAGCCAGCCGCCCCAACGATTGTTAATACTGTGCATTACGGTAACGTGCCGACGTGCCCCTGCGTTGGCCACCTTCAAATGAATTATGAAATAAAACAGTCCGTGCAGTATAATAACCAATGCCCCCCCCACCCCCGAAACATGCCTACCTTTCGCTTTAAATTTGCTTCGCTTCTCCGAGATCTTTCAGTGGCCGTAGTAAGACCTCGATTTGTGGCGGCTGTTGTGAGAGTGAAGGCTCCGTGTTGCTAGCAGTTGCGGCTCCTCCATCGGCTTGATTATTTCCCACGTCTGGTTCTTTAAAGATACTCGGTACTGCGTTGGGCTTTAGTATTAGGCGTGTGGCGTACCCCATCTCAAATTGTAACATATATTCGAAGTCCTCATGCCTGAAATGTTCGCTGCGCGCACGCCTGCTTGTCCTTCGGGAGGTTGACAGCACTTAGCAAACAAACCATTGTCTACTCAAGTAGCTTTTTTTTTTTTTTTTTTTTTTTTTTTTGGGGGGGGGGGGTGTCTCGCGGGTTTTTCCTTGCCGACGCCTTGCAAAATTTTGCAATACAGTAAGGCATAACTGACGTTTGTGTCTTCCTCGTTGTTATGTCTGCGTGAACTACTGTTCCCCAAGCGAGTATACACACTAGTGACGTCACCACTCGGGGGCGTTGCAACACGGAAGTACTTCTATGTTGAAAAAAGTTAAATAAATCAATATAGGAGTGTATTCTTCAGCTCTTATGCATGTTTCGTAGCTATACTAACTATTTACTGCCAATCAAGCCATACATGTAAAATTAAAGGAGCCTTCCTTTAAATGTCAAAATGATTCTTCTCAATATGACACTGGCATCCAAAGAAGAACTCAACATTCACAGACTCCCTCAATCACATAAAAAAAATAAAATAAATAAAAAAAATCAATTGAGCACATTTTCCTTGACGATGGGGATAATTAAACCAATTATTCCAATCATGTTTCTTACATTGGGTTGGGATGACTCGATACTGTCGTCTGTGCTGTCTATACTTAAGAGGGGGCCTTCTCAAAAAAATGACAGCAAATGATTTAGACTGCAGGCAATTTATCATAGCGAGTGTGTAACAAACTGCGCTTGTTTATTAGTAATACGCTCAAAGTATTGCAAAACCCCACTGAGAGTCAGCTCATTGCCAAAGCTCCCAACGGGGTGTTTATTGCTGCGACATTATGAGCCCTCAAGCACCAAGTGACTCAGACTGGAATCTTCTAGAGGAATGGATTAAATAAACACAAACAGGCTAATGTAAAAATGTCTGCATTAGTGTCAGGTGTTTAAACATTCATGTGAATGAATGAGGAGAATAAAAAAAGATAATACTAATTGCTACCCACCCGATTTCAGGGATTGCTCGCATGAAATTATAAATTTATTCCCCGCTGACAGACAAGCTGATCAAAGTAACAACATGAATAAAATTAAAAAAAATATCTCATCGTGTGGGATGAGGACGCCCTCCTCCTCCTCCTTGAACCTTATGGAAAATTAATCGTTACTTCAATGAATCATGCATCCTTATTTCCGGGCCATTTGCAAGCGCCTCGTTTGTGCAGCCGCAACTTTACAGGCCTGAGATGAATTCTGTTTACACTTCCTTGGCTGTTATTCCGCATGGCTGAAGTCATCATTTCATTGATTATTACAATACACTTACTTGGGCTGAACAATTAATTGAATTTAAATCGACATTGCAATCCAGTAGAAAGCCATTTTCAATCTCTCTGTCTGTGCGTGTGAAATTGCACCGAGTCTTGGGAAAACTTTCAAGACTGAAAGTGTTTAAGATGTAGATGAACTGTCTTTTATATTAACTCTTTGACTGCCAAAAACGTTTAATAACGTTTAGTAAAATCACGATGTATGCCGCCATAAACGTTAAGTGACGTCAATTACTGTTTTGTTTTTTTTTGTGAATATATCAGTGGTCAGTGCAACATCCAAGTGCAGTGCAGCCGGGTCAATGAGTTGTGAAATCAAAAACACCCACTAACTACGGCCAGCAGATGGCAGCGGTAGCTGCTCGGGCCCTAACTAGAGCTGCGAATTACAATGAAACATGACGCAATCTGATGAAACAGAACGTTTTCAAGGCTGACGTGAATGATCAAAGCCCTTGTAACACTAAACCTAATTTGACGGAGCGTCACTAAACAAAAAAAATTTGTATCAAAGTCACTGTTGTGGAGAAAATTAACTTTTTTTTTTCAATTTTCGCTCAATGTCACTCAAATGACCCAATTTCAAATAGTGATTACTAAAGAACGGAATAAGGTAGAAACATACTTTTTTCTAATGAAAGAATGGAATGCGATCTTTCATGTGGTATGTGGCAAAATAACACAATATTCTGTTTGCTTCGGAAAATGAGGTAAAATGCTCGAAATCCGCTGGTTGGGGGTTGTTTTTTAATAACGTGTGGCAGTAAAAGAGTTAATCTGATTATGTGTGGGGCGGGGACGGGGTCACAATTAAGAGTATTTTCCAAAATTGTTCAGCCACACAATATAGAGTATGTCTACAAAAAATAGACACGAGGAGGAATGATGCGCATCATCCAGCATGGATTTCCCTCGTGCTACCATTTGTTGTCCACGGTCAGCATGGCAACCCAATCCGAAGTTTTCCGCCGAGAGGCCCTCAGATTGCCACAATTTCATAGCTGCTCGCAAAAAGGAACGCCGAGACAAGGATGAATGGCCTCATCTCCATTTCATGTTACAAGTAGTGAGCCTTCCTTGCTTCTCCCGGCATGCCCCCTGCGGCCAGCTGCGGACCGCAACTTGTCCCCTTCTCCTCTGTCAGTGTGCTCTATTTGGAGAGAATGTCAAGATCATTTGAGATGGATTTGGGGGGGGGTGGCGGTCCATATGGTGCAGTAAGGTACATTTTACAGTATATAGAGCGAGCTTTTCCGACACCTTTGCATTCACATGCCGTTGACTCGTCATCTCGCGCGTTTACATGGTATTAATCTGGATCCATTCCAGATTTGGTATGAATTGAAATTTAATATGGAAAATGTATTTGAACATCAGATCTTATCTGATTTGAGGGAATGTGCCATGTGTGTGCAAGGTCAGAAGATGCAATGTCCAGGATGATTGGGATCAGATCCAGATTGTACAAATGTAATGTAAATTCTACTGAACATGTTCTGACTCTACTGTGCAAGGTATTAGATAAATCTGATCTCATTTAATGAAAAGCAGCCTGTGAATGGAGGGTCGAGCTTTAATGTTAAGACAGATGTGATCTGGATCTAATCCAGATTATGCATTTGGAATTAAAAATTCAACCTAAATCAAATTTAACAGATCAAGATGCCATTATAGAGTTAGTAAAATGTTCATGGATGATCAGACTGTCCTGTTACACTGAATATGATCCGGATCAGATCCAGATTGTGCATTTTAATCCGATTTCATTGATTTACATGGGTCCATCTTCTGATCATAGTGGTGATCGATTATCATTATCCAATCCAATTTGATGAAAAGTGCTTTATTTGCAATGTCAAAAGCTATACTGTAGCATCAAACCAAAGTTGATCCAGATCTGAGCCAGACGACATTAAGCCGCAATTAAAATGCAACATCCGAAATTCCATTTAACACCATCAGGCACTTCTGTCATCAAATCTGATCACGAGGATTCTTTTAAAATGCAAAAAAATGTCAACTGCCTTTAAATGAATGCATTACAGTCATTTCCGTCTTCACACAGCGTCAACATCAAATGTCGCTCGTATAATGTCCAAAAATAATAATAATTGGCACGTGTTGAATGACTTCAAGTATTCTGGCGGGCTCACATCAATGTGTGTTGAAGAATTCCATTTGGCATTTTGCCACAGACTGCCTGTGATTTGCTGTGTCCTTACCTTGGGCGCATGTACCAGCACAATTATTTATATCAGCAAAAAGGGCTTGCTGGTGTCGCACTGCTGATTATGAATTAATGCTGCATGGCGCTATTATTAAATTCCGCTCGGGAAGGCAGGCGGAAAAAAAAAAAAAAAAAAGAGAGGCCGCTCTTCATTCTCCGAGTCGTACAATTTACGTTTAGCAACATCACCTCAGATGAAAAAAAGAAAGAAAGAAAAATACCCCAGCAAAACTAATGGGGTGAGAATATAATTTCATGCTAGAGTATTCAAGATGAATATTTGTCATGACACTTGTATATTCTGGCCGCAGCCTCGACAAACACACAACGAAGTGACATATTCATTATGCCGGCGCCAGGGGGTGACCTTTGAAATTCATTCTCTTCTTGCACACAGATTAGAGAGGGGGGGTGAGGGGGGAAATGCCAGCCTATTAGTTTGTTTATCAATCAAGTTCACCTGGATAATTGCACTGCAAGATCTATGTTTCATTGTAGTGTAATTATTGGGACAAAAGCTGTAGCACTGCGGCCGATTGGCATGCAGCGAGTGGCGCCGGCGGCCGTCTCTTCATTTCTGAGGAGCGCCATGGTTCAAATCATATTTTCTCGGGAGCGATGCGAGCGACCAATACGGACATAATGCGCACGTCAGACGCTATCAGACCAATCCAAGTGACACTGTCACATCTCTGCAGCGTGTGCGTTTTGGCGCAAAGCACACTTTATTAGAGATGCCGCAGCGCCTTTGGGAGGGGCGGAGGATGGCACATTCATTTCTTTATGTTGCCACAATCAACACGAGCACTCAACCGCACCAGGAAAATGGAACAGGGTGAAGGAATGATAGAAATTAGATAGAAATTGATAGATTTTTTCACCTATTAGGGTGAAACAATATTATTGCACAAGCAATATACCGTATTTTCCGCACTATAAGGCGCACCCAAAAGCCTTCAATTTTTTGAAAAGCTGACCATGCGCCTTATAATCCAGTGCGCCTTATATATGGATCAATATTGGGCTGCAACAGATATCGGTGACCCTGCACGATCGTTGACGCGCATCCGCAGAAGATCCCGCCATCTTGGATCGCTAGCTAATACTAATACTTTACCTCAGAGAAAATAATAAAACAGCTGTTTATTCATTTTGGGAGTGAATAGAGTTGTCAAGAAGCTGGTTTGTAATCTATTCATAACGTTTGACTGACCTAGCTGACTGTTTTGTTGACATTCCCTTTAGCGCAGCACCATCTAATGAATGCATAACGTAACCCCAGCCTTTACTGTAGCGCCTTATATATGGAAAAAGTTTTTAAATATGTCATTCATTGAAGGTGCGCCTTATAATGCGGTGCGCCTTATAGTGTGGAAAATGCGGTATTTGCTGACTCATCTTCCTGACTTTAGTTGGGGTGTCTATATTGCCATCACAAACCCGTTCCGTTGCATTATGCCAGTTCTTCTCAATTATTTTCTGTCATGCCCCCCTTAGTAAGAAGAAAACATCATCCCAATTTGGTGAGGGCGGGGCAGGGGCGAAGGGCAGAGGAGAAGGGTCACCGGTCATTTCGCATTGCCATGTGACTTCACACTGTGCGTGCGCAGTATGAAACGGGGTTATGTCACTCGCATGATAGGCGCATTTACATCGGATGCCCTACTTGATGCAACCCACTCTTTTATTCCATAAGTGGGCCATCCACCCAATCTGCTGGGTCAAAATAAGTCACCATAATAATTGTTTTGAAAGTGTTATTTGCATATCTGGCAATTTGACTCTTTGTCAGTTCTGAGGATCCAATCATATGATCGTGACTGACATCTCCCTGCTTCATTCAGCCCAAACTGGAGCAACGCCGTCATTGGTTGGGATCGAGATAACAGGACGATTCATACCTCCGCCGAGCTTTTTACAGCACGAATTGGGGAGTCCCCCGGCGTGCACGTCGAGGGGCAACGAGCCAAGCGTTCCCCCGGCTGGCATACAAAATTAGCCTTGGCATTAATATGTAGATAACGCCTTACAACTCATTAAACACAAGTCCTCTTGATAAGCACGAGGGGGGGTGGGTCTTGGGAGTAGACAAATCCGACATTGCGATCGGGAAGATATCATTGTTAGAATACGAGCGTGCATAAAAATAATAACAAATCCTCGGAAAAACAGCGTAGATGAACCACAAGGGAACTTGCATAACAAAGCACAAGTTGCGCAGGAGTATCGCTTCGGCAACAAGGAGATGTGAAGGTTAAGCACAGCCCATCCCTCATCCTCTTCCTCTCTCTCTAATTACTGAGACCGAGCGTGAGAGAAGCTGCCTAGTGACTACAAACCAAATCTTTGCTGTCAAATATGGTGCAAGCAAGCATGGATGGATGGAGAGGCTGTCTTGGCAGCAGCTTTCAAGATGAAACCATCCTTTGTACAATTTAAAAGTAGAGTGGAACTCAAATGGAATTCAATTATTAAACCTCCGGCAAGTCCCCAAAACCCTTAACACTTGACTCGAGTCATGCACCAGGCAATATTGTTTCACTCCAGTCCTGCAAGCGCTACTAATTGCGTAATGCAGCAGGATAATATGGTGAGTCGTTGCTCCACTTTGCCCTTACGCAAGCAAACTTCTGTGAAAACTGCTGAAAATATCCTTCAATTTAACCAAATATCAATATCAAGCCGCCCGAAACTTGAGTTGTTGTTTTTTTTTAAAACATAATATAAACCTTCTACTAACCCAAACAAAAAGTTTTACGGTTCCCTCAGTGGCAACGTAGGCCGAAGTCACTAGCTCATAACTACAGATAATGTATGAAAAACACAAGCGTAATATACAATAATGTACTCATTTATTTGTGAAAATACACCGCCTCTCTGCTGACGTATGCCTTAATGTACAAATTCAGTTCCGTTATTACTATTTTGCTGGTTCAAATTTCGCTATTCTCTTTTAACAATTGCAGCCCTTATGATGACGTGTTAGCAATTAGCATGGCTTCTCTCTGCTCATCATCATCCCTTCATGAGAATGTTACTTGTCATAAGCTTTTTCCACCACCATGGAAGCGATGATTACCGCCTTAGGAGTGACTTAGCATTATGTTTTGCTACTCTAGCTAGGCAGACCGAAGCGTGTTGCTAGCTAGCTGGTATGGAGCATGTAGCACCAAGGTTTCCCCGCTAGCACCCGGACAACGGAAAGAAGCGAGGATGGGTGACAATTCAACGTGCAAACACCACATTTATTTATTTATGTACTTTTTATTTATTTATTTTTACTGGCCACCATCAATGACATCTTGGAGCTAATGTTGGACCCTGCGTCCTGTGCGTAGTTATGCTAGTTAGCGCAGCATATACAGGGAGTCCACTAGTTTTCGGGTTTGGTCACGTGATGTTTTTTTTTTTTTTTTTGTATACCAGCAACATACTTTCCAGACCCTACTCTCGTTCAATTCCAACAAAATGGTGTCCTCAGTTTGCGACAGAGTTCCATTCCGAGGCTAATGCAGTCATCTAACTCTTTGGGTGTCATTTGTAACCACGAAAACATCGTAAACCAAGGGCCCATTGACTAGAGGATTATTTGCAGCGGTACACCAGCATGTGCTTTATAAATCTTACCATCTTATAAAAATATAAAATGTATAGATCATTTCATTTTAAGGACACTATCTGAAATCCGCAAACAAATAACAGGATTGGGGAAAAATTAGCAAAATATATTAGCCCGACAATGTTTTGACCCAAGGGATGCAAAACAGCTATCAAATGATGGATCTCAAAAATCCAATTCAAAGTTTGCAGACCCCAAAATTAAAAAGCGTTAAAACGTAATCTCATCAGGCAAAGTTTGTGTCACGCTTCGTAAAGTTGTCCAATAGATGTAATCAGTTGCTAAGTTTGTCCGATTGTCATCGCTCGCAAGCTCGCGGGGCTGTTTCGTGACGGGGCCATACTCGTTTCACCGCACTGTCGTTTTCCAAATAAATAGTTTGGGTTTTAATTGGGAGCAGTAAGTGCAGGCGCGGCACCGCGGGTCGTCTCTGCTCCGGCTTAACGTCGATGCCTCAAGCTGTGTTTTGTCACCCTTTTGTGTACAGCTTACACACGCACATATACACACTAACACAACAAGTAACACAATTACAGAGACGTTGAAATAATAGATGCTGTCTGCCTTCCTGCTGTCAATCATAAGACTATTCAGCACAAAGGCGCTACATTAGCATTTAAGTCTGAACATTCAGCCTGGCGATAACATGAGAAATGAGGCGTGCTGTGTTTCTTTATGTAACTTTGTAGCTAAATAAACACAAAAAGCTTTGCTGTTTGTTTGAAACTTCCTGGTTACAATTTCTTACCACTGGTCAACTCTAAATTCACTTTACAGTCGAACAAAGAAACCAAACAAAATGTTGAATCGGTTTAAATTTCTATGTACACTGCATTACAACTTGAGCAGTTGCCGCTTTTGGCCACACACCAACAAATCACCGGCCAATTCAACTGTAAACGGAGGACCATTTCCAATAAATGGTCTATTTTTACATTCATCTGTCTTCATTCAGTGCCTGCATTACATTTTCCTGTAAAACTTGAGCACAGCCTCTTTATAATCCACTTGCATTCATCGCCAAGTTGTTGCTTGGTAATTGTGCTGTTACTACAAGTTTCTCGTCCTTCAAAGGACTCGTGGCCAAGATTTATTGGAATCGAGACTGATTTGCGACGAACGATGCACCTAATCACGCACGGGTACTGTATATACACTGCAGGTACTTACAGTCCCACACACCCCGCAGCTACTTCACCATAAATCCCAGACTGGCCTTGAACAAGCATATATGAAGAGGTGTCGAGCGCACACAGTAATCTGTACGCACCCCAAGGTCCTCTTAAAGCGACACTTCCCAGCAGTAGCGGTAATAACAAACCTGCCATCTGATATAGGGGTGGCTCACGCTTGGCTATGATTGGCTTCATAATAACTGATCCAGACATGTATCGCACTCGACATCTCCCAAAATCACAGATGACATGGAGTAGGTAAGTTGATGTTTACAAAGATTTTTTTTTTTTTTTTTTACTTGAAGGGCTGCGATTGGCTGGCAACCAGTTCAGGGTGTACCCCGCCTACTGCCCAAAGCCAGCTGAGATAGGCTCCAGCAACCCCCTGCGAACCTTGTGAGGAATAAGCGGTCAAGAAAATGGATGGATGGATGGATGAATACTGTTGGCAAAGCTTGTCAAGTCGATTTGTTATGACAACGAAGAAAGTGATAGATACAAACTTCATTCAGTCATAGATTACAATTTAACTTTTTCTGTTTTTGTTTAATATAATTATTGTTTGGACTTATATTTTTTAACAATTATTTTAAAGAAATTTTTAATAAGGCTGTTCATGAATGCTTCAAAACAATAGAATATACAGGGAGTTCTCGAGTTAAGACTAACTCGACCTAAAGCATTTCAACTTTACAACGGTTACGCCCGGCCCGCCATTTTGGCTCCTCATCCGTCATATAGCCCGTAGTGTTTTGCCCTCGTCCACTATTTAGCCCTTAGCTAGTGCTAGCGTTTGTGCACTTGTGGGAATATCTCTGGCTTTTTCACCCTCTTTTTCACCTTTTTACACATTATGGCCCCAAAGAAAAAGAAAGCTACGTCTTCAATCCATGTTGGTCCAGCCAAAAGAAAAGCAATTACCATGGAAACGAAGCTAAACATCATAAAAAGATCACCGTAAGGAGAGACACCGATGAAGACTTGGGCTTCAGTCGGACAGCATCTTATTTATTTATTTATTTTTTATGTATTTTATATTTTTTATGCAAATTATTTTTTATTTAATATTGACTTTAATGGGGAAATTCAACTTAAGTCAAAATTCGGGTTACATTGCTAGCGTAGGAACGGAACGCCGACGTAACTCGAGGACGCCCTGTATTTTATTTGTATTATAATTTATGTTAATGGAAATAATTATAATTGAATGTGTTTCTGATGCATTGGTATGAATAAAACACCTCCTTTCTCGTAAACATCAAGTCCATAATGGCTCGCACTCTGCAGTCGAAAACATCAATGCCCCCAGAAATGTAGCATTTTGTCATAATTACTGCATTAATTTAGATGAATTTCTCTCACCAAAATGTGATTAAAAACTGCAAGATGACTATTGCTTGCCAGTAGCTGGCTCGATGTTTACAAAGCCCCTTACAAACCAACGGAAATGCTTAAAGAAAAATTCACATTTAATGAAATATCATCAAATGAAATGTTAGTGATTGCTATGATGCTATTGCAGTCTTGCTTTCCACTAAAGAGCATCAAGCAGCCCTTCATTAATTAAACCGCTTCACTCTGTGTTAGCAGTAGGTCAACGGGAGGCAAAGCAATTGACAGCTTAAATGTAGACATTAGTGAAGGTCTATTTTACACATTAGCCATCTTGCCAACACGCAAAACATATATCAACAATGTCGAAATGGCAAACAAACTTGATCTTCATCTGTAAACCTCCACTGAGA
Source organism: Festucalex cinctus (assembly GCF_051991245.1). NCBI lineage: Eukaryota > Metazoa > Chordata > Actinopteri > Syngnathiformes > Syngnathidae > Festucalex > Festucalex cinctus. The sequence continues at coordinate 5,836,983 of NC_135423.1, read as the reverse complement.
ATATATTTCTTTATTATATCTTGTCTCTCCTCTTATTTAGAACACGTCAAAATATACGTAAATGCTGGTTTAGCCGCTATTTCTATAATAATGAATGCCCACAGCATGCTTGCTCATGAAATCATACTTAGAATTGGTTTGACTTGGAAATGCCACTTACTGTCAACGTGTGTCACATGTCATTTGTGTGGTCAGTGAATGCAACGATTTGCGAGTAATTGGGCACAGAGCGCCAGAGCGGAGCTATTTAATTGATCGTTTATGCATTTTCTCAGTTTTTTTTTTTTTTTTCTATCATTAATGATACAGCTGGGCTTTTTTTTTTTTTTTTTTTTTTTAGCAGTCGAGGAGAATGCTGGTCATAAATGAACGTGCTTCTCAAAACAAACAATGCTTATCTATAATTATATCCGTAGCCCTCATTAGAGCAAAAATATTTTGATACATTATAAGTATGGCGATAGGATCATTTGCAAAATCTCAAACGGGAAGCCACTGCTTTTTATTAGGGCCATGGTGTTGATTGTTTTGCTTTGTTTTTCCAGATAGACAAACATTTAAAGATATTGCAGACAGTTGGATAGTAGCACTTTTTAAACTTGAGCTCCTGCTTTTATATATACACATTTTCTCACAGATTTTTTTTTTCTCAATGAATGACGCAGACGGCCCTTTTTAGTACCAGAAGTGAAAGCCGATAAACGACCATTGTTCTCAAAACAAACAACACTTATCTATAATTATATCTGTAGCCCCCATTACGGCAAACATATTATGATACATTACAAGTACAACGATAGGATCATTTACAAAGCCTCATACGGGAAGCCGTTAGTATTTGTCGATGACGCAACCCGACTTGTTTCCATTAAGTGGCGGGTAATGACTTTACGGGATTAGCCGTGGGATAAGGGTCACCTCGCGTTATTTATGCTGAAATCCCGTACTAGATGTGGCACATTTGCGTGGATGACAACTCATTATTTTATCAACAACCTGTCCATGCAGCTAGGTAGAGAAATCATAAATTAAAAAGTAAATCTGAATTTAATTGTTTCAATTTGAAATCTATAGTGATGTGTAACAAATCGTTTTTTTACTGGTGAAAAATATCTATGAAGAAAATGCCACATTTACAGTAACTGAATGACAAGTTCATTCATATTGTAAAACGACAAGAAACTCATTGCACCAATCATCCTTGAATCATATTGCACCCCATGTGTCAAAATACACGATTCATCACATTCACTTATACAGAAGCTAGCTAGATACCTAGCTATAATGTAGGTAGCAAGATAGTTAGCTAGACAGCTAGCTATCGGCTAACAATCTATATAAGTAATACTGTTTAGTGAGTACAAGTTCAAGACATTTCTCACAACATAACACATGATGAATGAGAATATTTGGTCAAAAGCATACTTTCAAGCAAACAAACATTCCCATCAAGTCTGTGTGACTTTATACCTCCAAGAGGGACTTGTGAAGGCTTTCAAGAAATGAAAATTTTATACGCCGGGAATGACTTAACCTGCTTTTGACGAGAAGCGCTCTGTTTGAAAGGTTTGACGAAAATAGGCAGGTATGTTCCTATTAAATTTCAAAAAGGAGAAACTCGGCGAGCCTCATTTGCCGTCCCATAAAAAAAAATAGAAGAAAGAAATAAATTGGGGTGAAAATCCCTTTTATCTGCAGTGTTTCCTCTGTCACAGAAATATTGGCCTGCTCGGTGGGCGGATCAGAGGAAAACATGTCTGGATGAGTGGATGTAACCATCTTTGCAGGAAGTGGGAATCCGTTTCATACCCTCTCACCTGAATTAATGGCCTACATACACTGCGGAAACTGAGCTCACAGACGACATCAGTAGAATTTGCATGCCGAAACAATGGTGGGGCCCCAATACCCTAAAGTGCTTATTATTATTTTTCTGTTAATCCTCTTCCAACTTCATTGTTATAAATCAAACAGACAGTCCAAACTAATACAAAGCAATGACAACAGATGAGTAGTTTAGAGGAGCTGAATGGTTGCGATTAATGGTTGAACAAACGTGCCATTTTTTTGTTTGTTCCCCCCCAAAAAAAAAAAAAAGTTTGGCTTTAGCCACAGGTGCTTCTTCTCAACTGTTTACCTTCAGTTGAGTGGAGGCATTTGTGGCGAAAGCCAAACTTTCTGGATCTGGATTTGCCAATACAGCTTTTCATCCCCTCCACCGTCACTCCAGGTGTGCCCCAGGGCTCTATCCTGGGGGCCCTGCTTTTCATCATCTACCACCAACCAATTGGAGCTGAAGTTTATGCAAAGGCAATTACATATGTAATTAAGGATGTCATCTATTAAGAGTGGCGATCATTTTCCGAGGGAGAAACAGCACCATCTGGTGGCTCTGGTGTACTGCTGGACTGCAGCCCATGCCCCGAAAGCGGAGTCACAACTGGCGCATAGGGGTCTTGACAAAAAGTCGAGTAAACCTAGTGGAGTTGGGCCAGTTGCCAGCCAGAATCCATTTGCTGCATTTGTTCGACACGCAGACCCGCCGGGCGACTTGGCAGTGTGTTTGTCCCCAGGTGTTGTGAGCATTCCAAGCTTATCCCCCCCCACCCGCCGATGCTCAGATGTGGGGATTAAACTCAGAGGAGAATCTCTTCCCTCACAAGGGGAGGGGAAAAAAACGGAGAGGTTCAAACACACTGACAATGTGTAGCCAATCAGCTTGGGTCTCTCCTTGAGCGCTGCTGTCCCCTCTGGGCCCATTGATCCAGGAAGAAATGCCTCTTTCTTCCCTCAGGGGCTCTAATACCTGCATGATGAGTGCCACACTGTTGCCAGCAGCAGCAGCAGGAGGCACACACATCTAGGACAACACGGAACCAAGCTCCATACAGCCCCCTGCTGTGCTCACTGCAATACAGCTGCTGGAAAAATAAAAATCTGTCACTGTGGTTCATTACCATTTAAGCGTATCTGGGAAAAACCTTGTTCAGACAACAATTATAAAAACTTTTGCCCCATTTCCAATCTACCACTATTAGGGTAGCGCACTATGAGAGGAGAGCTAATATTCAGAGAAAAAACTCGTATTTATGAGAAATTAACTCCCAGATTTGTGACATTATAAAGTGGCAAATTTGTGAGAAAAAAACATTCACAAATTTACGAGAAATAAAATCGCAGGTACGAAAAAAAAAAACTCAGAAATACACATATAGCCTATTTGGATGTTTGTGCCAAGTCAGAATTCCCAAGTGTGCAAAATGTCACAAACCCGCATGCTTAGTTCTGTTTTTTGGGGTTTTTTTCTGTTTGTTTTTTCCCCGCAAATTTGCCACTTTGTCCTTTTCATCAGTCCTCTCCACAGTCACTCCAGGTGTGCCCCAGGGCTCTGTCCTGGGGCCCCTGCTTTTCATCGTTTAGTGCCAAACACTTTTCTGTATATCTAATATTCTCTTTCATTGCTTTGCAGATGACACCCAGCTCTAGTACAATATCAAGATTTCTCATTATAAAAACACGACAAATTTTTTGGGGAGGCTTGAACAGATTGACATTTCCATTCATTTTAATTGGGATGATCTAAGCTCCGAGTGATTTTGCGATATGAGGTAAACTAAACTCACAGGTTGGATACAAGGCCCCAGTTCTTTGACCTGTACGAGTTGGGATCGGCATCATTACTTCACAGCATGCATGTTTCATCCCATACAAGCTTTTAATACATCATCTTAGAAGTGATTAAGCAAGTTCAAGACGTATGAAGTGTCTGCTGCTGGTGACTTGGTAAGCGTATATATAACCACAGTTACAATTTGTCAATCTTACTGTTTTCTTGAAATTTACTTTCACATGAATTTAAAAGTATTTTCTTATATTTATTTAAGACCTGCCTCATTGCACTTTAAGACAATTCAGAAACTGAATTAGAATTATAAAAATATCTCATTCTTACTGATGTCTCACTTGATTATAACACGTGTTACTTTCATTAATAAATTAAATCAATTAACCAGTTATTGCTTCCACAAAATCTAATTTGGTATGTAATAGAATTGATACCCAGCCGTATATATATATATTTTTTTTTTTTTTTTTGGTTAAGCAAAGCTCCTTACAGCACAGGCATAAATTCAGTAGGTTTATTATTGCAGAAAGAACCAGCAGGTTTACATACGGTCTTGTCGGTGTGTTTAGGATGTACACAGCAGCAGGATATACAGTACAATAAATAAGTCCATCCTGGAGAGTTACTGTCTGTCATCTCCGCCGGTCATTCCCACCACGTGTCCAGCCTGTGGATGTGTACCCTCTGCTTGTAGTGATACTCTTTGAGCTGCTTCTTGACGGCGTTGGGCACGGGCAGCGCGTTGATGCCGTCGTAGGTGGTGCGGCTGCTGACGACGGCGCGACACAGCCGCTGCAGGCTGAAGGGCTGCGTGCGCCGCATGGGGAAGGACAGCAGCGGCTCGAAGAACATGCACGCGCTGGGGTCTTTGTAGTGCTCCACCAGGGCCGTGACGGTGGGCGCGTGGAAGACGCTGGGGTCGCGCACGTCGAAGCTGAAGTTGTGGTTCCACTGGTCCACGCGGGCGTGCAGCGAGCGGCCGTAGCGGCGGAAGCTGACCGAGAACAGGTAGTCCTCCTGGGCCGAGTCGCGCAGCAGGAAGGTGCCCTCGGGCTTGCCGTCCAGGAGCCCCTCCGCCTCGTAGCGGTCCATGACGCCCCAGTAGCACGGCAAGTTGGTGATCTGCAGCAGGTCGGGGACCAAACAGTGGATGTAGTCGATCTGCGTGTGGACGTGCGGGCCCGCGTGGGCGGGCGCGGCTCTCGGGGCCGATTCCGGGTCGTCCGGAAGGGCGGAGGACGACGCCACCGCTTCATCCAGAGTGTCCAAACAGCTCTGCAAAAGCAACTGGTGCTGTCGCTGGAGGAGGAGCCGCTTCTGTTCGGCTGCCCCCGCCTCGCCCGCCATCTTGGGGCCGGCGCGCTGTGCCTGGGACGTCACCTCCAGGGTGTGGATCTCGGCGTGGGCCGGCGGCGCCACGCCGTGCTCGATGCTGATGCGCCGCCGCTCCCTCAGCCGGTCGTCCACGTCATCCGGCGGGAAGGCGGCCGGGTCCAGCGCCGTGTGCTGCTTTATGAGATGCCACTTGTGAGCCAGCTCCGAGCCCGCCGCAAACGGGCAGCTTTCCAGCATCAGTTCGCTCAGGTGGATCTTCCGCCGGGACGACGCGCAACCCGCCGATAGGGACGTCGCCGACGCGCAACCCACCGACAGGGACAAGGGCGCGCTCGCCGCGCCGTGCGTCTTCATGGGGAAGCACTGCCCCACCGCGTCTTGGATTTTTTGCCGGAGCGTGCGACTGCTGCCGCCTTCGCTGACCGTTGACTCTGCGCCCAACGCCGGATTGGACGTCTCCTCGTCTGAGGCTTCCTTACCATGACATCGGCAGGCCACTCTTTGGGAGGAGGAAGAGATGCCTGTGGACTGGTCCCCACGCTCCAAATCTTTTAAAAAGTCCCCATACTCAAAACCATCACTTACAGGCCGTTCTGCTGCCGGTTCATGTGCGGCGAAGCCTTTCCACCTTCCATGAGAAGCTTTGCGCCCTCCACCAGGGCCCCGTCTCTCCTCCGAACGACTCAGACGCACCTTGGGCCTCGCTCCCTTCTCACGCTCTTTTCTGCGAGCTCCTGACTCCTCTGGTAATGACATTGTGAACTAGGACAAGAAAAAAAAAAAGTCGGACTCAGGTCACAACATTATTAGTAGTATAAATTAGCACAACTTTCTCTTCATTAAAGGGTGGAAACGTCTGTGAGCTTTCAAAGTTGGTCACCTTACAAAGGGAAGTACTGTATTATAAAATATGGGAATAAAGTGCAGGGCTCAACAATTTTGAAAAATAATCTACGGTATTTCTTATTTTTCTTTATCCCCCTGAGGTGCTAATTTTGAATATTGTGGAATTTGCATAGACTATTCTGGCTTCCTGTTATGTTAACTGGGGAATACATTTTCCATAGGTCTGATGCCTCTCGTCCAAGGTCAACTGGATAGGCTGCAGCTCTCCGGCACACTGCACTGGAAAAACGGATATTTAACATGGATTCCTGTTCTAATTCATTCCCTGGTAAAAGTCCAACTTTGAATATTTCAACAACTCATAAAGTTTCTGCCCTTTTTCAACCTTACTGTCAACTGTACAAAACAACATAAAGCCTCTTCAGACACAAATCATTCTAGAAATTGGTTAATTACTCTAAATCAAACATTTCAATTCTTATCATTGCTCAGACGTGTTACTATACAAGCACACGTCCTAATTTGAAAAGCCAGAAGCCACACAAAACAGTCGTTACGGCAAAATGTCAAACATATCTAAGCTAAGGCTAACGTAAATGTCCCGTGACTGGCCAGGAAGCTCTTAGCTAGCACGATATGCTCACAAATAAAAAAATAAATAAAATAAAATAGTATAAACAAAACAGCGGAAAGTTGGCATAAAAGAGCGTCATATACCTTTGTCGGTCGTATTAAATTCAGCACTAAGAGGACTTTGGCTTCATCTTGGGTAAATTAATTACGGTTCCAAAAGGCGGCTAGCTCTCGGTAGCTAGATTACAAACGCGGAAGCCGTGCAACCCGGAAGTACTTTCGATGACGCAGTCCGACTGAAAATGAAGGAAAAAATATGTAAATGTAAATGTCAATTTCACCCCCTGGCATTTTGTTTGTTTTATGGTTCTGTTTTGTTATGTATAGTCAAGTATTGTTTCAATGATTGGTCTGTAATCTTTAAGAATGGCTATTGTAATTGTGTTACCCCCCCCAAAAAAAAAGAAAAAATACCGTCTATGGGCTCCAGTTGGCGGCGTGGAACCGTCACTTCCCTTCGGTGCCGGTTGGCGTGGGTCCATGTGTGGCTTATATAAAGTAAGCGTGAGTGAGTGAGTGTATTAAAAAAAAAAAAAAAAAAAAGTCCATAATTTCAATAATTATTTTTGTCGAAATTCCATATACACAAATCCCAAATTAGTCATTCAAATCCCTGAAATGGAAACCAAATAAAATCCCCCCCCAGGCTTCTCTTTTTGTTTGCACTGTATTAACTTAAAACATGCAATGTGGATTCAAGACACCAAGACAAACCACTGATTCTGTTGCAAAAAGAACTGAACCTTTTTATTTGGACTGCCAATGATCCGACGGATGCTGCACTTCAGACCATTCACAAATCGGACTTAACAGTTAAAAAAAAATAAATCATAGAATACAACAACAAAACAAAAGCAAGCACAGGATGCACAGGATTTCATAAAACATTAGAAAATGTCTGGGAAGTCTTTCGAATGAAATATAATTAAGACAAAAATCAACAGCCTGGTTGTGTTCAATTCATCAATCAAGCAGAGACATTGCTGATCTCAATGTGACTGTAAACACTTAGAGCAGGGATGCGGGAACCATTTTAGTCCTCTTTGGCCCATCCTAAATTTATGGGGAAATATGAGCAGACTAATAATTATTATTTATGCTTCTCACAAAAAGTAATTCGGCTTCCAGGTGAAATTTCAAGATGAAGCAAAAATGACTTCACTTGACCTGATATGAACTTTTGAAAGAACAAATCCAACTGTTCATCATTTCAGTCCTTTCTGCACAGCTTGCTGTTCTCTAACAAGGAGTTGAAAGCAAATTTCAAAGAATATAGCCTAAGTTTAAAAACAAAACAAAAAGTACTAAAATGCTGAGCAGTCAAATTAAGTTAAAGGTTACATTTTTTAGTTCATCCTGAAATTGAAAGCCTGATATCTTCAAGTTTGTACATCGTGTATTACTTGCATGAGCAAAAGGCCCGGGGTTCCCCAGCCCTGTCCTAGTGCAGAAACACACAGCTTGGAAGTGCATCACTGGAATGTAAACATGGAGTACTCCTTGGCCTTGTATTGTTGTGTAGTGTTTGACAGATGACTCATCAAGCATGGCTCAGAAAAGCGTCGTCATGCCCTGCTGCAGCGTCATGATGCACAACCAACTGTACCGTACTCTACTGCAAGCACGCCGCTTCTGAAAATGGACAATCCAAACTATATGTAACACAAGTCCGAAAAATGTCAGCTGTCTTTGTTGAGGTCCTTGTCGGGCACGAGCGTGATGTGGGTTTTTTTTTCTTCTTTTTTTCAATAAGTCAGATGTATCCAAGAGCCTGCTCTGAAGAAAACCATGACTGCAATATAACTCGACACCATGAAGCCAACATGTTAAGGATTCACAGAAACACAAAAAATTGGGTTTGTTTAGTTTTTTTCACATATTATAACATGGGCATTATCTTAGAAAGATGTAAACAGGCGCTACAAACACACACACGCACGCACATACACACAACTTTAGTTGCAAGATGTCCGCTCACCCTTTTATCTACAACAGTGCTGTGTTAGTGTGGCAAAAAAAAAAAAAACATGCGATTATAAAAAAGTAAGCATAAGTTATCCATATCAAGGGAGAGTTAAAAAACAAACAAACAAAAAAAAAAAAACAGGTTTGTGTATACAGTGGAATCTCCAAAGTCGAACTAATGACAAAATTTGAATTTTTGACAAAAATCTGAATTTCAAACAAAATTTTAAATGTGTCATATTAGTTAGCTCTATGACATAATAGTGTCGAGTTGAAAATTGTGGATCCACCAAATGTGATGTTTTTAACAACCATTCAATCTTTTGTTGCCTATTTCTCAAAATGTGCCTGTGACTCCTACAAATAGTTAATTTTGCCATTAATTTGCAGTCCGGACATGGTAAATGTAAATGACAAGTGTAAATCGGCAAGTTGGTACGTGAAGTGCTGCCTCCATGAGGGAAAATAGAATCCATGTCGTCTTGGTGGATGCGTCACAGTTCGTCCTAGCTTGTTTTAGAAGCAGGATTCTCTGTGCAGCCACGACTAATAATCGGGATCGGAACAAAATCACCACTGGAGCAGCAGTATGCAGGTTGAGATGAGGTCTGGCTCGTAATGTGAGATGGGGACAATTTGGGCTAACGGGGTAATTTCAGAAAGAAAAATATATAAATAAATACAACTACCTTTTTATTGGACAGTTTAGGAATGAAACTTTTTTTTTTTTAAATTAGTAGATTAACACCTTAGCTATTCAAAATGGGAACTCTTGCAAGCTTCTGGCCAATAGCTTTCAGACAAGATTCGGGTTCGAATTTCATGTGGCGTCATGTACGTGTTGTGTATGTGAAGAAGGAAAAATGCCGTTTCATTTTTCAGCCACGGGTGGCAGTAGTGATTCGAAAGTCACTTATCTGCGTTCAGTAGCTTTAAAATCAGATGGTTTTTTTTTGTTTGTTTTTTTCATTAAAGAAATATTATAGGACAAAGTATTGTAAAACAGTCCAGTGTTTTGCCTGTCATTCATATCTTTATTGTAAGTGTTAAGGGACCAAAAAAGTTATTTTATTCATTATACTATACTATATATTTTTTAATTAAAACGGTTATCGGAATATTACCAGATCGGTCAGGCTCTAAATACCTGTGAACTGTTTTAATCTGTAGAACACATTTTATGAAATAATCACTGGTAGTTCACAGTAAGTAATTTTTTAAACTTTCTGTTTGACTTTGGAACTTTTTTTTTAATTTACTTTACATTATTTCCAATCGGAAAACTTGAAATTCGTGACGAATAACTTTGAAGTCCACTTTGAAGTTTCCACTGTATGACCATCTTTACATTTGACCAGGGGCGCAGCCGCAAAATAAAAAAAACTTGTAGAAGAGTTATTATCCCTGCCTTACGAAGCAACCGAACAAACAAAAGTGAGCCGAAAGAGAGACCATATTCAAAAACTTACATGCACCACCGCTCTGCCACATTCCAAGACAGACGCCGGGGTTAGAAGACCGCTTCTTTTGTTTATTTATTCATCATCATCATCATTATTATTATTATTTTTCAAAACAAGTCAACACTGATACCACACGATAATGTCGAGGGTTTACTGAAGAAACACAGACACTAACGGAAAAATACGGACATCTTGGAGCACCTTGGAAACGCATGAGTCATCGAATCGTCACGTGTGAGGATAGAGGGCGCCGAAGTGCGTCCACGGGTCGATTTTTTTTTTTTCCTTTGGCCCGATGGTCAAGAGTGTATTTTATTTTTATTTTTTTTTAGGATTCTCAATCAGTTTTGTTTATATACCGTATATGCAAACATTAGAGCAATACAGGAGGTCCCCGTATATGTTTTGATGTTACAAATTAGTTTTTCCTGCCGCGTAAGAATACGTCGCTACTTAGTTACCGCTCTACTTACTGTTTTTAGATTAGATTGTTTTACACTGTAAAAAAATTCAGTTGTTTTTACGGTAAAAAAAAAAAACTGGCAGCTGTGGTTACCAGGGAAATTCTGTAAAAAATTCAGTGAGCAAATGTAAACAACTTTACAGAACAACTTGTTTATTTTACTGGTATTCAATGTACAATAAACACACTGCATGTAAATTTTACAGAACAAAATAGTATAAAAGCAGCATGTGCTGGGAAAATGTTACTTCATCTGTATAGTGCTTTGCTACCTTACAAGGCCATAAAAGTGCTTTGTGGTTAACTACTCATTTCACAGCATCAGAAAGAACTGGACTTAGATTACCTTGCTTATGGATCTTTAACACCGTCAGACTGCACTGGGATTGAACCAACAACCTCAGTGGTGCAAACCGACCACTTTACCACTAACCCATGCTAACCTGTGGTTGTTAAGCTGTCAGTAAATGACGGCGGAATCTTTAAAAGCGCTACAAGTTCTGTAAGGTATTTGCACAGTATTTTTTTTTATTATTCTGGCAAACAAAGCTTCCAGGTTTTGTTCCGTAAAAACAAACTTTTTTTTTTTTTTTTACGGAACAAAACCTGGAAGCTGTGGTCACCAGAATAACTATTTTTTTTTTTTTTTTTTTACTTGTAGATTCAACAGTCATTTACTGACAGGTTAACAACAACAGACAAGGTAATCTAAGTCCAGTTGTTTCTGATGATGTGAAATGAGTAGTTATCCACAAAGCACTTTGAGGGCCTTGCAAGGTAGTAAAGTGCTCCACAAATGAATTTTCCAAGCACATGCTGCTTTTATACTATTTTATTCTGTAAAATTTACATGCAGTTACTGTTTATTGTACATTCAATACCAGTAAAAGTTGTTCTGTAAAGTTGTTTACATTTCCCCACTGTATTTTTTTTTTTTTACAGAATTTCCCTGGTAACCACAGCTGCCAGGTTTTTTTTTTACTGTAAAAACAACTGATTTTTTTTCACAGTGTACATTTACATTACATTTTGGCACAAATTGGTGTTACGCCGCCGCCACAAATGTCATAAAACCGGGGAACCGTATTTCGTATTTCAGCTCTTGTGGAATAGTCTGACCCTCGCTCCTCGGCACAACGCGATAATTCATCATCATTGACGCCAGTAGGGAGTATAAAAAAAAAAAAGAAGAAAAAAAAAAAAAGAGATCGGAGACAATGTACAGCCGAGCGTTCTCCGACTGCTTTTTAAAGTCAAACCATTGTGTCGCAAGGAATCCTTCCCGGGTGAGCCATCGACCCAACAACCCTTCTCTTTGGCTTTAGTGGAGAGGAAGAGTCTTAAGGGAGGAACGCTTGAAATAAAAGGCGAGGCCTGCTGTGAAGTCGCAAGCTCGTCCTCTCGCTTACCGCGCAGAGGACAGTTAAAGGTCGCCGTTTAAAACGAGAGGGGGGGGGGGGAACTTTTCACGCGACTAGCCGGGGTCTCGAAAGTGTCTTTCTTTCGCCAATTACAGTCTAGTGCCGTTTGTATAAAAGTGCCTTCCATCTGGCCGATCTACGCGCGCAGGTCTGTGGGGAAGAAGGAAAAGGAGGAGAAGTCATAAAGGGCCGTTTTGAAAGACAGCACCGATCCTTTTCTCGTTCTCGCGCATGTCACCGTCCTGCAAGTGACACGGGCGTCAACCTTCCTCTCCTGTCCTGCAATATAATAATTTTCTGTATTCCATTTTTTTTTAATAATAAACTTAGATGTATATAATAAAGTACAAAAATATTAGAGAACATATACACAGTTTTTTTGTCATTATGTAGTGACTTGCTTTGCCTGGTTTGCTCGAGCGTATGTAATCTTTGTGCTGGGTGATGAGGAACATTATTTTTTTTTTTCTTTTGTCTTCTTTTCATATCGTCGATGTCCGGTCAGTTCCATCTGTCGTGGAGATGAGAACGTGTCAACACATTTTACCCTCAACACTCTTTTTTTTTTCTTCTTTTTTTTTTTTGAGAGAGAGTGAGTGTGAGGCTAGCGTGAAAGCGGTGAAGAAGGACACTCACCCCCTAAGGCGTGCTCTGTCATACTGAGGCACAGCGACTCCAGCGTTGGGTTGATCTCCAGGTCAGCGCCTGGAACTTGGCAATCTAATCATGAAAAAGAAAGGGAGGGAGGGGGGTGTTACAGAATTCAGCGTTAAATAGCTGGGGGATTACGGTCACCACATTTTTTATTTCATCTTCTCCAAAATGGAGTTGTAGGAAGGAGTCTCATTGGCCATTCTGAAAAAATAGGATAAAGTCGTAGAAATGAGAGAATTGATTCAGACTATCAGAAAAATAAAGCTACAATTTTTTTTTTATTTTTTTTTTTAAGAGACCAAATTCATGATATTAACACAAAAAAAGTAAACTAAGAATAAAGTTGTAATTCTACAAGAATAAAATCTGATTAATAGGGGGGAAAAGTCACAATTTAATGTGAATAAAATTAATAATTCTATAAGGAAAAATTACATGTGATAAGAGCAATGTGTAATTTCACAAGGAAAGCTGTATGATTTTTACTAAAAGCCATAATACAAGATAAATTGGTAAAAGTGGGATTTTTTTCAAGAATTAATCGTGATTTTTTTTATGAAAATATTTAAACAAATTTAATGATGAAAAATTACAAAATGTTTACATTTTTACAATAAAGAGAAATCTGCCAGATGGTTAGGGTTAAATTAGTCAAGTTGGTTATTAGTATACATTAATAATAATAACAATAATAAAAATCTAATAAAATTACAAAATAATAATAATAATTATTATTATTATTATTATTATTAGTAATAATAATAATAATAATAATAATAATAATAATAAAAACAATAATTTAAAAAGTCAAATTAGGAGACTTTTTTTTTTTAAATCATAACTAAAGTCATAAATGACTAAAGAATAAAGTTGAAAGATTACAAGAATAAAGGGATTTTAGCAAGACAGATGCATAATTGTACCAGAATTAATTAAGTCATATTACAAATAATACATACATTCAGCTCATTAGATCATATGTTGACATACCTACGTAGAATTTATAAGATTCTCTAAAGAAAACCATTATTTTACTGACATTCCGATTAAACTATAACTCACCCCAGTATAGCACAATTGGTTATTGTGTCTCGCCCTCAAAAGGCCAATACTGTATTTCACAAATTCTGCAAGGTTATGCAAACATCATCATGATTTTTTCTGTTTTAAGCTCGATAATCAAACCAAATGTGTTTTGATCAAATATTTGAAGACAACGAAGGTTCAACTGTGTTTAAATCTTTAAGGTTCGACTGTACTTCCAGGTAATGAATGTTTCACCCAGTTAGCAAATACTGCATGCCACAAATGCTTGCATAACTTCACCAACTTCAAAAAAAACAAACAAGAAGCCATTGGTGGTATTTTAGCAAGATTGTGCCGCGCTCCCTCTGTGCCAGAGACACAATAACAAGACAAGGCGAGGCGAGCAGCGTGTGGCTGTAAACAATCTGGCACATTCTGCAAGGCGCACACGAGCTCTCGTATGCCAGATGCCGTGTTGCAGATTTTCTCTTCTAATGGCCCTGTCGTGATCCAACAGAGTCAACGCTGACCTTTTGCGCGACACAGCCTCGCCTGTAAAAACGTTTGAGGCTGCTTCCCGCCTACTCGTTGAAATAGAGCGTATACCTTTTTCATTTCCCCACAAAGGGAGGACAGATGCTACTACTGGCTGGCAGCTGACAGCTTTTTTTTTTGTGATTGTTGTGCAAAAGAATGTTTCTTATGTCAGAAAAGAAGAGTGATAAAAATAGGATGTTGTGGTAAAATAAGCAGATTAACTTTTAAAGGTGAGTGTGTAAAAAATACGGATACTATATATTAGACAGTAGGGCTGGACAATTAACTCTTTCACTCCCAGCCATTTTCACAGAAACAATCCCGTTCGCTCCCGGCTGTTTCCTGGATTTTGACTGATTCTGCAAGGCCCACAGAATATTGTGTTCTATTGGTATAAAAGCATGGAACCAAAAAAGAAAGATTAAAGTCTCTTCTTTCATCAGGAAAAAAAAAGTATGTGTCTATCTGTTTCCGTTTTGCAGTAATTAGCATTAGAAGAGAGCTAAGTTTCATCAGTTTTCACAAATCTAATCACAATTCTAAGTAATTTAGATTTTTTTTCTACATGGCTCTGGTTGAGCTCCTTTGCTCTGCTGCCACCTGATTGCCGTTTGTGTAATAACTACCATTTCTACAACCGTTCTTTGCAGTTGAGAGGCTGCATCAAAGCATTCTGTATGCTCTAGCATAAAAAAACAAAAACGTATAAATACGTCTTTGGGACACGTAAAACATTAAAAAAAAAAACGTATTTACACGTTATTGGGAGAAAATGAGTTAATCAAAATTTGTTTGTGATTTCAATTGTGGCTTCCCACGATCATTAAAATGTAATGATCGAAGAGAAACTATTAATGTGCAGTAAGGGCGTAAGGCTATGATCATAGTTTTGAGTAGTTGCATTTTAGTAGTTAAAAATCTTAAGATTTAAAATAAATGAATAATCGTTTCATTAATTGTGAGTTCAATATTGTTTTTTCCATAATTGTCCAGCCCTATGAGACAGTCCAAAATGTTGGGGGTGGACGGTCGAGGGTTTGATGGAGTACCTTGCTGCTGGAACATGAGCATGGTTTGCGGGGAGGTGTGGACAGGAAGCGAGTGGGTCCGCTGCACAGAGCTGCGGCTTTGACTTGGCATGCTGTTACTGCCCCCGGGGTTGGCGAACCACAGGCTCTATAAAATAAATAAATAAAAGAGGACAAATTCACTCATGAGTCACATCAAGTCATTCAGCTCCGTCGGCAAATCTGCAATGATCGTTAAAGTGGAAGAAAACGACAGGTAGCACATTGCCCCCGCTGCACTGACTTGACGACCCTGGCCTGCCAGCGCGGGGTTAGTGAGCGTGTGGCGCGGAGAGACGCCGCCGATTCCGCCGGGGCTCAGGAGACCGATGCGCCCTGCCTGGAGTCCACGGGGGGTTATCTGGAACTGCCTCTGGCCCCGCCGGCCCACGCCTCCACTCACAGAGCCCGCTGTGGGGAGGGAGTTGGACCCGTAGGCCCAGCTGGAGCGGGAACAGACGACGACAAGGCGAAAAAAAAATCAAGGAGAACTCCAATTTGAATCCGCTCAAAAGTACTTCACATCAAATGGTGGCTCAGGACCGGGGAGGTGCGCTCAGCTCACCCTTTCTGTCGGTACACGGGCATGTCCAGCATGGCTTTCCGAGGGACCAGGCGGAGCAATTTGAGGACTTGCTGTTTCCAGGAAACCAGACGTTTCTTGTGGGTTTCTGTGAAAGCCTGAAAAGTGCAAACGCCAAACTTCAAACATCTCATTTTGAGGAGTTCAATTTGTTTGTGATTGTCAAACAAAGTGGTTTTCGGCTTGAGCTGCCCTCATGTCATACATAAACAAGACTCAGATTAGAACAGAGCAAGCTTTAAAAAAAAAAAAATTGCAAACATGGCAGCCATATTGGCAAGGGAGACTTTCCCATCAAAAGCAATGCACGTCCCGTCAAAGGTAATGGAAAGCATCTTAGCATCGGTGATAATACACGTCTCAAAATGAACAAAATGAGCGTCTTGTATCTATCTATTCATATATATGTTTTGTTTTTACTCAAGTGCTGGCCATTTGCTCAGATTTTGAACATGTTATCTTTGCTACAGTACAGTTGTTTTTTGTAAAGCCCATATCTACGGCATCTAATAGTAATGGAGGTGAGGGAAAAAGGCTCATGCATTGCCATTATCTTTCCCCAAGCACCAATAAGGTAAGTGTGGATAAACATTAAAACTTCACTGTTTTTAATATCTATTTACAATAATTTTATACTCAACTGGGAATTTTTAAGCTCCAAAAAAAGTACCAAACAATAGTATCACAGAGGAGCCCTTTCTGCAATTTGTCTGTTAAATCGAGGTTCCACTGTATTTGAAAAACAAATAACTGCCTCCAGCCTGGAAACCGGACTCATCTGAATTTCTGAGGCGGGGCAAACATGAGCAAACAGACAGTGGAAGTAACCAATCAGCAAAGAGCAGGCGAGATGTCAGAAAAGCGACTTGTGGGCACAGGCAAAAATAATCGTTTCTCCCATATGTGCCATTTTGATAATACTAATAATATGTGCCAGTTTGATAATAGTAATAATAATAATAATAGTAGTAATTACAAAAACGGCCAGCAGGTGGCAGCACAGTATGAGATCAACCAGGGCCACGATGAAAACATGCTGTTTCCCCACAATTCTAAGCAGATTTGTGAATAACGATGAAAGTTAGCTATATTCTAATGCTAATTGCCCCAAAACTGCAACAGAAGGAAACATACGTTGTTGTTTTTTCCTAACGAAAGAAGAGACTAATCTTTCTTTTGGTAGGTTCCATGTTTTTATAGCAATAGAACACAATATTATGTGGGCCTTGCAAAATCAGAAGTGAAAATGGCTGCGAGTGAATTAGTTAAATCTGGGGAATTAGGTAATCATCTTAGTTCGGAGACATTGGCAGAGTAAGCAATTCATGTTGCTTACCAAAACAGCAACACCGACCACAGTTTCTCAGACGTGTGGGGTCTTACGGGATGTTGTCAATGAGCTCCCCGTGCTGTTTTAAAGATGATCATCAATTATATATTTGTCTGTTCTTGCAACATTCTTCCATAATAATCTTTTTTTATTTAGTTTTAAATACCTGTAATTTACCTCTCGCGCTGCAGTAAAGTCAATAAACACACCTTTGCCCCGAGACACTATTTGCTGAAAACACATCAGGTACACACACACTCACCTCATGTATGAGACACTTCTCAATGAGCTGGAGGTAGCAGCTGATATTCTCCTCATCTGGCCTGGACACGAGCAGCTGCGTGCACACTGAAACAAAAGTAGTGAGCCTGTTCATGCGGAGCACAGAACACTTACACAGACTTTTAATAAAGGATTATAAAATACATTCAACTGGAGGAAGCACTTTAGCGTACTTCCATTCAGTTATGTTCTGGGAAATTATCGACAATATCCACAGGAAGACACTAATTCCTGCATTAAACGAATGTTACAAAAATAAATATCTTTATTTGAAGTCGGAAATGAGATCAGCACCGGGGGGTCTCGTTCCGTTATTGGGAGGAACACGAACTCAATGGAAATTCACAACGGGACACCTTAAGTGTTGAATTGAGAAGATGAACGAAAATAGAAGTGACAAACAAGTGTCAGTCACGTGTTCCACCGCGGTGATCAGGACAGAAGCCTAATCACCATCTTATTAAGAGGCTCGAATGAAGTTGTCATGGCAACGAGTCTTCGATTCCTTTCCATCGGGTGAGATGAGGCCACGCTGCTGACGAACGCGACTGGTAAAACGTCATGATCGTCGCTGTTTGTTTCTTTGTGTGCGACTTCCTATTTCTCTCTTTGACTGCCAAAAATTATCCCAAAAACAACCCCAACAGTGCCAGCCGATTTCGAGCATTTTCACTCATCTTTCAAGGCAAACAAAATATTGTACGCTACGACTACATAAACATAAAAAAAAGTATGTTTCTACCATATTCCGTTTTTTAGTAACCATCATTTGAAAATAGGTCATTTGAGTGATATTGAAAAGATAATTTTTTTTGCACAACAGTGACTTAGATATTATTTTTTTGTTTATGGATGCTCTGTGAATTAGATTTAATGTGACAAAGGCTTTGATCATTCACGTTTCCCTTGAAAACGTTCAACTTCATCATATCAGTTATGTTTCATTGTAATTTCATATACCGTGAGCCCATTGAAAAAAGATACAATGCTGCCATCTGCTGGCCATAGTGGGTGTTTTTGATTCCACAACCCATTGAGCAGGCAGTGCTGCACAAGACGTTGCACTGCCCATTGAGAGAGAGAGAGAGAGGGAAAAAAATAAATAAATAAAAAAAACTTAGTAAACGTCCATTCACGTTTATGGCGGCATTCATTAGGATTTTAGCATACGTCATTAAACGTTTTTGGCAGTCAAAGAGTTATACACAACTTCTGATACATATATTTTTTTTTGTAACAAAGCATGTGACTTATAAGGAATGTAAGAAGCTGCCAAACGTTTCGAAAGCCTGTATCTCGCTGAGGTGGCGAACGTTTGCGAGTGTTTGGGTCAAATAGCTTCTCCATAAGAAACTGTGGTATAGTTAAGGCAAGATATGTCATTAACCTTACATTAGGAGTTGTTCTAATAAAGTCGTTACGGACTGTGCAGGAAGCAAAACAAAATGATGTCTCGTACCTTTCCCCATGACTCGGGTGAACTGTCCGGCAATGTCACCGTCGGAGATGGGCGTCGCCGAGGAGTCTCCATCGCAGGCCGGCGCGCTGTGGGAATGAAATCCCTCGGTGGTGGCTTCTTTATCCGTCGCCGATTTTGTCGCTTCTGGTGGCGCGGTGGCGGGCTCCTGCGGGGTCTGCGTCAACGTGCTGTAGGCCTTGATGGGCGTGATGATGATCTGCTGCAGCTCCTGCAGAGCGTTGCGCAGGTTTCCGCCTTCCAAAATGTCCTGCAAATATGCGAGTACATTATTCGGTGATGAGAGTCTGAGAAGTTAATTTAAATCCAACCAAAAAAAAAAACTATACTTTGGAAAAAAAATATTACTACATACTAAGGGTGTCAAAATTAGTGTGTTAATTTTGAGTTAAAGTTCCTATAATGACACTATTTTTTTTACTTGGAAAGGCTGTACTGGGGGAATTCCAGTCACAACGAAGCAGACATGTCCATGGCAAAGTTTAGCAGTAATAAATTTCATAATAATGCATATGTTTGTGGAGACTGGGGTCAAGTTGTGTTTTACAATTTTAAGAATGTGCAGAATTTCACATTACTTCATTTTAAAGATTAGATAGCTCTTAATATGAAATAACAAATGCACTGAGCTGTCACCAACGTCTTACAAATGCAATTATGCTATCTAGTGGCAGAAAAACGTGACCTCAACACAAATCAATATCACACTCATTTTTTACATTTTAACTCACTTTTATGAATTATAATAAAATTACTGTATCAATGACTAGCAGCCATACATCTATTTAACATTTTTTCCACAAGTATGAAAACTTAGAAAAAAAAATATTTTATTGTACATTTAGAACAGATTTAAATTGACACCCCTACTACATAAATATTGGTCCCAGAAAATAAAATCAATTAAACAAAATATGACAAAATATGTGAATTACCTTTTCCAAAGACTTGAGGACACTCTGCCGCTCCCTCAGTTTTTGGATGCTCAAGGCAATTTTATGCCGCGCTCCCTTGGTGACATTCTAAAGAGGAAGGAGATAAGAACGTGCGCAAGGCAGACGTGTCATTTCTTGCCCTAACCATCTATAGTATACTGTTACTACATAACAAAACATAAACACCATCTGTTTCATTGAAGCTATGGGGCAGGGACAACAATTGTATCGTTGCTCCATGTGACCGGCGGGGTACATTGCTTAATTTCACGCCTCGTTGAAAGGTGATGTATTATCATCGGCTTTAAGGACACAAGTGTTTACCACTGATGAGACAGGAGGAATACGTCCATCTATCCAGTTTCTATAGCTCGTCTTTATTAGGGCCACGAGTGAGCTGAGGCTTATCCCATTATCCCAGCAATGAATGTCCGTGAGGAAACACGAAATGTTGCTTCCGGCCCTTTCGGGTTGCGCAAATATGTTTTTTAAAATTACTATACAAAGTATTTTGATGTAAATATTGACTTTAACGGTGAAATCTGACTTAAGTTCGAGTCAAACTATGACAGGGGAAAACCAAAGAATACGCAAAACGCATTGCTGGAGGTAATCCTTATATGTTCACTAGGATGTGCAGACGTCTCGTGGCATTTACTTAAATCTTGCAAGTTTTTGGTCTGTTTGTGTTTCCACCAAGGTTATTTTAGTTAACTAAAACTAACGAAAAAACTAAAACTAAAAGTCAAAACAATTTAGATAACGAAATAAAATAAAAACGAAAATGCTTTTAAAAAAAACAAAACTAACTGAAACTACATTTTCTATTTACAAAACTAACTAAAACTAACTATAATTATAGCAAAAATGTCGTTCATTTTCGTCTTTGGTTGATTTAATGCATGAGCCTTTGGGGATGATTTTAAATGTGATTTGAAGTAGATTTATTTTGATATTAACCGGAATAGGGACGTTTGAAAGTGATGTCATCTAGCAGCAGCCAATAGAAAAGCACTTTCAGATGACGTCACTCCCATGGTGTTTTTTAAATACTGTGCACAAGTAATATACATTTGAAAAATAAAAATAAATAAAACTAATACTGAAACTAACTAAAATTAAGAATTTATGAAATAACTAAAACTAATAAAAACTAACAGAACCACCCTGAAAACTAATTAAAAGTAAATGTAAAAAACAAAACTCAAAATGAAATCAAAACTAACTAAAATGAAATATTCCACAACTATAATAACCCTGGTTTCCACATTGTGCGGCCTAATGGCTGTCCAAATTTTGGAATTCCATTTAATCCACATCAGGTCTTAGTGTATCTAACACAAGAAGCGTTACAAACCTGAGATTCCAGATGATGCTCTGTGAGAATCATCATCTCCTCGTAGCTCATTTGCGAAAAAAGCGACGCGTATTTGTGAAGGCGGAGACTCTTCAACCACGCGGGAACATCTGCAACAAAAAGACGAGAGGTCGTTTGAGCTCACCGCAGCGTCGCGCACGACCGCGTCCGTCCTCTGACCTTTCATGCCGCTGCCGTCCTCCTGGAAGGTGTTGCGTGCCGAGCCCTGCTCTTCTGTCTGCTCGCTCCCCGAGGAGGCCACGCTGCTCTGCGGGGAGAGCGGCGCGTGGTCCGCCGGCAGGAAGTTCTGTCGGCCGCCCGCTTCGTCCTGACTGAGCCACTCGGAGCCGCACGCCTGGGGACTGGAGGGGACGACCGACTTCTTCAGGGGGCTGGGCTGCATCTGCCCACCCAGTCCTTGGAATGAGGAGAGGTTTGTAGAAAAATAACATAAATATTGGGTGTTATTTGCCATTTGGACAGCGCAAGCTGAAAATAAACCTGTGTTATTGCTGTTGACAGGAGAGGACAATCCGCCCGGAAAAGCCACGTGCCCGTTCTGGCCTGCGGGCGACGTGCTGGACGAGGGGGACTTGTCGTGCCAGGCGTGGCCGGGCTCAGGGGCCTCGGACGAGCCGGGCCACTCGTCCGAGCCCTGGCGCGGGTGATACGGGCTGGGGGGCGCCCGTGTGGACGGCGCGTACCCGCCCGACAGGTGCTCCTCCAGGTGGTTGAGCCACATTGCCAGGGACGTGCGGTCGTCCAGCGTGGTGGCGGGGTGGATGAGCGCGTAGGACAGTAGCTGTCTGCTCTCCTCCACAAACAAGCTACTCTCAATGGTGTGACTCAACACCTTCTGCAGCAGCTTCATGAACTCACATTTGGCCTCGCTGTTGCGTGGCTGCAGCAAAGGCAGGTGGGACAAGAGCAAGGACACCACTTTCTCCTTGGGCTCCTGGTGCCACTGGTTGACTATGGCTGAGGGCGGAGGACATTCAAATCAGTGCTGGTTCATCAGTATGTTCAAACGACAATTTGGATATACGGGGGAACCTCTAAAGATGCAGAGAGACCTTCAAGTGCTTTTTCCTTTGTCTATTTTTTCACACTGCCCAAATAATGGGCAGCCATCACACATTACCTGCATTGGAATGACACGTTTGCAAGTGACAGTTTTTACAGCGACAGACTGAATCCACAAAGTAGTGACTAACTATTGATAAATATTTACTATTCATATCTATTTTAAAGCACAAAAATCAAAATACGTGCATCTGAGTTGCAAATATAACTGGCAAAAAGTGAACTGCAATAAAGTGTTGGTTTGAATCACTTGTTTAAAATCAAACTGGAGGGTCACCAGGATCCTACAACTGGACTGTGGTCTACCTCAGAGGTTCCACCGTATACCAAAACGGAAATACATGTCCATCTACCTGCATTGTTGGCCTCCGCTTCCAAGATGTGAATCTCTGTGCAGTCCGCCAACCAGTGTTCAAGGCATATGTGTAAAAAGCGAGCTTGGGTGCGGGACACCCTCTTGAGGAGGGACAACAGCGCCACCGTCTGTTCGCACTCGTTCCAGCCCTTGAACCAGTCCGTGAGGATACCGACCTGGTCTCTGAACATCATGGCGTGCCTCCTTTTTTTTTTTTTTTAGGTGAGGAGATGGGGGGAACGTGTGGAAGGGGGGGTGGGGGGCAGTGGGGAGGGGGGGGGGCACACTTTTCAGGGACAGACAGGGTCAGTCTTTTCCCCAGATGCAAACGCAGAGACCCTCACATGGTTCAGGTGCAGCATAACATAACGCCAAATGATGACAGCTCGCCGTGTGGACTGTTTGGGGGATTCCTTGTAAAGTGATCCTGACAGGAGGAGTCCAAATAAGATTGTAGAGTCACCCTTGCATGCTCGGGTTTCACATTGGTTGCTTTAAGAACGCAGAAGAACACAGAAAGGAATGTTAGCATTTGAAGTGTGATGGACATTTTGACATTTTAATCAAGTCCTTCAGGCTGTGTCATTGATGCCAGCACTATAAAATATTAAATCATTGTCCTGATGCCATAGAATGTAAGTTTAAGTGGGCTTAATGTTTTCAAGGCTTTGTTCCAACGTGTCCGCTTGGGTTTCATTTTTTAGAACAGCACAGTGAGACAAAATTAACACTCATCGGCACATACCTGCGTTACTTAGCCATATTGTATCAAGTACAAGTTTACATAAAAAACAATGCAATTTGGGGGAAAAAAAACAATTCTCAACAGTTCTTCACATTTCATTCTGGTCGGTCTACTTTATTGTGTTATGTACATTTAATATGTACTGACTTATTTTTACGCCAGCCTTGTTTAGTAGAATTGTGTTAAGTTGACGTAATGAAGACTGAAAGACTGCAAGTCTTCTGCAACTCTATAAGAAGTTGATAAACTATAAGTCTTTCATGAGTCATTTGCCTTTATTTTAGCTTTAGCCTAACCTAGAGGGCAGTGGTTATTTTGCTAGGACCGGCAGCTCTCCGGCTAGCGTTACTTTTGCCGTAAAAACCTCTGATCGGTTGGAGCGAACCTGTCATGAACAAACAGTACACCTATGTTTTTATTTTTGTAGGTTGGCCATGAATAGGTTATTTTAGCGTGATAGAGGCTGCTGTGTTACGGTGCAACCGGCTTCTTGATTAACTGGCTCCTGATTTAATTTCAGTCCAGTAATTTTATGTTTCAAGTCTGCAGAATCATCACAAGTGTCAAAAAAAAATTGTTCAACTGCATAACTGTTCAATTCTTCAATAAACTCATGAACCAAAACGGCTGGTTTACAATCGATTGGCTACAAGAAAATGTATTTTAAATGTATATTACAATTATATTCTTTTTCAAGTTATAAAATGGGCGGTGTCATGGTGCCTGTACTTTTTATAAACATCAAACCTTTGTCTTGATACATTTGATACATTAAAAAAAGAAAAAAAAAGAACATACACATAGAACAACACAATTCGCTGAATCAAAGTGTATGTCCATACATTACAATACATTACATTACATCCAACAGGGTGACCGGCAAGAGTGATGTAGGATGTCAAAAACTCATCCATCACTACAAATGGTAGCACCTGTAACATTAGGAGCAATACAACAGATTCACACACCCTTAACGGCTTTTGGTCAGCACAGTGTTCCCAGGAATAATCACCGGAGAGTTTAAAAACAACAACAACAACAACAACAAAATAAGAGACTTTAAGTTGTACACGGCACCGACAGCTGGAATGAGCTAGCTAGCGCTTAGCCAGCGCTAGCAAAGTCGGCCTTGCTGAGTGATGGGGTGGATTTGTATTGTTTTTCGTTGACGGCGTTGCTGCGCCCTCGAAACACTTTATCGACAACACGGCCACGTCAAATAAGTTCACCGAGGCGGCCCCGGTGTTATTACGCGAACATGCACGGACGAGACACAAAGTTGTTTACCTTTGTCGGTTCGTCGGTGCTTTTAGCGAGCTGCGGCTAACGCATAGCTTAGCCGCTCGGCGGCTATCCGCTAGCCTCGTAGCTTAGCAAGTTTTGCTAGCAGTAATGTTGCCTGAGCTGAGAGAGGCGTACATTCCTATCCTCCGTCGTGGTGGTGTCCATGAGAAAGATATTCCCACTGTGGATCCAACGAAGCAAAGAATGTATGTAGACCAAAGAAAAAAATGTTTATAATACAAGAGTGGACGCCTGGTGAGAAATGTACTTCGATTTTTTGGAGTTTCCGTTTGACGTAAGCGAACGTCATGCGCCTGACGTCATACGTCTGGACGTTACGCAATGTTGTCAAATGCAAGCAAAGTAATTATTAAAAAAAAATATATATATATATATATATATATATATATATATATATATATATATATATATATATATATATATATATATATATATTATATATTTTAATAATGTACATTACAGTAATGACAGCGTCTGTTGTTACACCAAAACAATGCTTTATTGCTTTTAACGTCTATAAAATAGGTCTCAACTTTGCAATATGCAGGTCCAACAGTGATCTTTATTACAAGATGTCACATTTTTATATATCAAAAAATGTTTAATATTCAAAAAGCTTACATGGAGAGAGATGTGACGCAATTTAAAAAAAATTAAAAGGTGAGCTGTTAAAAGTAAATATTTTTATTTAAAAAATATGATCACAATAAATATTCTACTTGTAAATAATCTATAACAGGAAGATTTTAAAAGGTAATCTTACAATATATGCTATTTTTTTTAAATGATTGATTGTTAGTTGACATGACACTATTTGTTTTTATTTTCAAAAATGAATACATAATTTTAAAAATGTTGCAAGGTATGAGCATATTTTTACTTAAGAAAATTTTATATTACACTTTATTTTATAATATGGTTGAATGTTACCAGACATGACCCTATATTTTATTTTAAAATACAATGTTATAAGACTGACAATATTTGTAATAAAAAAAAAAAAAGTAAAATGTTGCATGTTACTGAATATAACTATTTTTTATAAATCAAAGAAGGTTGCACATAACCCCACTGTGATCGTCATCATTTTTCACTTGAAGCCTTTTGAATAAACCTGGTCCAGATAAAGCTTTATCACTCTCCAAAGCAATCGCAAAACTGAACTTTTATGGATGCTAAATTCCAGTGCAGACCTCCAAATAGCTTCTCCCTGGCATTGCACGACTGCCTGCTCTAAGAGTTCAGTGTTTTCATAAGTGGTGGTGGTAGCAGAAAAAAAAAAAAGGGAAAAAAAAGTGTTTTGATAAACTTGTCATGAATATTGCCTAGTATAAACTGCACAGAGCCCCAGTGCTAATGAAATAAAAACAAAAACAAAAAAAACTGTCCTCGTCATGTGGTTCTGCTAAATAGAACCTTGCCTGCATGGGGCGCGCTGGGTTACACTATACCATAAAAAGAGCTTTAAAAATAGCAATTATTGATGATGAGCGGAGAAGAAGATGACGGGCGTCAACCCTATATGGTACAGGTTCATACCTGCACATTAATTCCATTCCGTGCACTTGCATCGTTCCTTCGCACTGAGTGCTTTGCTGCCTCCTTAAAAGGTAAGCAGTCTGCAACGATTGATTGATTGATTGATTGATTGATTGATTGATTGATTGATTGATATGTCAATTTCCAATTTTAACATTTCATTTGGATTCTTTCAAGATATGACTGGTGCCGATTTAGAGATGCATGCCCGCTAAAAACGATGTATTACAATGTTTATATTTTAAAGCACCCTGTGAGAGAACTTAGCTGTTTAGAAAATTGATTTGTTTTGCTTTAACTGCAGAACTTCACGTTGCCTTCAAAGACTGTCGGGACAATCAAAAATTCCTCTTCTTTGAGATGCCGGAGTCAGAACCTCAAAATGTTCGAACAATCTAAGTTACTGTTTGACATTTTTATTTGTTCATCTATGCCAAAGGACTTCGATGTCCTCCAAAATTGGACTTTGAAAGGCGTTCTCAATCAACATTTTCCTGTGCAGGGCTCAAAAATGCTCTTTTTACGAGGTTTAGGGAACACACCCTAGTCGTCAACGGGTTTTTCCTGCTAGAACTGAACTGCAATACAGTGTTCCAAAAAATACCCGCAAAATGAAATGATAAATGAAATCTGCAAAGTAGTTAGCTTGATGTTTTAAATTTATTATAAATATTTTAGAGCTCTAAAAGCCCTCACCACACAGTTTACACTTTTCTCATCAAGGCATTTAAATTTTCTCACATTTGTCTCTTATTTAAATGTTCAATAAATGTTCAAACCTTCATAAATTTTCTAAAATAGTTACATTTAATAAGTTACATTTGTATTTAGTGAGCAAGCATGTATGCGTGCGTGCGCATGTTTTCATTATTTATTAATGTTTTTTCTTTTACTGTCTGTCACAGTCGGGAAGCCCGAGGGAAAAAAATCAACAGGAAAATGGTGGGTAAAAGTGATGCCATTCCAGTATAATAGTGTATAACATGTTTGATCATTCTCTTCAACTTTGTATCTGTCTTTTAAGTTTTTCCCAACTTTTGAGCCACGGCACATCATAAAGTATCAATACTGAAAGAATCTTGTGTCAATTTACTCACAAGTTTACTTCCTCAGTGTGAAATCTGAGCCTGTGTATCTTGTTAATAACATTTGCAGGAACTTTTTAGTCTTTTGTATGAATGACAAAAAGTTGGATGTACCTTCTGACATCTCATGGAGGAGCATTTCATTGATCTGCCTGTTCTGGAGCCACAACACTGTCAATAAGATTTTGTATTTAAAAAACAAAAATCTGCATTGACATTGAAACAAGGATTGGCATTGTAAAAGGTTGTAATTGAAAAATAAAATACAAACATTAAAAAGAACCCTCTATTTTCTTTAACCATATTTTTGTGTTATGTCTTTTTCAATGCCAATCTGCAGATTTTTTTGATTTTTTTTTTATGCTTTCTTCTTTTTTTCGAGTGTCACGGTTTTTCACTTTTGACTCTGGTTATACTTCTCTTTTTTTTTTTTTTTTTTCAGTTTCAACTTGTTGCCAATGTTTTAACGTGGAGGGGCGAGGGCGGGGTTGGGGGCGGGGCTTTGGCTACGAGAACACCTTCCAGCTTTTCAAGAGAGGAGAGAGCGCGCCCTCTGCCGGCTAAAGGCAATACCTGAATTCCCTGTGTCATATACTCTCCACATTTAGCTAGTGTGCTAAGTGGTTCAATACAGAAACATTACCACTGACGCCACAAGGTTATATGTAGGGAAAAAAACAGACTTACAGACGGTTTAGGAGTTCCTGGTGAACTTTTGTATCCATGAGTCTCTGACGATATGCCACAGAGAATTCAGGTATTGCCTTTAGCCGACAGAGGGCGCGCTCTCCTCTTTCAATCTCCGGAAAAGCTGCGTTGTCGTGGTCAAAGCCCCGCCCCCCACCCCGTGCCCGCCCATCCACGTTAAAACACTGCCAAAGTTAAAACTGAAAAAAAGAGAAGTGAAACTGAAAAACTGTGACACTCGAAAAACAAAAGAGAAAGTGTAATTTTTTTTTGCAGATTGGCATTGAAAAAGACATCATGAAAAAAATGGTCAAAGAAAATAGTGTTGTTGTTTTTTTAATGTTTGTATTTTATTTTTTCAATACAACCTTTTACAATGCCAATACTTATTTTACAATGCCAATACATGATTCAATGTCAATGATTTTTTTCCACAATGATAATTGTTTGTTTGTTTTTCCAATTCCAAATCCTATTGTCAGTGTTGTGGCTCCAGTATATACATCACTGGCAGCGATAGATGAAGTAAGATATCATTTTATTTAATCATGATAATAAAAATCACTCACTGCACATGTCCTATACTGCAACTGTGTATAACCGTTCAGGCAATGATGGGAATACAGATGGATGACACCCTCAAGCAGAAACTGAGAACGCTTATTAACCCCCAAAACGCACTGA
The DNA here is from genome assembly GCF_051991245.1 of Festucalex cinctus. NCBI lineage: Eukaryota > Metazoa > Chordata > Actinopteri > Syngnathiformes > Syngnathidae > Festucalex > Festucalex cinctus. Next base: position 5,808,501 of record NC_135423.1, on the reverse strand, counting down.
TAAGTGAGTGCATCTTCATCCCAAATCGACTTGTATGCTGTCCAGTATCAAGCACGTGTCATATGTTGTCTCATAGTAAAAGTGGACCGGTCACATCTACTGTTGGATCAGGAACACGAGGCAAGTGGCACTTTTGTTTTCCCCTTTGGAATGTTACTTTTTGAAAGTCAACATTTGTCTTACAGAACATCTCACTGGACGATTTAAGAAACAAACTTCCAGAGCAAGAGCCCAGATATCCTAACGTAATAACAAATTAGTGTGATTTAGTTCACTTCTACCATACCAAATCGGAATCAATTTTTGCCATAATCATAGCACCGCCAATTGGTAACACACCGAATTTCTCACGGAATTTTCAGATTTTTAATTTTTTTTAATTTATTTTTATGTTGAATGTTGACATATCCTTGACTGCCACGCAAGATCATTGCCTATGCTTACGATTTCATTGGAGCTGATGGGATGATGACACCCCACAGGCTAGTGATATTCTTGGGCCCTAGCGGTGAGTATTTATTATGTCTAGACATTTGTGTTCATCTCATTTACAACTGGTAGGCCTTGGCAATTAATCGCCTTTATCAATGAATTTTAGGATAATTTTCAGCAACTTGCACTAACAACACAGCTGTAATTTACCAAAAACAAAAACAAAACAAAAACAGAGTCAGTGTTGTAAATTTACTAATTTGGTAGCAAAAATTAAAAACCTTTCCAACCCTACAAATGATTACGGAAAGTGCAAGTACTGGGACGCGGTCCCCACGTCGCAAACCGGAAGTGGAAACAAGTAGAAACCCGGAAGTTGGAAGACCCGCCTCCTCCGTGGCATGTAATCCATTGGCCGATCTGCTAAATTAAAGACAACATAAACGGAATCATTTTAAGATATTTTTACAAATGGATATATATTTTTTTAAATAATTTTTCTTCATTATTCAATTTACGTAATAAATCAACACCATCCATTCTACTACTCTAGCTCATTAGAATGAACACTGTACGTTGAATGCCCCCCCCACCCCCCCAATTAAAAAAAACAAACAAACAAAAAAAAAACGTAATGTGCATTGAATTCAAAGGTTGCAGCCCAATGGCCTTGATGTCGTGCGTGTCCGCCGTGGATTTGGTGCGGAAAGAGATGCGTGCCACCAAGGTAAGGATATCCTCTCTTCTTTGCAATGACTTCAGTACGTCTGTGGAGAAAAAATAAATAAATCATTTTCTTCTCCACTCAGAGTCTCAGCATCGACAACAAGAACGGCTTGACCGAGCAGTGGCTGAAAAACGAGCTGGCCAGCTGAATTTGCAAACCCATGAAAATGGTTGATTTCTGTCCATTTTTTTATTTTTATTTTAATGGCATGCCACTTGCTAATAAATGGATGGACCTATGCAACGTTGTCCATTTTCATCTTATACACTACTTTGTTTTTTCAGTATGACAATAAACAAAAAGGAAAGTTTAAACAAAAGAGCCCACCTTGCCACATGCAATAGTTTGATATTACATAATTGTATGAGTATAATGGACAGCTTGAGTCTATATAGGTGCACATTTTGTCAGGGAAATTGTTTTTAGAAGGCCCGTTCCTACTCAGTTTACAAGCTTAAAGTTAACGACTGAAGCAGCTAATTAACTTTTTCATTTTATTTTCCTTAATTTTTGCACAAGCTTAACCTATAGGACCAAAGCATTCATATATATAATAAATGAAATATTTTCGTAAAGATCTATTTATTGCTTGTATTTATAAATACATTAGAGCTGTCAAACGACTATTTTTTTTTAAATCAGTTTAATCACATCTTAGAATTTTGTGACCCCGAGACCCCGACCCCAATAGTTTAATGAACAAATATACTACTACTTGTAACGTAACCATCTGCCGTCAAGCTAAAGTATCATCTATGGTCAAAATTAATAGTGTGATTAATCTGCATTAATACATAATGAATGCAGTAATGTTTTGTGATTAATTAGTTAACACTAACAGCACTAAAATAAATACATGTGGGACCTTGGAAAAAAAAAAATCGCATATTAAATCACAATCTCAAGATTAAAGGGAAAAAAATCAATTATATTTCAAAATCATTCAGCCCTACTTCACACCCAAAGTAACATATTTTAAGTGGACTTTAAAAAAAATGAACATGACATTTTTTAAGGCATTACATAATATGTAAAAAAAAAGAAAAAAAAATTCATTTTGTGTAACGGCTGCTTCAAAGACAAAAGAATGTCCGCGGTGTACAAGCTACATCTATTTAAAAGTATTGATGTCTCCAGTCCAAAAGTAGCGTCAGGTTTGTGTCTGATGACGCAATCATTCCGAGTCACTGGCGTCGCTGGAATCCGACACCCTGTCGCTGCCGCTCCCGCTCTGCGCCGGAGCCTCCGAGCGCTCGCTGCTGCGCTCGCTGGGAACCGGCGAGGCGCTGCGACTCCTGTTGCCTCCTCCTCCTCCTCCTCTTTCTCCTCCCTCATCATCATCGCTGCCCTCGTCGCCGCTGCTTCTCCTCTTGGGCTCGTTGTCGCTGTCGTCGTCGTCGTCGCTGCCGAAGATCTCCTCCTCGTCGCGCATCTCGCGGGCGCGGTCCTCGCCGCTCTCGCTGCCGCCGCTCGACCGCCTCCTCCTGTCCTTGCTGATCTTGGCCCTGTCTCGGTCTTCGTCCTCTTCGTCGTCATCTGGCGCCCGCCTCGCCCGCTCCTCGTCGTCGTCGTCTCTGTCCGAATCGCTGGCGGAGTTCTCGGCCTCGCTGCCGCTGCCTCGCTCTTTCTCGTCACCTGGTGCAAAAATTAAAAAGTCATCAAACGTGCCATCATTATTGCATTTCTGGTACCGCCGTATCGAGAGAATAACGGATGACTGACCAGAGTCCTTGTCCATGTCCATGTCTTCCTCTTCGTCCTCGGGCTCGTGGTTCTCCAGCTGAGCTTTACGAGCTTCCTGCCAGTCAAAGAGTTATTAGTCGTAAACGGCAACCTGAAGCTGATGGCAAAAGGGTTGAAGATGGAGACTGACCTGGGCCTCCAGCTCCTTCTCGTTCATGTCTCTGTGCTTACACACCAGCACGGCGTTGGTGGTGGACTGGGCGCCCGCTTTGGCCCGCCGCTTGCTTAGACGCACCCTGCAAACGCCGTATTGACACACATAAACATTTGCAATAAGCATTGCAACAACAGCAATATATTCAAAAATATATGATGAAAAGGAGTTGCAATAAAACAGAAATATAAATAATACAATAAAAGATGTGAACGAAAATGTTTTGTATAAATTAAAAAAAACAAAAAATAAAAAAAACGTATTGATTAAAAATATTTGAAAAGTAACCAAAATTAAACACATATACTAATAATATTAATTGTAAACAAAAAAATAACGAGAATAAATGGATGACAATATAATTTAAAAAAGTATTATAAACAGCTTTAACATACTCCTTTTAGTTTATGTTTTCACTTGGAATATTATGGATTTTGATTGTTTATGTTATTGATTTGTATTTTTATTTATTTTGTTGTTAATGACTATATGTTCGAAATTATTTTCAAACAAACCATTTTAATGAATCCATTTTAAAAAACAAATTACTGATAGTAAAAAATATCTTAGTTTGAATGATAACTTAATTTACTTTTGCTTTAACATAGTTCGAAATAACACATTTTAACCAATATAAGCAATTAAAAAAAAAAAATGTAATAATGACCTTACTATAATGAATAACATTTAAAAATACTACTACTAATATAACACCAGCAAAATTTTAAGGATTTACAGCGAATTTGTCTTTCAACCAATTTTTTTTTTTTTTTTTTGGAAAAGCATGCCTCAAAATTTTTCTTAAAGGTTCATTAACTCCACAAGTATGTTTTGCTTTTTCTTGAGCATTTGCGTTTCTTTTGACGAGCGTACCTCGTTTCCAGCTCGTTGTAGTAAACCCCGTCTCCATCTCTGAAGATGAAGAAGTAGTTCTCCTCGTAGCCTTTGCTGGCTTTGTTCTTCACGTTCCAGTTGTACTCTCTGGCGATCTTGTAGTCGTAACTGAAAAAGGCAAATAAGCCGCCGGATAAACTCAGGAATTCTGAAGCACGCCACTTCCAGGACTTGCCGTTTCCTTACAGATCTTCCGGCATGTAGTCCAGCCCCTCCTCAAAGTCCCGTTTACGCTTGCGAAGCGTGTCCTCGTTGGGCAGGAAGTAGGCCACAAACTGGTTTCCTTCCTCGTCCATCATGCCTCTGCGTGGAACGTGTTCATCGCTTGAGCTTTTCACTTTTCATACGCACTCGGCGGGTCCTATTTGACGCTACCTGATCATGGCTTGAGACATCATTTCCACGCCCGCCAGCGCCGACATGTCTTTCGGAGCGGGATCCGAGTCGAAGATGACCTGAGCGCACGGGTTGATCCACATCTGGCGAGGCGCACGGAAGACATTGTAATCGGCTGCTACTCTCTTTTTTTAGTGACAATTGACAGTCAGAGCAGATGAAGGTATCCACTCACCTTGAAATCTGGGAAGGCGGGCAGAACCTCCACAGGGGTAACTCTGGGTTTGCTGTAGTGCTGCACAATCTGAACACAAACATTTTTAGATATGTACCAAGAATATAGCAATTACGGCACTTCAATTTTGTAAGGTCCTTAACCCATTTGCTCCCAAAAACTTATAAATACGTTCTATTTTAAATGTTTTAAGTGTCCCAAAGACGTATTTATACGTTTATATATTTTTTATGCTAGTGCATACAGAAGGCATTGATGCAGACTCTCAACTGCAAGAAACGGTTGAAGAAATTGTAGTTCTTGACAAGTACCGGTATTACTAAATATATTACGATATTCCATGTTATAATTATGAAAACCTGATGTGCTCGAGAAAAAATGGAGGGAATCAGTGCATAAATAAATAATAAAGAGCTTATTTGCATCTGATGAAAAAAGTTTGGAAAAAATAAAAAATAAAAATGTTGACCCGTGAAACTATACCCAAAAATTTACATTAGCTGTATCTTTTTGTAGGCATAAAAAGCAGGATTACTTTCGGATTACATTCAATAAATTGAACAAATATTAGGCTGTGTTGAAATAATTCCTGTTTTGTTTTTTCTTTCTTTAAAATGTACACCATCAAACGAAACGTGGTTCCACCATCTAGTGGTTAACAGTGAAATTACATGCAAAATAGATAATTTAGCCAAAAAAAATAAAATGTTAACTGTACAAAAATAAATAAATAATGAGGACCGAGAACTTGAATCCCACAATGGAAGGGGGGTTTACTGCATTGCAATTTGTTGGGGTGTACAACTGTGTGTTCACTCACCGGTTTCTGTGCATCCTCAAATGTCTTCTCGATGGCGGAGATTTGGCTGTCTCTGTCCTTGTAGATTTCCTCTTCTGTGAACTGCTGTTTGACTGACACGCCAATCCTAAACACAAACACATGTTCAGGTTAGAAATCTTTTGTAATTTTGACCCACTCTTACTTACGCATATACACTTTCTTTCGATTTCACACGCACAATTTCCCCACAGACACTCTCACACATGCATGCATTCCCACTTCATCGTCAACTCACTTGACTTCCACTTTCTCATTGGAGACGCCGTATCTGTTGAACTCCGTGGAAATATATTCCGTCTTTCTCATCCATGGCACTACCTTGGCGTGCTGCTGGGATCTAAAAGGGTGAAAGAAAAAAAAAAAAAAAAGTAAAAATCTCCAAACATGCAATCTGGGCGAGCTCAACTTTGTAGCTTTACCTCTTGGAGCTGGACGGAGCTTGGATGTCCTCTTCCAACAGTTTTTCATCAGCTGGATCCAAGTGTACTGAGTTGAAAAAAATAAATCACAGTAGTAAAAACAATAAAACTATGATGTCATCACTTGGAATAATAGTTGAACAAAGTGTACTGCCTCTATTTGTTTGCAAAAGAATAACCAAGTACATTTGAGTTGCATTTAACTTTGCTTCATGTGTAACGGAGGTCATCATTAATTAAACAGCTGACTTACTGTTAGGGTCTATGCGGTACGTGTCCGGGTTGATGAGATCGATGGTGACGCCGAGGTCCGGCTCGGTCAGGAGCTCGTGCTTGTGCTGCTTCTCCAGAGACGTGGCTTTATACTGTACAAACCTGTTACCGCGGAAACAAGAAAGCTACTCAGTAAGTTTATGTCCACAGTCCACAATGGTCATTTGAGAAAGGGGCATTCACAGTACCTGTGCTGATCAAATGGGTATGTGATGAATTTGGGGTCGAACGGGATGTCCGGCAGGCTGTTGCAGTATTTCACTCGACAGACCACACCTGACCTATCATAGACACAAAATGGCTGTCATTTACAAGTTATTTTCACCTACATCAGTAAAATACGTAACAGCACTACTTACCTCTCTGGGACAGTTCTGTGTGATGATGGCCGACTAAAAAAGTAAGGCAAAACGAAACACTTGAAAAGTGACTAAACAATACAGTGTCATTATAAATTAATACAGGGCAGGGGGTCTCTGTTTACAAAATTTTGACAACGGTGCATGCAGTAATCATTCCTAAAAATTTGATCGCAGCTTCAACGAGGCCAAAACAAAATAGACTGATTTGCTAATTCAGGGCCTGGACGTTCTATCATTGACTGGAAAACAAACTCTCAACACATATTAGCTGGAGAACCTTAGACCTTCTGTCTGCTAACCGAAGCATAATAGGAGATGGGGTATTTGTTAGGACATAAATCAGGATAACTGGTGAGAGGTGGAAGTTTTTTGTTTAATATATTATTTCCAGCCTCGTCTTTTCTATATTTAAATTCAGTGTTCAAATTTGTGTCTAATAACTAAGACATATGCCTCGTTTTACTTTTGTCTCACGAATTAAACCCATCAAATTCGCTAATGTCTAATGGCTAGTCACTGATTAAACTTCGGCTAAGCGGCAAACTAGCAGCGGCACTAAAAGACGTAACATGTTTACCTGTGTCCGTCCTCGCGCTGTGCTTGCGTCTGGATCGTCGGCGCCATAATAGCACAAAACGGCTCCCAAGGTGTGCTTTTTAAATAATATTACCGTGGAATAAATACAACGAGCGGATAGCTCCGAAGAAAGGGACAGGAACGCGAAACTACAGAAACGTACCCTCCATTTGCTGAAGGAACTGTTTAACACCGGAATCGCCGGAAGGACTTCATTTAACCCGCTCTAATATTACATAGTCGCTGTTTTTGTGAGCGCCCCCTTGTGGTCTGTTGACGTGAAACACAAGTCTTGGGTGATCGTAATGCATGTAGTTTTGGTCCATCATGATTATCCATCCATTTTTTTGACCGCTTATTCCTCACAAAGGGTGCTGGAGCCTTTCTCAGCTGGCTTTGGGCAGTAGGCGGGGAACACCCTGGACAATCGCAGTGTAGTTTTGGTCATTCATCTAAAATAACGAGTTCATGGATTTAGTGTGAATGGTAAAAGATATCAGCAAAATAGACAATTGTACATACATTTAAAATTCATGTTTTTGAACAAATTATTATTCATTAGTATTTTTGTTAAAATTATTTTACATTGCATCCTCTCATCTGCCATTGGAAAAAACAACTCATCGACGAATGACCTGTTCCATCTCTCTGTTACAAAAAGTTTTTCAGTGGCTATTTTTCAAAAGAAGTTAAAACACATTCGTTTAGTCAGAGTTTCCCTACAAAACTAGTTTTTTTTGTAATTATTTGTTTAGAGTTGTAATTGTGCAATTTTTTCTTGTATTAACTGTAAAATGTCATTCTCAGCACTTTAAAAACAACCGCAGATGTAACAAAGTGCACATACAACATACACACGCAAATTAATTTTAACAAGCAGGAGCGAATGTAAATATGCTCTTTTATACACTACTCAATTCAATTACTGCAGTGCAAGACCTTAATTTTATTTACTTCTTTATGTAAGAGAGCTGGAGAGCAAACGACAGCCAGGCCATTAATTTTGGCGGCTCATTTTATTCTAAATTTTCAAACAGTTGTAAAATGCTAATTTAAGTGTTCTGTTGATTTACATACATGTTTTGATCATTTTTTTTCTGAGCATTGAATTCTTGTGCCCCACAACCTTTATTATTATTTTTGTTTGACACTGAATGTGAGTGTAAATGAATATTTGTCTATATAAAACCAGCTAACAATGAAGACAATCACTAGAATATGGATGGATAGATTTTTTTTTTTTTTAGGTACAATCTTTTCAACAATTAAAATACATTACTAGAAATTAGTATTTGATCATAGCTCCAACACCTGTGATATGTACATTTGCATTTCTTCGCAAAATGAGATGTTGATATTAACATTATTGGAAATATTGATTGAAATCTCAAAACATGGCCTTAAATAGCGACAACTTCAGCTGCATAGAACGTCAGTTAAAAAAAACAACAACACACATTTGTGCAAATCCTACAAACGTAAAATGAGTCGAACAAAAGTAGTCGCTAATCATTTTCCCAGCAGCACTCTAAAAACACAAACAATAAACATCACGGCAGCCGTTCACGCAGAGCTCCGTATCAACTCTTTGGACTTTTGTATCAGTCTCCAAAAAAAAAAAAAAAAGCAGCACAGTGTGCTCGCATACAAGTCAAAAGAGTGCATTCAGGAGTCGTTTCTGGATGTTCGTCATGCCCCCGAGCTACATCTCTCTCTGCAAATCAACTCTGTGAAGACACACAAGACGAGATGAGACTAAAAATATGTGACCATCATTTTTTCTAAACACAGTATTCTGTTTCGTATTGCGTTTGCGGAACACGACTTACAGTAAGCAGTAAAATCCATCTCAGGGGCGGCCATTTAGCCACTTGCTGTTGACTGAAAATGACGTCACAATTGCTGAGGGACACACGTAGCTCACCTGTTTTTCTGGGTTTGGTCACGTGACATTCGCAACCTGATCCCTTAGGCACTGTGATGTCATTTTCAGTCGACAGAATGTGGCAAAATGGCCGCCCCCTGAGATGGATAAAAACGGGTGGAATTTTCTGCTTAGTTCATAATCCACAAACACATTATTAATCAAAATATTGTGCTTAGACTACTGGGGTCACATAATTCCACTGGAGCACTCAATGTCCCTTTCAATCTCAAACTCAACTCAATTTTATTTATATAGAACCTTAAAACAACCGTTAATGCCATATTTTATTTCTTTAAACTTATCAAAACAAGGTCCATACCTGTTCAGCATGTATATCAGCTGGTCAGAACCATCTGAAAATGCACTGTTATAGAAAACAAAGGTTCAGTACAATTTGAGATTTAGAAGTTAGCACAAAAACACACCTGCTATGCCTGCTATGATTTACAGTTGATATAACATGTCTAAACACCCTTGTTTAAGTACCTTTTTTTTTATATAAAAGTATGAGACCTAGATAAATAATTTCAAGACTTTTCACACCAATAACAGGACCTATAAACTACACATCTTTTTGAGAAGGGAAATAAACAGCTGAGATGATGTGCTTGCATAACTGTGTACACGCTCTCATAATTTGTAGCTGTGCTCAGAATGAACTACTGTAATCACATTCAAACTCATGTTAAATTTGCGCCAACACTCACCTTCCAAAGTACCCCTGTTTAACCCCAAATAAATATCAGATGTTTTAGTAGGCTTTTTATGACAATTATTTGCTTTCTAGCACACTGTTCCTTCTACCTAGACAAAGCATCCAATGGTCCAAAAGCATGCAGACGGCCACCTCCATGTTTCACTGTATGATGTTATCTTAGTGTTGAGGACGAATTGTTCGGAATTGTGACCATAAAGTTCAACCTTGGTTTTGTTACATCACAACACATTTTTCTAATGTGTCTGAGAGAGTTTCAAGCCTATGTGTCTCCCCATTTGAGAGATAAGGCTTGACTAAACCATATTGTCACATATACAGCCATTAGACTACTGTTAATGTTGTTGGCCTCCCTGCCCAGAGGTATTTGTAACCAAATATCTAAGACAAAAAGTCGTACATGATATAGGACATATTAATGTTGGAAACATTTTGGAAATGACTAATCTTGGTCACAAAAATTTGGGATTTGAACAGGGGTGTGCATACTTTTAATACACACTTTAGGCCTTAATTTAAAGACTAGCATATGAGACTTCAGCTCTTGATTGAGAATGTTCTTCTGAGAAGTAAACGTCTTTCTTACCCGTCTCCCAAATGGTATAAGGCTCCGTCTTGGTAGAACATTGAGAGGAAGAACCACACACTTGTTTCCACCCAGACGATGACAAACAGGAACCATACTGACGTGAAAAGTAATTCGAACAACATACTGGAACTTACAAAGAAAAAAGAAGAAAAAAAACAAGAATTCAATTTCACATCGCTCATAGGACGTAATGTTTAACTACTTTGAAGATTTAGCAATAATTGTTAGACTCTATTTACCTGAATTTCTGACCTGTTAAACTTAATTTGATTGCGTTTTAGGCCACACAATGACCTTCCCATTCATTCTGTGATGTTACTTATAAGAAAGATTAAAGACATTTCAGATTTATATCCTGTAAAGTCAGTCTTCGTCACGCTGTTTCATACGTTTCTTTACACCGACGCTAAATTCATGGTAACTCGTGTATTTCAGTCTTACGGAACACAACTTTTTTTCAAGGACCACCATTTGCACTCCACCTTATAAGGACCAAGCGAATAAAGACATTTTTGCCCACACGTGACGGACACCACTTTGTTTTGCCACCACTTTGTTTTGCCACCATTTCGCGAGGCCGTTGTTAGCTTTATGGCTAATGTTATCACACGGGAACGTTCTTGCGTCCATGTTTGCAAACATACTCACTCAAACTTGATCCTCTTCAAGTGGCATTCCTCCCACAAAACGTTACTTCAAACATTAAAACATTTGTTTACAATGTTCGTCATCCGCCACACTGACTTCTTCCGGTCCGAAGACCAATCAGAACACAGGAATTGTGAGCGGCCATTTCATGACGTCATTACCGCGCGATATGGGGAGTAAAAAGTAGCAGCACTCCGTTTATACTAAAATTACTTTTATTACAGCTGATTTTTTTCAATAGTCCCTCTGCCAACACAATGGTACATTATAATACAAACAAAATAGATTTTGATTCTATTCTTATTCTGTTTAAAATTTTTTAATATAATACCATTTGAATCAATTTAAGTATTTGAGCATCTCGTTATGTGTAGCATCTTCATAAACTCTCAAGACCATCTATACAATTTAATACAGGTTACAAGTTGGAGTGGTAATGTGCCAACAAAAATAAAAATACTGACATCTTCAAAAGAAATGCAATCTCTTATCACTGAAGCATTTGTGTTTGTTGGCCTGTTTCAGATGTGACAGCCCATGATCACTGAGGAGGGGATGGGAGGGGGGTTATTCCGGGTTTTGGCAACTATGGAACAGTGTTTGGCCCACAGAAAAGACGTCTGCCTGCTCTGTATGTTGCCTCATTCAGAATCCTGCATTCGCGTTCAGTCAGTCAGTAAGACGCCACACACACAAAAAAAGAAAGAAAAAAAAAAAAAGAGAAAAAAAAATCCAGGTTGGTGGACCGATGGGCCATTTACAACCATCCAATCACACACAAAACACTGACAAAAGCAAAAACAAAAGTGTGAAGGTTGGTATGGGAGGGGTGAGGTTCTGCTGGCAAAAAAAAAAAAAAAAATCAAACTCTTGGCTTTTGATGTGAGCAAGGAGCAATATGTTCCTATTTTTCTTCACTGATACAGGTGATAGTGATTGAGTCTTTGGGATGAGGGCACAGTAACATGATGGACTTGCTATATTCATATATGCCAAGTATAAAGCCTACTTTGTTGGCTTACATTGGCAGTATATCATTTTTAATGTGTATATAGTGAAACCTCTAAAGTCGAATGCAAATTGATGTATCGAGTGGTTCACTTCTCTCTAAACTTTATATGACAGAATGGTAACATGGTAGTTAAATTGCTTGAGTGTACAGCAGTTTTTTTGTTGTTGTTGTTGTACTAGAATAAATTTTGAATATATTTTCTTCTCCTGGCGTCCTGAAGGTTGTAACCAAAAAAAATAACTAAGTACTTCTGCAGTTACAGCTTTTATAACGTTTACAGAACACATTCATTCACTTGACATGATTTCCAATAGTAAACAATATTTTGAAATTAGAACTTTTCCGTCAATTGGATTGTTCAACTTTGGAGGTTCCATATTACACAAACGCAAGGTGTCAAACTCAAGGCCCTGGCGGGCCAGATGCAATTTGGTGTGGTGTGGCCCACTAGCGCAAATAGTGTTTTTATTTTGGCACAAAGTATGTACACAAATGGTCAATTTATTTCCCTTACTTTTAATATTGTTTTTTTTTAACCAAAACTCCGCAATACAAATTGGACAAAAATTGTATCGATTCCTTTGAAATCAGATGTCATGAAATATTGTGGTATGCAAAACCAAAGAATTGCAGGGGCCATTGAGCCTGTAAATTTATATAATTTTCACAGTCGTAATGGCTCACTGAGAAACCCTATCGGTGTTGAAGAAACGAGTGTTTGATACACCGATTATCAAATTCTCCAATTTACAATGAATGAAGAGGTCTGTAGTTTTCATCGTGGTTCCACTGACATAAAAAAAAAAAAAAAAAATGTAATATGGAAAATTGCACTATTATTTGGTTACAGTCAATGACAGAATAAAAATAAATGTAATATGGAAAATTGCACTATTGTTTTTTTAAATAATTCATTTACATTTTCTTCCATACAACTTTTTCAGATCTTTCAAGTTTTGATGCGGTCTCTGCAAAATGCTGAGCGTCAATTCGCTTTTAAATTCCTACACGTTCCCCAGGTTGTCACCGTTTACATGCAGACCGAAAGCTAGCATGACTAAAAACATATATTTAATAAGTGGGCAAAAGAAATTTAACACTCAACACTTTAGTTAGAGGTTTAAGATTTTGTCCCTCAGTGTACTTACGATGAGAATTAGACCTCTCCATTCCTTCTAAGAAAATATACTTTTAAATACAAATTTTGCACACTAACTACGATGTGGCCAACAACAAAGACAGAGTTTGACCCCGCCCCCTTTAAAGATTCCGTCTCGCAATGCAGGCCGCTCCCATAGCGCGTAAATTCAATGGCCAAGTGCTCAATGCCACATTTGTTCATATTCTAACTTGCGTGGTGTTTCACAAACGCATGCTCAATTCAGTCCCGACATGTTCTTAAATGTAGCAGCACCTCTACGTTGTGGCTCCCAGCCTGCTGTCATGGTCATGGCTATTACCTGCTCGCAAAACAAAACCATAACTCCAATGGCTCCACATATTCAGCTAAAGTGGGTTTCAACTCACGCAGCGGGCTTGCCGTGTACTGCACCCGGACTCATCTCGACAACACCCATCTGCCAGGTGCTTCAACTATTACCTTTTTAAAAAAAAAAAAAAAAAAAAAAAAAAAAGAAAAGAAAAAAAGTCTTGCATTCATCATAAAGTGCTTTGAAAAGGCAGCAGTTTTGTCTATATATATATATAAAAAAGGCACTGATAAAAATCAAAATATCTGATTTTGATTGTTTTTGAAGGCAAGCGTGTCACCGTGGACACTGATATGTCACCACATCATCTCTAAAAGGACTACTAATTTAATAATAATAATAATAATCATAAAAATTTACATGTTCCTCTCCACTTCTCACAGTTTATAAGACTACTCGGCACATCACCACTGCGTATACATCTGCATATATTTGGGACTTGTGGAAAAATTTAACTTCTGAAACGAGCACTCACATCGTGCTAACATTTAGACCAGGCGGTCTCACGTTTAAACATGTGGGCTGTCTGTTTTAACATCACCAAAAAGACATTTAACTGGAGGGGTTTCTTTGACATGAACCCCGTGTTATGCACATGACGATACTGGCCCATTGGGGATTTTAGCCACATAATTCAGATTTAAGACCTACGTTTTCATTCAAACAAGCTGAAAAGGCACCGTCGTCAAGCTCGTGAAAAATGCTTATTTTGGATTAAATCCCGATGGCCATCGCAGCAGGCTGGCATCACAACACGCGTCGAACCATATTCAGTATCGGGCCAAGGGGGAATTCGGTATTCGGCCATATATTATTGTTTGTGTTTGATTGGAAGGCTTTCAACAGTGTTGTCATGTGCAAAATTGGAGCAAGAGCTGTGAATGACAATATGCTAAAAGAAAAAAAAAGGTATCAGTAAAAATGTGCTCAAGTAGCAAACCTCAAGAATCTGTATGCTTGCTGTGAGGGGAGGAGGGGCTGCGGCTATTTGCAGCCCATTTGACCTGAGCAACATTGATTCAACCACACATCCACGTGTGGGTGCGCACAGTAGAAGACAACTTTTGCCGCTGTGTTTCGTCGGACTTGACGCGTGCGCCGGCTGGCTTATGTGTAGGACAGGTGCGACCCGTTGGATATTTGCGAGGTGACGCTGGTACTCCTGCTCATGCCCTGCTCGCCGTGGCCTCCGGGCGGTGTCCTCCCCATGACCTGAGCGCTATTCTGCGAGACGAGGGACGCGGCTGACGGGTGGCCCCACGGCTGCGGAGCCCCGCCTCCTTGAGCCCAGCTTTGCGGCCCGCCGGGACTGGCATGATAGCGATGGCTGCCTTGGCGGCTCGACCCCGCCGCGCCCACGCTGCCGCCGCTCCAGTGTGACCCGTGAAAGCTCCCCGACGATGGAGACGGCTGCTGCGGCGGCTGCTGAAGATGGACGCCCCAACTTGCCGGCGATCCGGGAAAGCTGTGGCCGAGGGCCTCTGGGGAGACGTTGGATAGCACCATGTTGCTGAAGCCCAGGCGCATGCTCTCCGAATCGAACGCCTCCACCTCTCGCGCTTGGCGCTCCAGCAGGCTGCGGATTCGCTCCAAGCGCTCGTTCTGCAGGGACATCATCTCCTCCTCGATCTGAAAGGTAAAAGTGGTCAAAAACATCACACAAGGCTTTTCTCTAGACTTAGACTTGACTTTATTTAGAGTGGGACCAAATAGACTACGTTTTAGAGTAATATTTACTCTTGGAAGAGAGTCAAATAAAGGAATTGGAAAAATAAATAAATGTCACTCAAGGGTTGAGGAACAAAATCACGACCTCTGCCTCTCTCTTTAGAGACAGCTGATCTACTCATTGAGCCATGTGTTCGCCATATTGCTCGCGTCAGCTGGACTCTTCCTAACGCCAAGAGAACAAAACTAATGTTTTTGGTCTCCTCTTGGAGATAAGCAAACAGTAGGAGGGGCATAGCTCAGGTGGTAGTGTGGCAGTCTCCCAAGCTGAAGGTCGTGAGTTCGTTCCTCAACCCTTCAGTGACTTTTATTCTTTTCAATTCTTTATTTTACTCTCTTCCAAGTGTAAATATTACTCTTAAAAAAAAAAAAAGTCTATTTGGTACCACTCTGAACACAGTCAAATTTACTCTACATAATTTACTATTACTATACTATTTTGTATAGCTATAAACATAATAGTCAATGAACCCCCAGCAAAACCCACCTGTTTCATGTTTGTTTGTTTGTTTGTTTTTTGTGTGCAGTTATAACGTTATTCGCATCAAAGCTTACAGCCTCGCTGCACAGCGAAAAATTAACGGATAGAACGAACCTTTTGTTCCAGCAACGCTCTGCGTAGCGACACCCTCTGTTCCAGATCTTTCCTCTCGCGCTCGTGATGTGCATCCGTCTGCATCTTGATCTTGCTCTGATAGGCGTTCAGAAGCTCCAGCTCCTGCTGAAGCTGCATTCTAAGGCCCTGGCACTGGGACTCCTGGGTCTCATCCAGACGAAGCTGGAAGAGATTGAGAGAAGAAATCATTGTGTTATTATTGAAGACCAAAAATCCTGCATTTCCTCAAATAGTGTGCTCTTTTGTTTGTTTACTGCAGCGTACCAGGAAGCGTACTTATTTTATTTTATTTTTAACAAATGCAGTTTAATCAAGTGTGATAATACAGATTGTTGCGCTCCAAAACTTCCAAAATTTGCTTGTTTTTAAATTTGCATTTTTATCTGAAACCTTTAAGTAAATCAGTTACCAGTAGCCTTACATAATATTTGTACAAGTGAATTAACCTAAATGATTTAAAACGGCACTGACAGGGCACGTCTGGTAATAACGTCAACACATTCCCGCATCAAAAGTCTTAGTAGTGACTATGAGGCTTTATTAGCCAGTCAATATAGGAACTGAGTAAAATACATCAAACAAAGTGACATATCTAACACTTTTCATATTTACGGCATAGTTGAACACACCGCTTGAGTGGACAGCATCTCGTTGATGGAGTGGTCGTACTGCTCGGCCAAGATGGCCAGTTTGCGGTGCTGCTCCTGTTTCAGGCGCTTGAGCACAGCCTTGTGCTCCGACTTTGGTGTGGTGTCCAGCAGGTGATTCCTCAGCGCCTTGTACTGCCGGGTCTGGATCTTGCAGGTGTCCTGGAATTGCTTCTTGATCTGTAGCTCTTTGGACTGTCAAATTAGAATGCCTGTCAAAACCTCCCTTCATGATCTTAATATGTTCCCCCATCTGAATTAATGGAAATAGAATTAGTCTGTTCCTTTCCGATAACCAGGTTAGGTTTTTATGGGATTACTCCTAACTAGGGGTGTCAGATGGTTAACATTTTTAATCAGAATTAATCGCATAACTTCAAAAGTTAACTCACGATACAATAAATTCTTTTTTTCATTGTCTTTTTAAGATAAAAGTGGAAGAAAAATGTTAAACTAATAGAAAGATGTCTGCAACTTTTAGTCATTGATACACCAACTTCATAATTTGAGGTAAAATTAAAAAGATGTACTGTACTGTAAAAAAAAACGAGTATGATATTGATGTGTGTTGAGGTCGTTTTTCTGCCACTAGATGGCATAATTGTATTTGTACGACGATGACAGCTCAATGCATTTCTTTTCATATTAAGAGACATCTAATCTTTAAACATGAAGTAACTTGTGAAATTCTGCACATTTTTAAAATTGTAAAATACAACTTGACCCCAGTCTCCACCAATATATGCATTATTAATAAATTTATTACTGCTGAATTTTGACGTGTACGTGTTTGCTGCGTTGTGACTGGAATTTAGTTAGAGGCTTTCCAAGTAAGGGGCGAAAAGTGGCGTTAAAGGAATTTTAAATTAACTCAGAAATTAAAAACACTCATTTTGACACCCCTACTTATATAAATACATCAGCCACTATTATGAAGTAGAAGCACAAAAATAAATGCATAATTAGCATTTTTGCATTTATTGGCTTTGTGCTGCAAGCCAAAATTTCAGGTATGAGCAAGCTTCAGAGGAGCAGTAAGGCACACCATAGGCCACTTCTCACCTTGAGGCTCTTGGGTTGCTGGCGAACCTCCATAACGTGCTTACGTCTCAGCTCCCTCTCCCGCCTCTTGTTGTACTCCTGCTGGTTGGTGAGCTCCGTCTGGTGCTGCAGTCGGATGAGCTCGGCCCGCGTTCTCTGGATGGTGTTGAGCTGGCGGAACTCCAGCTCTTGCATGGATTCGTGGTGCCGCAGGAGCATGGCGTGTTCCAGGTCCTTCTGGGTCTGACGTTTGTTCAGCTCCTGGTTGCGGGTGTCAAAGGAGAGAATCACTGCAGATGCAAATCCCATACAAACCAGGATTTTTTTTTTCTGCGTAGAAAATTTCAAGGGGGCCCACCTCTGCTTTTCTTCCAATCACCAGTTTAAAAAAAAAAAAAAAAAAAAAAATCCCCCTTCAAATGTTTGCTTTGTCCATTTAATTTTTAGGGAGAACACTGCAACTAACTTCGTATATATGTATTTTGTATTTTAGAATTATATAAAACTGTAAATAATAAAGTGCAAGTATTTGAGACAATCGGGCAGGTCATAAAATTTCTACAGTTTGTCAATTAATTAACCAATCAAGCATCAGTGTAATACAGGTAACCACTAACCTCGCGCACTAAATCCTGCTCGATGTTGTGGCGAGCGATCAAGATCCTCCGTTTGAACCTACGAGACTCCAACTCCAGATACTGCCTTTGTCTGCGCTGCAGGTTTGCCTCTTCTTCGGCTTGGAAGTGCTGGAAGTTTTCCTTTTGCTTGGATAACCATTCCTGTTTTTCCTTCTTGGGTGTTGACTGGTTTTCATTCAGTTCCTATGAGAGGAAAACCACATTGCAGGTGACCAACGTAGCAGGCTACGTGGCGTTGATAGATTTGTATGCTTTTCAAGGTACAGGGAGGTCCTTGTTTTAGAGTTGAGTTTTCCTATGATGGTAGCACAAGCCACCATTAATATATCACTAACCCTGTAGTTAAGTCATAATTATAGTAAATATTGGTATGAAAAATACTTCTCTTGTGCCACATTAAAACAAATTTTTACAGTGCTGCGCAAACTAGTTCATTGCATGCCTTTTCATAACCTAAAATGTTATAATAATAGTAAATATTTGTATGGAAAACATTTCCTGGTCATACTTGTAAATTAAAATATGAAACAAGCATGTTGCCTTGGTGTGCCATGTGATCACATATTCTAACAGCATTGCAAAATTCTTACTTCGTGTCGTTTGTAATCTTGAAAAGTTCTGTTAGCATTCACTACCTCTTTCAGTTGTTCCTTGCGCAGTTTGTACTCCCGCTTCTGTGATTCGAGGAAGCTGTTGAGTTCCTTCTTTTGCTGGCTCTGGATGTGTTGATGGAATTTCTTCTCGTCGTTGCTGAACGTTTTTGTCTGTTCAAAGACAAAACGCATGAGGACCATTATGTGGCAAGAAACAAATACAAAGAGAGAACCGACACGGTTAAAAAAAAAGCATACATCCTTCTCCATGGACACTTGGTGCTTCTTGATCAGCTTCTCCATCTCTTGTGCAAAGCTGTTCCTCTGGTTCTCCAACTCCTTATCCAAGCGGAGGCGGTGCTCGTCCATCTCCGCCTTAAGCTTGTTCTCGAGGGCCATCAGCTGTTTCTGGTGCTGCCGCCGCATGCGTTTGTACCCCAAGATCTGCTCCCTTAATTCAGAGTCCTGCTCATGCTCCTTAATCTGCCGAGTGAGCTGGTGAACATGGACGGATAGGACGAACATTTAATTGTTTAAATTGATAAGGTTAATAGTAGCATGAGGACGAGGAATGGAAAAACATGTAGGACAAAAATCCAGCCATTATCATCCATCTCAAGGGGCGGCCATTTTGCCACTTGCTGTCGACTGAAGATGAGGTCAATATTGGTCAGGTCTCAGGTAACAACCAATCACAGATCAACTTCAGAAAACAGGTGAGCTGTGATTGGTCGTTTCCTGAGCAACTGTGATGTCATCTTCAGTCAACAGCAAGTGGCAAAAAAAAGCTGCATTTTGCTTCATAATTCACTTTCCACAAATGTAATAATAATCAGAAGGTCATGTTTAGACTAGTGAGGTCACATATAACATATTGTCAAGAAATATTTAAGGTTGACTTCAACTTTAAAGATATCAATAGCTCAAACAGCTTTCCATAGTTCTACTGACTAAAAACAACACAATAAAGGTCATTACCACTGAGGCTGTGCGTATTGTCGCAAAGTGTTCACGGTTCCGTTTCGGCCGCGGGGCGTTGGCGGGCTGTGACTGAGGCTCAGTTGACCGAACATGGGGTTCTGAATCTTTGTTGTGTGCACCTTTCTCCTGAAAGACAAGCAAGACAATCATTCGGATGACACTTATGACAGCTGTCATAAAAACAGCTACCAAGCTAGGTCAGTGCTTCCCAACTTTTTTTTTTGAGCAAGGCATATTAGACATTATAAAAATAACAGCACACAACATTATACACGAGTTTCAATACGGTACAATCACCAAAGCAGCAAGACTTGTCTTACCGGTTTGACATGTATGACGGAGCTGTTGGACATGACAGTGTGGTCCCCCTCCATGTCCACCTCGTTTTTGTCATCGCCACCAACATCCGTCAGGCTGTTGACAGAGCTGCTTTGGGAGCTGGCGCTGATGGACATACTAGGAATGGACTGGTTGCTCCCCACACTGTTTACTGTTCCCGTTCTGCCCACGCTGTGTTCTGGCTCCTAAAAATAGCACCACGTGTATGGTGTCAAAAACAAATGCTCTATATATTACAATGACAACAATTGAAAAGGATGCAAAGCTTAACGGACCTCCTCCTCGTCCGGAACTTCAGTGGTGGGACCGTTGTGAGCTTCGTGAAACAAGATCTTCTTCATTTTGCGATACTGCAAATTGTCCAGCTCTCGCACTGCATCCTTTGTCCGATTTATTAGGTCTATCAGAACTGATTCGGGCCGTTCACGCTGGACAAACGCATGCTAAAGAAAGAAAACACTGGGTTAACATTTCGGAATGATTATTATTCCCTTTATTAGTGCTGACCTTTAAGAGCTCCTCAGAGGTTGGCCTATCTTGGGGACATTTCTGAAGGCAAGAATCTACAAAGTTTCTGAAATAATCCGTCCTAAAATGAGGGAATACAAGACATAGTCACTTTTCTGGTATTATGGAGGGGACAAACCTGGAACAGGAATGCAACTGCAACTCACCATTCACTGGACTGCAGCACTGGGCTCTCATTCTGTGCTATGTGATATAAGGCACTCATTGCGTTCATATTGAACAGTGGAGGCTTCCTCTCAGCTACAAACCAGACACACATGTCAGGCTAAGAAAGAAGACCTTTGAAAGTTTAAATATTCAATGACTTTACCCAATTCAATGCAGGTTATTCCCAAAGACCAGATGTCCACCTTGCCATCATACTGGCCCTCATCCATAGCCAGTATCACCTCTGGGGCCATCCTATAGCACACAAAAGCACATCAACGATGACTGCTTTTACAAAATGTGTGTGGTGTTCAACGCTCACATTATTCAGCATACCAATATGGCGTCCCAACAAAGGAGTTGGCAGGGCAGGCGATGGAGGCCGAGCCGAAATCAGCGAGTTTCACCTGGCCTGGCTCTGTCAGCAAGATGTTTCCTGCCTTGATATCTCTGTCAAACACACACGAGTGGAAAGGGAGGGGGTGAGGGGAGGGAGATGATAACAACTCAGAAGACAGAAGGCCCGAGGCCATCGCCGCTTGCAACATGCTCCTGAACACTCACCGGTGAATCATGTTGTGGGAGTGAAGATAGGCCAAACCTTGAAGAGCACCATGGGTAATTGCAGCAATTTCAACCTCTTGTAGAGGTTTCTTGTGCACTGGAGAACGTAAAGAAAACAACCGGTAGAGTTGTAAATCCAGGAAGGGGGGGGGGAAACAAAAACAAAAAAAAGTCTGGGATTTATGTGAAAATTGCTCAACTTGGACTCACCCTCTAACAGATCTGAAGCAGAGCCTAGACAATACTCCATCACCAACTGTAATAGGTCAAAAAGTGTATTTACTGTTTCATCAAAAGCATTCATGACTCCGCACTTCACATTCTGTTTCTTACCCAAGCCGTGTGCTCTCGCAGGTAGCATCCTTTGTACTCTATGCTGTTTGGGTGTTGTATTCTCTGCAGGAATTTCACCTCCTTGATTATGTCTTGCCATTTCTGAGCAGAGTGCAGAAGAAAGATACGTCAGATGGCAAACCAAAAGCCACATAATGACTGCAGTAAAACAACTGGGGAGTCGTACCTCACTGGACTGCTTTCCACTGTAGGACATCTTCTTGATTGCCACCACCTCACTTGTTCGCACATCCTGTGCCTGAATTGACAATGCACAAAGGATATTGATCATCCCCATGAATAGTAAACCTTTGCCAGAATGTTAATGCAAGTACTTTATATACTTCTTATTCCATGTCTCTACAGCATTCTATATTAGTATACCTAATTTTGCAACGAGTAAGTATCTATTGGGCTTGAATTTGCATAAGACAACATTAATCTTTTGCTTGTTACACTAATTCCTTTTTCACGATTTGAAATAGCTCCCAGGTGTCCTAATAAAGACGTCTTGCACAAATCACCCTAAGAATCAAGCATACTTTGTACAGCATGGAAATGAACGCAAACACCCATAAACACAGAAAAGTATTGATTGTATTTCGTTCCTTGCGCTCCCTTGCCTCATGACTACCTCTCGCCACCGATAACTGCTCTGACAGCCCGCTGGCAGTAGATGTGAGGACCAAAAAAAAAGGAAAAAGAAAAAAAAAGAAAAAAAAAATCACACTTGCCTGGTCTTCATTTTTCGTACACAATTTCCACAATAACCACATTACTATATTCACACTCCACCGCTGCTTAGCGATGGAACACGCTAGGCTAAGCTAAGCTAGTTCAAGTGCACAGAGACAAGTTTAGCCGGGCACAACGATTTAGTGGAAGAAGCTTTGCTCCCGTTAAGTAGTATTGGGACATACTGTGATGAGGCTTAAGCTTGTTCAGTGCTAGTTTTACACCAAACCGTAAACGGCACTTTGCACAACGAAGCAAGCAGTCACACAAGCGTCATTTGCAAATTAAATACATTACAGTAAACTTGCTCTTGCAAGATGAATTCTCGCGGTATTTGTGAGTTGACAAACTGAGGAGAATACATCTTGTACCGCTCCCGCAGATAACCGTCGTTCCGGACTGGCTGGGGGTTCGGACCAATCAAAGAGTGACATTGTGTTTGGGGGCGGGATAAGCAAATGTGACGAAACCAGGAAGCCAGCGTCGATGCAGGGGCAAACAAACAAACCCAACATAGACGAATGGACCCTACAATTAATTCTGTTCTTGCAGAATTACTCACAGTTTCCTTGTTGAATGTTGAACAGAGAGAGGAGCTTTGTGCATTACTAGCTGGTAAGATGTTCGTGCTTTTCCCCACTTCGACAAGAACGAACACGAAATTTTCACCCGTGGCCGTGATTGGTTAAAACAACGTGTACGATGCCGAATTGTCCAATCAACTCGAATTATTCTACAGAATGTCCCACCTTTTCCCGACAAAATTACTGTGGCATACCAGATGGATATGTAATATCCATCTTACATATCCATCTTGCTATTGCCAGGTTAACATTACAGCGTGTAGTCTACAAACCCCCTTAGGGTGCGTTCTAACTAGTGATGGTAAGATATAGTACATTGGCTAATAGGGGTGTTAAAAAAAATCGATTCGGCGATATATCGCGATACTACATCGCGCGATTCTCGAATCGATTCAATAATAGGCAAAATCGATTTGATTTTTTTTTTTTTTTTAGGATTCACACCTTAAGCATGGAAGAATGTTATATGAACGGAACATTAAGCCTTAATATTTTATTTTAATGCTGTTTAAACATGAAACAGATTACAACCTCTATAAGACTGAAATTTCAGATAAATAAATAATACATTTTCATATAAATCTTACACTCTACAAGCTTACTGATTAGTATATTCTAAATTTGAATGAAAAAAAATCGCAACAATCGACTTATAAATTCGTATCGGGATTAATCGGTATCGAATCGAATCGTGACCTGTGAATCGTGATACGAATCGAATCGCCAGGTACGAGGCAATTCACACCCCTATTGGCTAATGATTAAAAAAATAAACGTTACCGCTTGTAATACGTTGGCCATCACGCATACACGTTCCCGTGTTCCCGCCTCCAAGCTTCGCCACCTCCGATTTGCCGTTATTACATAAAACTTTATTTTTGTCATTTTTTTTAGTTTAGTGTGTCCCTAAACTTTTCGCAAATTTCTAACTTAAGTGTGCCCCTCCTTGAAAATCTCCATTCCCCGGACTTAGACTTATTTGGGTGTTTCATTTCACACTTGATGTGTAGGCAAAAATTTCAGAGACCAACATGTTCACTTTACTAAAAAATACTCACAAAATAGACGGCCCCGAAGCTGCCATGTCCGATCTCGCGCAGGTCCGAGAAGAGCTTCTCCGGGTCTTCTTTGAAGAAGAGCTCCGCGATTTCGGGGTCCTTTAGGCTCCCCGTCCGACTGCTGTTGGGCATCGTGGGGATATGGTGGGGTGTGGGGGCGATGCCGCTGCCGCCAAACTATCTGGGTCTGCGACAGCGACTGAAAAGCCCCCACCGACGGCTCATCTGCAGGACAGTCGTATCATATGTGGTCACCACTGAAAGCAAAGAAAAATAACATCACAATTACATTTAAAAAATATATATATTAGCTGCAAAATTAAGTAAATATAATCAACAGGGGTAACACTAATAAGCTATATTAAATAGAGCAGCTAGTGTCTGTTAAAATTTTTAGGCATTTACAATTATTACGGGCATAGTGCATTAGAAATTAGGTAGACCACCATTATTATGGATCGGTTAAAAGCAATTCAGCGGCAGCATAAAGTAATATTTACAGTAAATGCTCAACTTATGCAATTCAGAGATTTTCAGGGGCGGGAGAATATATAGAAATCTCAAATCTTCAGAGGGTGGGAAGAATTATGTCTAGTTCGGGGTGGAGGACATCCTGGAGTAGCACAAGATAAGTTGGTTGCCATTGCGGCAACTCCAGTCATGAGATCAGGACGGCTGTGTCCTGAAAACTCTCACCTCACACCGCCGCCGCCATTGGTATGCGGACAGACCGATGTCACCCCCTGACAAAAAGTCCCGAGGTGACAGTACACTGCCTCACTTGTCAGATGCCCAACTGAAACAAAGCATTCCAATGATGGGACTTCTCGTCAAACCTGTACACTCCTAGAAAACACGTCCTCAAACATACCACAAGCTAGTGATTTTTGTATTGTCAAATGCCGGGGTCTTTACGGTTTAAAATAAATGAATCTTTGTAACCCGCTTTAGTTCTGGATAGGGAAAAAGAGCAATGTCAGAAAATAACTTCATGTTGGCTTGTGGGAAAATGTGGGTTTCTCTAGCGTGTTGTTTAAAATTACATACAGCCGGCGGTGTCAACGAGGTCAACACATCCTGTCATGTCAAAACTTTCATATAGTTAAAGCGGTGCTATTTATGCCGTCTCTTGCTACTGCCATACAGATGTAGAAAGTAAAAGATCATCGAAAAAGGCTTGCTTGGGCCAATGTGGCTCAGATGACCCGCTGCAAGCAGATGCGGAGCCGAGGCGGGAGTCACAAGACTTCTCTTTGCCCGCCTGGGAGAACCAGCGCCTGAGATCAAGCAATCATCTTTTTGTCTCCCAACACGAAACAAGTCACAAATCCACACAGATAGAGAAAGCCATGGCCCCGAATTAATGTGGGAATATTACGGAAAATTTACTTTTAAAGGTTTCTATACATAGTCAAGGTCTCTGTGAAATTAATCAACCATGTAAATTCTTATCTGCCTATTTCGGGGGAAAAAGTGCCTGTGAGAACGGCGTTCTGCTCTTCCACCTCACACAAATTAACTTAAAATGAATGGGCAGCAAATGACATGATCAGCTAAGGGGGCTGAAAAACAATCACTTGAAAAAAATGCAAATACATCACTTGGTGTTTGTGTTTTCATATATTCATGCACCACAAATCTCCCTTCATTATCTTGGGTGCTCACGTGTTTGCCACACTTCAGATTTACACTGTCGAACGAGGTAGAAGAAATGAAAATTGATAATTAGCCAGAGGTGGTCATTTGAATGAAAACCAGGATTGCCATTAGCCTGGCATTATGAAGGCTGTCTCACTAAATTGACAGCTCCACCCATAAAACTACTCTGTAATTTTCTAGAACTCGTAAAAGAAAGCATGCCACATACATGTTATTAAGACACCTGCTAACTGGTTTCCATTATTTAAAAAAAAACGCATAGTATCTCTCGTTTAAGTCCTAATTACCATGTAAGTGACTGTGCCTCCTAATTGCCATTGTTCCACAGAGCAATTGTCGTGGGGTGATTGAGCTTTGTTGCCGCAGTCCGTGACGGTATTCTCAGCCGACATGCGTGAATGAGGACTCATACCTTCACGCGCGACACCTTTTCGCACCGTAGCGCACACTTGTGCAAGAATGCGGCAGGACAAGACAACTGAGCTGGAGGGTTGGTATTCCCAATTTGTACCTTCGCCATGTGGCATTTCTCACCACTTCCTGTTCTTGGGGCTATAATGCAATTGGTGCTACAGAATCTATATTTGGGCTAAAAAGGAATTATAGTAGTGAGGTCAGGAATAAAACTAAAATGTGTCTTTCATGATCACGTGGAAACGGGCTGTTTTGAGCGGAGTAATGTCATGTCAGGTTTGCTCTTCATCGTTCATTTCAGAACAGGATATGATGATCTTGTGGTAGTATTCTATATATTATAGTAGTGTTGAGTCTTCAGTCCTTTGGTTAACGCTGATCAACTAGCAGAACATATATTTAGTAAACATATTATTAAACAGTTTCTTTAGCTCATGTCAAGTCATTTCCCTTTGGCACAATCTAAATATCAAAGGATCAAATACATTTTTTGTGAGTATATGAGCCTGTAACATATTCATCCACCCTTAAGATAAACCAGAGCCAACTATCTCTGGTAATTACACGTCAAAACATTCCTTACGACCCACATATGTCGCAGTTATTTTAGAGATACAGTACTGCTAACTCGGTAGACCAGCAATTATCGCCAGACAAACGAGATTACCTGCGGTTAGTAAATTAAACCCCCCCACCCGGTGTAGTTACAACACAAGTAGCTTTAGAGATTATCTTATCCATGTCACTTTTCTACGACAGTCTCCCGGGGAAATAAACACACTTTAGCCGTGTTCCAATGTGTTTCAAACGGTGTGGTTTGAGCAGATCCTTGGCTGAGTCGACTTCGGTAGCCAGCCCAGCGGTGGCTGTGATGTTAGCATCAAACTTGACGTTAGCAAGATTAAGTTACGTGTCATATGATGAAACAACCCCAACAATGCGCGTAATCTTCAAAACTGAGCGTATAGTTCGGCGTTTGTGAATCGAGGGGAATAACATTCACTTCGAGTCCGTTTAGTACAGATAAGGGGCATTTAGAGGCTGAGTTACGGGAATGTTTGCTACGTTAGCTTAGCCAAGTTAGCTCCGAACTCACCCTCCTGTGACAGGCCAGTTCTCCGGCGGTGCAGGAGAAATGTCGTCAAATTCAGAACACTTTACGAAAAAAACAAACCCTAAGTGTTCGTTCCTTTTTCATCCACTGGTCCCTGGCCGAATTACCGTGTCGGATTCTTGCGGTTCTCTACGCTGTCACTCGATGGCCACATGAAGACGACGGAGTTCATCTAGGTTAACGAAAAAAAAAAAAAAAGAAAAAAAAAAGAAGAAACCCAGAAAAGAGAATTCACACCCTTACAAGTGACTGTGGTTGCCAGAATGGTCGAATCCCACTCCCAGGCAAGTCAGGTCCAAAGATGGCTGCCTCCGCCGCCTCCCTTGTCGTCAAAAGAAAAAAAAAGAAAAAGAAAAAGAAAAAAAAGTTGAGGGCAATAACGTCAGTGAAGTTCAAAGGGCGCCCAAAACGGCCTTTTAAACGAGCCACTGTAGTATCCGCGGTGCGCTCGGGTTCGTCAGAAAAAGGCCGAGCACGTCAGCATGCTTAACTTCGACTTGGATGGACCAAACTCTGGGGCCGAGCGGGCAGCGTCCGCCTCGCTTCGACGCACTCGAGCAGTTCCGCCCTGTATGCTGCCTGTTGCACTCAACTCTCTCTGACCCACAAACACGAGGAGGTGGAGACATTCCAGGCCAATAACGCTTCATACACAAAATACAGCACAACTTCTTTTTTTTCCCCCCCAATATAAATACCACTCTTATCGACCCAGTTTTATCTATGTCGAGTGAAATCATTCTGGCCCTATTCCACTTCCGTTAAATACAAATTCCCCACTTTGTTAGTTATTTTACACCGAGGATGGAAGAATGTGCAGTTATGCAAAATTATATGTTCATCCAGTAGCAGACGTTGTATTTGTTGAATGACCTTCTGTACTACACTCACGTAGAAAAAAAGAGAGCGAGAGAAACACCCCTGCACACACATGAAAAACATCACACAGGTGGACTTTCTGTTAAGGATGTTCGATATCACTTGTACGTTAGATATGTGAAATTGTTCATTTCATTTGTTCATAAAATACATATTTTGTATTGAACGCGCAATAAAATAAGTGGTTTGGAAAAAAAATGGATGGATGGATGGATGGAGCGATGGAGGGATGAATGAATGAATGGATGTATGGATGAGAAAAGGAAAAAACAAAAAGCAAAAAAAATATATAAAAATATAAATAAATATATTTTTTTATCAATTTTTTTGTAAAAATATATGAAAAATCTCCGACTAGTGTAATCTTGTGTAAAAGCTTCGTCTGTATTAGCTCATGTTGGGCACAGATGAAGGAATTGTTAACTAATTTCATGCACCGCATCCTGTTCCGATAATGTCCCAGTATTTATTTTTATTTTTTTTTAGGAAAGACTGAAATAACGAATTATCTGATATTGCAGATGAGATAAGTACGATATTCCCTCTTATGGTCGTCCTAACTCTATCTGAGCAAAATATCTGGTTAAAAAAATAGAGTATTAAAACATATATTTAGTCGACAGGTCAGTAAAGGACGTTAGAGAACCATCGTCATAAGGATTCCTAAAAATGGTTATTATGCCTATGTCACAAATTTAAAAAGCAGGGTCCATTCATAATATAATGGTATCCAAAATGTATTCTGAACAACCTGACTAACCACAAATGGAAATAATGGTCTACCTTACAGTTTGTTGGTTCGATGTTCAAATGTAAGCTCTTATAATGTAAAAGTATATATCTAGCTATGGTCCTACACCACTGCAAACTCCCTATAGAAATATCGTACAATACTTCTCCGTAAATAAATTTATTTCCCTGCCCTTGGGCAATCCTTTTTAGATTAGAGCTCTTATTGACTAGCCAGTTAAGTGCAGTGCCATAAAGGCCTCACGTCACCTGTAATTCCAGTTACAACGGCTGTATCTGCCACACGAATGAATTACTGGCAAGGCTAATCTAGTTATAATCATTGTCAAGAAATGCACTTCCCCAATAACTGGCTTCCCAAGCAGATAACTTCCAATTCCAAAGTTTCATCAGAAGGCAAAATCATGACGTTCTGCCTTTGGGCAACTCATGCTATTTTTGTGTTCAGTAGCTTGATATGTGATATAATACTGTTTGGGAGAAGACTGTTTGTCATGAATAATTATTTGTCTGTATGTACCGTGCAAGTGAGTGGTGACCAGTCCAGGGTCTATCCCGCCTCTTGCCCAGAGTCAGCAAATACATTGTCATGCCATTCCGCTTACATTTTAATTTCTGTACTAAATCTATCATAC
The DNA here is from genome assembly GCF_051991245.1 of Festucalex cinctus. Taxonomy (NCBI): domain Eukaryota; kingdom Metazoa; phylum Chordata; class Actinopteri; order Syngnathiformes; family Syngnathidae; genus Festucalex; species Festucalex cinctus. Next base: position 5,779,145 of record NC_135423.1, on the reverse strand, counting down.
ATACATACATACATACATACATAGTACATACTGAATAATTTACCAAGCAGTATATAAAATAAATGGTTGGATTTGAATTCCTTTTCATTTTTTTTTGTTTTATTTTTGTTTTAAACAAGTTAAAACATTGCTTTTATTTTGAATGGGTTATCAAAGAGCTTTTATTTCGAAGCAGAAACTAATTGCGGAAGTCAATGGCTGCACCTCCGTCATGACGTTGCGTTACGACTGCGGAAGTATACTCGATTGTCCCAGCCCACATGGTAAAAACATGGTGGCACACGGGGAAAAACAGCAAAGCCACAGGCCTGGCGTTTATAAGCAGAAAAACAAGGGCCACAGGCATGGCAGGCATCGGACGAAAGGTGAAATTGAGAGAGAAAACAAAGGTGAGTGTTCTTCTATTTTGAATAAGACACGTACGACCTTACGTCAGCTGGTGTTGTGGCGGCTAATTAAACACGTGATCATTTCCACTTAACCCAATAAATATAAAAACTGTATTAAAGTGAGCCTTTACTGGGATAACAATGACACTCATACAGATGTTGAATGAGCTGTTTGACTTTTGACATAAATCCTACAATGTGTTACTGTGTTTTTGTAGTTACAATGGTTAATAATGCACATATTCCATCTTTTTTTAAATGGGTAGTTTAAAAACAGATATTCTCACATAGAAACACATTGTTTTTTTTAATTTGAAAATTACAGTAGTATGCATGTCGAGTGTTGTCGGAGAGGTTTTCCACTTTGTACAAACCAAATAAACGATGTGTTTCATTACAGGAAGGGTGTCCGTGATAGCCCTCACTAAAAAACAGAGAAAAGAGCAACGGAAGATAGACAGAAAGAACAAAGCCAATCAACTACGCAAGAACAAGAGAGATGTGGTATTTACTAATGCTAATCAATGAGGCTGGATTTACATTGCAGGTCCACGTGACCTTTACCCTGCCATGACATAATAAAATTGTTTCAGTTTAAATCCAACCTAATATAAACAATAGTTTGTTGAATATTACACCTGACTTTGAATATTTCTCAATCATTCGAGGTCCTAACAGAGAAACGGCGTTTAGGCAGCAGGGACGGTCCTCCTATTCTGGTCGGCGTGGTATCTCTTCATGCCGCCGTGGACGCCGCCGCTGTTACCAAACTTCTTCGTCAAGAGGGTGCAGCCGGCGTTGTTCACCAGGAGGAGTCTGTCAGCGGTGCCAGTGACAGTTTCGGACTGGTTGTGCCTCGTTTTAAACAAAGATTTACCTTTCTTAGAATCAACACCGGTAAATAATGAGTGATTCTGGGTTCGAAGTTTGCATGTTCTCCATGTCCTCTTGTGGGGTTTCTCCAGATACTGTGGTTTCTATACACGTTTAAAAAAGAAAGGAAAAAAAAAAGTGTGTTAAAAGGATAAGTGAATCTGAACAGTCTATCGATGTAAAAATGAATTTGAATGCTTATTTGTCAATATGTTTTCTGCAATAAGACCCATCTGAGCTGGAATAACATGCACCTAACCTGCAACCCAAATGAGGACACAGGAAATTTTAGTTTACTAAACAAAAATATAAATGTAGCGCTATTGTATTTGCTCCCAGACAAACGAATGTTGTGCTCTACATACTTTTTTTATTTTTTATTTTTTTTATTTTGAAGGTTCCAAGCAAAGTATTTAGTTGCAATTTTTTCTATTGCATGTTTTGAAAGCAGCACCAATGTTACTAATAGGGGTGTTAAAAAAAAAATCGATTCGGCAATATATCGCGATACTACATGGCGCAATTCTCGAATCGATTCAATAGGCGGCCGAATCGATTTTTAAACTTCCATTTTTAATGGAAAAATATTCAACAAAACGTCTAACTTCGGGTTAGGGTTCACACCTTAAGCATGGAAGAATGTTATATGAACGGAACATTAAGCCTTAATATTTTATTTTAATGCTGTTCAAGCATGTAACAGATTACAACCTGTATAAGACTGAAGTTTCAGATAAATAAATAATACATTTTCATACAAATCTTACACTCCACAAGTTTACTGATTAGTATTTTCTAAATTTGAATGAAAAAAACCGCAACAATCGACTTATAAATTCGTATCGGGATTAATCGGTATCGAATCGAATCGTGACCTGTGAATCGTGATACGAATCGAATCGTCAGGTACTAGGCAATTCACACCCCTAGTTACTAACAATTAAGTTCTACTAATTTTCTCTGCCCAGATGACATACATTCACTGCTCGATGTAGCAAAGACGGCGGATAGCCTTATGTTTGTTCTGGATTCTACTGAAGGCTGGGACAGCTATGGAGACTACTGTCTCTCCTGTCTATTTGCCCAGGGCCTTCCTAGCTATGGTAAATTTTTACCCTTACATTGGCCATGTTTCATCTGTATTTTCGTAATTTCTAATGCTGTCTGATTTAAAAAAAACAAAAAAAAAACATCCACACCTTTTGTAGCTCTTGTGTGTCAGGGCCTCTCTGACCTCACCGTAAAGAAGAAGGTGGATTCCCGCAGGGCGCTGTCCAAAGTCACAGAAATCCGCTTCCCCGAGGCCCGTCTCTTCACTCTGGACACAGAGCAGGAAGTCACCCTTCTGCTCAGGCATTTGGGCACGCAGAGACAACGAAAGCTTGGCTTCCGGTCCAGACGCTCCCATCTGGTGGCCCAACGTGTCACTTTTACGCCAAATGCCGCCTCTGGCCAAGGCACGCCGGGTGGCCCCACTGGCCTCGGCACCCTCTGTGTCTCCGGTTATGTCCGCGGACGTCCTCTCCGAGCGGACAGGCTAGTGCACATCAGTGGACACGGAGATTTTCAGCTGAGTCAGATCGACGCGCCACTTGACCCGCTTCCCTTAAACACAACTGCACCCAGACCAGCCAAGCCCGGCAAGGGTGGAGATGTTGACATGATGGTAGTCGAAGAGTTACACTTTCAGTAGCTATTTTGCTGATACGAGCATATTTTAGCATATTTTGTATTTGTGTGTTCTTTTGTAGGATGGTGACGAAGCAGAGGCCCCTGTAAAGGTGCTGATGACATCAGACCCCTCTTGTAGGGAAAGCCTGCAGGCCGAGGCTGAGGTGGACCCAATGGATGGAGAGCAGACGTGGCCCACAGAATCGGAGCTGCTTGAGGCTGAAGGTACAAAATGGGACCATTTCGAAAATGTGCATTTTTTTATTTATTCCAATTTCAATTGTATCCAATGAAAAAAATATTTTATAAGGTTCTGCTGTACTTGAGTGCATGGAAATTAAAAATGTAGTTTTGTGTCTGATAACACAATTAATAGAAATTCTACCACGTAACAATACCTCAAATTTAATTGCTGTCTTGCAGAGGCCAGAAAGAGCAAACGCATAAAGAAAGTCCCTAAAGGAACTTCCGACTACCAGGCGGCGTGGATTGTGGATAATGATGAAAATGATGAGCCGGATGCAGAAAGCAGCGACGATGATGACTGTGATGTTGACATGATGGATGAGGCCCCAGACGGGAACGACGACGACTCACAAGTAATTGTAGCCTTGGCTTACTTTTGTTTTCTGAAATTCTTACATTTTTTTTTTTTTTCAGAATTGTAAATAACATTTTTGTGATTTTCTAAAATTATTTTATTTAAGGCTATAGGCCCCACTTAAGAGGAAAAAGTCGACATTTTGTACTTTTTTTGGGGGAATCCAAATTGTTGATTTTATGACAAGTAATTGCAATTCCCCATTTATGGAACTATACAATTGTAAGTTGTGACGTTTTGAGTGGCAAGCGAGTTGGTGTGCATACGTGACGCACACTTGGTGCACCTTGCGAGGTGCTGTTAGTTTGTTGATTCAAGCGTCTGCCGCTGCAGGCTACAGGCCACAACAATTGTGCTTTGGAGCACAGGCGTCCCGAGAGGAACCTCCTATCTTCCTGCTCGACCAATGCAACTCACTTCCTGTCTGGACAGCAGGAGGAGAAGGGGAGAGGAGGGGGAGGCTTCACTCAAATGATTTATTTGAGAGTCTAAGAAAAATCTCTTGCACTTGTTTGATGTTGAAGCTCACACACAGGAATATGTGAGAGTAACAATAGGGTTATTCAAATGCTGGGTTTTTTTTTTGTTTTTGTTTTTTGGTGCAGGAATGTTGGGAATAATTTGCAGCCTGAAACCACCTGCTGTGTCCTGATGTGATTTGTCTTCAGTGTATGATGGCTGCTAGTTTGCAACTTAAACACAAAACAACTAAGATATAATGCAGGAGCTGCATCAAAACTTTGGCCGCTTTCACACATTCTGCAAAATTGCTGCATCAGAGCGGAAGCAAAATATCTGGCATTTCTACAGAATCCAGTAAAAGTGGGAGGTTGCTGCTGATTGCGGGTCCTTAATCAGATAATTTGATGACATGAGCGCCAGTGCTAATTTTCCCACCTATATCCCCACATTGCAGGATTCCCTACCACGCATGTGGTGGCGTACATGTGCTACAGCTCCAATAATCTGTATGTTCTCTTCGCCTCCTCGTTGTTCAGGATGCAGGCTCAGACCTCGCCTCAGAAGAGGAGGACGAAGGAGAAGAAGAAGAGGAGGAGGAAGAAGAGGAAGAAGTGTGCTCCACAGAGCGAGCGGGAGCCGACCAACGCTACGACGAACACATGGATGAGGCGGCGGAAGAGGAAGGGCTCCAACGTTACCGCGAGGCGCGAGCCAATGAGATGTTCCCCGACGAGGTGGACACGCCCCTTGACGTGGCCGCCAGAATCAGGTCGGTTCTTTGTTTTTTTCGAGTGCATCAAAGTCCTCACATAAGTCATAAAATGGTGGCTTTTATTTGGAATATTGTGATGTATTCCTTATAACATTATGACTCTATTCTTGTAAAATTAAGACTTGCACGGGTTATTCTAAAAATAAAAATTAAATAAGTTATCGTAAAAATAGGACTTTCTTTTAATATTCTGTTTATTCACTAATATAGCTTTTTTTTAGTAAAACTCTATTTTTATTCGTTTTTATTTATTAAATGTGTATTTTTAAGCCATTTCATATTAGGACTTAATTATCCTGAAATTGTGCATTTTAGTATACTAATCAGTAGTGAAGCAGAAGTCACATCATTTTGAGTATGTACAGTATATATTTGTTTGCCAAACCTGTTTTTAACTCATTCACTCCCAGCTGTTTTACTGGATTTTGACTGATTTTGCAAAGGCCCACAGAATATTGTTTTCTATTTATTGTAAAAACATGGAACCTATCAAAAGAAGGTTTAGCATCTCTTCTTTCATTAGGAAAAAAATATATTTTTATGTTTCCGTTTTGCAGCAATTAGCATTGGAATATAGCTAAGTTTAATCATTATTCACAAATCTGTTTAAAACAGTGGGGAAAAGAATTTTTTGCAACATGGCCCCGGTTGATCTCTTATACTCTGCTGCCACCTGCTGGCCGTTTTTGTAATAACTACTTGTTATTCAAGCATTCTCTTCAGTTCAGAGGCTGCATGAAAGCCTTTTGTTTGCTCTAACATAAAAAATACAAAAAACGTATAAATACGTCTTTGGGAGCAAATGAGTTAAAGTTTAGAAGTTGATCTTAAATGCACTTTAAAAGTACTTGATTTAGTTTGTTTTGAACATCCCTGTCCCCCTGCCTCCAGGTTCCAGCGCTACAGGGGCCTTAAAAGTTTCCGCTCGTCCCCCTGGGATCCCATGGAGAACTTGCCCCACAACTATTCGCGCATCTTCCAGTTCCAGAGCTTCGAGCGCACCCGCCGCCGCGTCCTTGCTGAAGCCGCAGAAGAGGAAGAAGGCGCCATGGTAAACCTAGTACTCATCCTGATATTTATTCTAAATAATATTCTCGAGATATTTACTATGTTTTTTGCAGGTTGGCTGGTACGTCATACTCCATGTGATTGATGTGCCCTCCTCGGTGATGGAGAGTGTGCAGGCAGGCAGGCCGCTGGTGCTGGTGTCACTCCTCCCCCATGAACAGAAGGTCCTAGTGTGCCTGAAAAAAAAAAAAAGATAATAAAAAATAAACATATTTGACTTTTTTATTTTTTTATTTTTTATTTAGATGTCTGTGATGCACCTTTTGGTAAGGAGGCACCCCAGCAACACGGAGCCCATCAAGTCCAAAGAGGAGCTGGTGATCCACTGCGGTTTTCGGCGGTTCAGGGCCTCACCTATCTTCTCTCAGCACACCTCAGGTAAGACGGAGGGACAGCTTAAAACCTCCTTCACACTCTCTTGACTGTTCAAGTTCACATCTGAGGGATGAACTGTTGTTGCTATTCAGCGGACAAACACAAGATGGAGCGTTTCCTCAGGCCGGACGCCCCCACTGTAGTGTCGGTGTACGCGCCAATCACCTTCCCTCCCACAGGTGTCCTGCTCTTCAAACAGAGGGATGATGGTAAGATCTGCCGAAATGATACAATTTCAATTTGACTTGATTCCTATGAAATTGCTGCTCTAATCATGCCAGCGAATCTCTTACAGGACTTCTTCAAATCAGGGTTTGGCTTTCCAAATAGGGTCCCAATTTTTAACAATGGTTACAAAATTGAGTTTTAAAAAAAAAATAAAAATAAAAAAAAGGCCCGTTTACGTTATTTTAATAAATTACGGCATTTTACAACATACATGAATCCATTATTATCTTATTCTGCCTTTTCTTTCTAATTTGTGTGTGTTTAGGCGTGCAGGACCTGGTGGCTACAGGCAGCCTGCTCAGTTGCGACCCTCGACGCATTGTGCTCAAGAGGATCGTCCTGAGCGGACACCCGTTCAAAATTAACCGGCGCTCGGCCGTCGTCCGTTACATGTTCTTCAACAGGGGTGAGCGTCCTTTTAACTTCCTTGACATGTCTTCTGCACTGTATCTACTAATTAATGATCTTTTTTTTTTTTTTGTCTTCATTGTGGGCTAGATGACATCATGTGGTTCAAACCTGTGGAGCTGCGCACAAAATGGGGCCGGAGGGGCCACATCAAGGAGACGTTGGGTAAGAAAAATCCAAAATTGATCATTCATCGTAATGTGGTTAATATAGGGCTTAAAAAAAAAAAAAAAAGTGTGTTAGTTTATTTTTCGGTGATATCGCAATGTTTTTGTGTTTTATTTTTAGGCACACACGGTCACATGAAGTGCGTGTTTGATAGTCAGCTGCGCTCTCAAGACACGGTCCTGATGAACTTGTACAAGAGGGTCTATCCTCGTTGGACGTACGACCCCTATGTACCTTTGCCTCTGCCCTGGTTTAAACGGGAGTCAACGGTGGACCTGCAGGACTTGGACATGGAGTAGCGTGAGAGAACAAATACATGATTCTAAGTGAATAAAATCAATTATGACTAGTTTTATGCATTTTGCTATTGCACATGATGCATTGTAAAGTGCTTTGGGCACCAGATGGTGTAGTTAAAGCGCTATATAAAAGCGGTTCCAGTTCATAGTTTTTCATTTGGTTATTTTGTTTATATGTATGGTCTACAAGTCTTTTCATCCAAATAATCATTGCAATTATAACTTCACTACTGTGTTACTGTAAGTTCTAATTTGCGTCCAAATTCGGTTGCGTCATTCACCACCTAAGGAGTAAAATTGGGTAACTGAAGCCTGCACACCATTTGAATTTGGCTCTGTAGCCTTGAGATTGGATTTGGGGGGTTTGCCACTAGAGGGCAGCAGTGTATAAATCTTAGTAGTTGTGCAAAAGGAAAGAATAACCAAATTATTGATTTGGTATTGCATCAAGTAAAAATTAATGCATTATAAGGCAACTATGTACCAATAAAAAAAATCTGCAATTTAAATTTTCTGAGTTATCCCTAACATTACAACTCTGAAAATATACATCATTTTAATAAATATTGTTGACAACAAATATGGCTTTTATTCCCCGTAAAATCTCTTCATCATGAATAAGTTTTCTCTCTTTTTGTGCTTAATATAAGGACTCATTTTATTCAAATGTTCACTTCTAATATTTTGTCTATCGTGATCATTATCTCTTTTTTTTTCTTTTTTTTTTAAAGATAAAGTCAAACTTTTTTTTAACTTTTTTTTCCTGACTTTTAGAATTAAATTTTATTTTAATTTTTTTGTGAAGGTGATTATTATTTTTTTTCTTGTAATGGTACATTTTGACTTAAATGCTCCACTTTCTCATGATCAGTTATAGGCCAACAACTTTAAAATCTTTTTTTTTTTTTTTTTTTTTTTTTTTTTTTTTTTTAAACAGATGTTCATCTGAATTCACAAATACATCTACTCAGTTTTGTATAATGTATTTGATCACTTGTCCCATACGAAATTGGATACAGTATGAAACAATAGCCCGAGTATGTGAGAGGGGAAGAAAAATCTTCCATTTTTTAAACTATCACAGTCTTGCAAAGAAACCTGGCACCCCCATCAGACCATGCTAGCAATACGTATATCTTCTGCACACATCCTTTGAGCAATGCAGGCTCTGACTTATTAAAAAACAAGTGTTATGCCCTGCAAAAAAAAAAAAGTGGTTTGCAGTGTGGCTTGCCCCTCGTTTGACCCGATGGAGCCCCTTCTTCACCGCACAGTTCACAGCCTCATTGTTGCTGTCAAGACCGAAGGCCAAAAAAATGCTCCGCAGGTTTTTTTTTTGCAATAGGGGAAATGCTTGATTTATGAATCTCAGTATTTATCGCAAATCGCAGGCCCCCTTTTTTTTTTTTTTTTTTTTGCATGCTTGCAGAAACATGATTCATCCCGGCGGGCATGCCAAGATGTCTGCATGAGCAAGCACAGGGGCGAAGACGTTGAAATGGAGGCAACGTGATCCAAAGTAGAGCAAAAGTTCACCTAGTGCTTTAAAACAAAATATATATATTATTAGAAAAGAAAGACGATACGCTTGGGCGATGTATCAAACTTTCTTGGATGCGCGGCATGCTTTGTGCCAACACTCACTTTATTTCCTACGTTTTGTACGAATTAGGTGATAACGACGATACGGTACGTGTGTGTTACACGCACTCGTGTTCCAGGTCACGGCGAGGGAAGACGCAATTCAATATCCCCAAAATGCTGTCACGTTTAGGACGCGCCAAAGGCCAACACAGTTGACTTCCATGTTGTTTTTCCCAGAGGAAATCATGTAAAGTGAATTAATTTGTTCCAGGCGCAAAGTGTCGCCATCATAAAACCTCAACTGTACAACAGGCAAGGCTTGAACTAACATTTGACGGCGATTCAATTCAACTTTATTGCCCACAAAGGAGAATAGAAAAAAACCCAAATACTTCTTTAAGGTAAATGCAAATGGAACTTTAATAGATACCAAATACCGAAACCACTAGTATATAAAATTATGCCAGATAAGTTAAAATAAAGACTTATATATCCTAATACCTGTACTGTACTGTGTTCCCTCAGAGGTGTCCAAACTACGGCCCGGGGGCCATTTGCCGTCCGCCGTCCATTTTTCAGTGGCCCGCGACATATGCTAAAAATGGCATTTGACTCAGTTCAAATAAAATAATCAAAACAAAAATGTAAAAGGGAGTAAGAAGGGAGGGTATCGAAAAACAGGTGCCATTAAAGGTTATTCTGGTTAACTATAATGGAAAAAACAAAAATTCAAAAAACAATATTGTTACCAAAACAAAATAAAAACGAAAGTGCTTTTTAAATAACGAAAACTAACTGAAACTACATTTTATGTTTACAAAACCAACTAAAACTAACTATAATTATAGCAAACATGTCCTTCGTTTTAGTCTTTGGTAATTAATTCCATGCATGAGCCTTTGGGGATGATTTTAAATGTGATTTTTAGTAGCTTTATTTGGATATAAACCGGAATAATGACGTTTGAAAGTATGTCACACAGAAGTGACGTCATCTAGCAGCAGCCAATAGAAAAGCACCTTCAGATGACGTTGCTCCCACAAAAACTAACTATAATTATAGCAAACATGTTCTTCATTTTAGTCTTTGGCAATTCATTTGATGCATGAGCACTTGTGGATGATTTTAAGTCGATTTATTTTGATATTAACCGGCATAAGGATGTTTGAAAGTGTGTCACACAGAAGTGACGTCATCCAGCAGCAGCCAATAGAAAAGCACCGTCAGATGACGTCGCTCACATGGTGTTTTGTTTAAATATTGCGCACAAGTAATACGTATTTTGTTCAAAACTAAAACTAACAAAAACTAAGTATTTATTAAATAACTAAAACTAACAGAACCACCCTGAAAACTAATTCAAATGAAAATTCCCAAACTCTTAATAACCTTGATTGGGATGCTCGCGCGCAAATCTTACAAAGCGCTCCTCCCCTTTTGCGAGCTCATTTCCGAAAGACCAACTGCAACGTGGTACATGAGCGGCGCATCCAAGCCATGACTTGGAGTGTTTGGCACATGTCTGCAGTCAGGAGACACGAACGCTGGTGACTTAGTGCTTCGTTGGCCCAAGAATGTCTTGCGGTTCCCACTTCACTGCCACCGCGTGCACTTGGAAGGCGCCCCGCCGAAGATAGAACGGGTGAGAGCTTTTTCCGTTGGACGCCGATGAAGAGGAGAAAAAAAAAAGGGGGGGCGGCAGGAGAGATAAGACAAAGGCCAGCTTGAATAATAAAAATAAATAATATATTTTTTTAATAAAAGAGAGAGATCTGTGGGTGGAAGAAGTTGGAGGAATGTGAGAAAATAAGAGGAAGGGGTGTGTAAAAAAAAAAAAAAAAAAAAAAAAAGGCACGCGAGAATGTGGGAGAGCGCAAGAGTGGCTGGCGTTTATGGATTGCAGATGTGGCGCTGTGGGGTTTTGGCAGGGCCCTCGCGCGCCTAAATCATGCACCGGCTGGGTGGCACCGGGGTGACAGCGAGGTCAGCGAGCCGCAGCCGTTAAAAAAAACAAAACAAAACAAAAAAAACCGGAGAGGAACAAGAACCTCAAACGCACACGGCGGCGTCACCCAAGTGGGAGGGCACTGGGGTATATACTGTACCGTAGATGTGTGTGCGTTGGGGTAAATGGCACTCTAGGGGGTTCACGCACAGGCCCCCAAAATCCATCTCATATGCTGTATTTACATTTAATCAAGGCAGTCCAACAGTAATGTGTTCAAGTGGAACCTTCGCTTCCACATGAAAGGTTAATGATTTGAAAAAAAAAAAAAAAAAGTCTTGACAGCAATGCTGAAAAAGAAACAGGCGGGGGGGACACGCTCTGCATTGTCGCCAACCAATTGTGGGGCACATGTAAACAAACAATCGCTCGTTTTCGTAACTAGGGACAACTAAGTGTCTTCACATTAATGAGGTATAGCACGGTTGACTAGTGGTTAGTTAAGTGGTTAGGTTTATTGAAGATTAATTCACGGATGCTGGGGCCACAATTTTTAGTCAGTGCCATTTTTTTAGGGGGCGTGTCACATAGGACAAAATCGTCTGTTTCATGAGTTTTTATTTTTGTAATTTATGTCAGATTTTCACCGGTATATTTTTTCCATTCTTTTTATTAGGGCTGCACAATATATCAAAAAAATATTAGTGTTCCGATACCGATACTGGTATCGGCAGAGGCCCCGATACTGCATTAAAACAGTGGTAAAACATCGGTATCGGTGACTACTAACGGGTAACATGCCGATACCATTAATTCCAATGCTAATATAGGACTTTGGATGCAGCATCTTGTGTCTTGCTCGTGCACGACATTCACTGATATGTGACATGTTCACTGCATGCCGATCTAAGATATCCTATTGGCCCTTGAATGCTCTGAACCAATGGCAGGACAGCTTTTTCATGTTGAGAAAAAAAAAACCCCCGTAGGTATCGGTATGGTATCGGCATCGGCCGATACTGCAAAGCTGGGTGTCGGAATCGGTATCGGGGGGCCAAAAAACTATTGGCTCATGCAATATGCATGTCGCAAAGTCATGCAATAAGCTTCATATGGGATTTTATGGTTTTATATGAATTTGACCAGTCAGCCGTTAACTAAAATGTGCATCACCATCCAATAGTTGAACATTATTGAGAGGTAATTATTAGGGCTGCACAATATATCAAAAAAATATCGATATCTCGATATTGGCCTATGCAATATGCACATCGCAAAGACATGTAATAGGTTTGATATGGAATTTTATGCTTTTATCTGAATTTGACCAGTCAGACTGTGAGAAAAAAATAAATAAATAAAAACAAAGCTACAAAACAATATAGATTAAAATAGTTAAATAAATAAAAGGGGATAAAAAAAAAAGATCAATCAAATGCCAAACTAAAAAAGTAAGTCTTAAGCCTCCTCTTAAAAACATCAATATTCTCTAATATGTATCAAAAATGCATGCAAATCGCACTAAAAAAAATCCCCGAAACGAGACCGCGAAAATTGGAACCGCGTTATAGCGAGGAAACACTAATTGACGGCCATTAAAAAATGTTAGAGGAAAAAAACAACAAAAAATTAAACCCAAAGAATGACTGATAAACATTTAAACATACATTTTCTTTGAAAAATAGGGGGGAAATGGTAGGAAACAAAACGTACATACATTACTGTTGTCAAATAATTATTTTTTTAAAATAGCTTGTTACAGTTATTTACTTGAGTAAAAACTTGGAATTAACGTAAAATCATAAAGCATATTTTGATTAAAAGACTGCTGCTCTAATAGTTTTCTTTGACCCTTGAATATGATTTTTTTTTTTTTTTTTTTATTTATTTTTTTTTTACATTGAACAAAACAATCAAAATTGAGTCCTCTTAACAGGCATTTTTCTTATATTCTTCTTAAAGAATCATTTCTCAAAACTTCTTGCCAACAAGCACTAAATTCCAGCAGCGTTGACTTTCAATGTAAAAGTCCGTATTTGTGCCCAGGTTTGGTTGCAAAGTGAGGAGAGGTCAGCTGCCACAGGAAGTAAATAAAACTGAGTTCATTTGTTTTTAACACATTAAATTTTACATGAAATCTCCAACGTTAACAGCCTTAAAAAAATATTTAAAAGTGTTGAACTTTAAAATTAAAATAAATAAATCTGCCAATATGCAAATGTGATGAAATCACACCGGTGCTTTCTTACATACACACGTTTGTTGTGCACTCGACTCCATTGTAGTTCAATAAGGTACATCGACATGAGAAGAAGTCGAACTGGAGAACGAGGAGGTGACGGCGCAACCAAGCCTGGCGAACACATTGCAAACCACCACACATGACACTCATTGAACGCAACATTCTTGGGATATTTTGGCCCCAAAGTCAAATCTGAGCTGAGCCGGGTTGGCATGATGCGACCTGCTATAATGTAACCGCTAATTATTTGGCGTCGAGTCCCCCTCGCCCCTAAAGGTGCGCGTAGCTTTCATCCACCGCCCGACTTTCCACAGACCTGATTATCCAGGTGGGAATGAAATAGAAAGAAGGTGGGGGGAAGCAATATACGATTTCCAACGTCCGCTGCGCGCACCCCCGACGGGCCTCCCAGAGTGCTTTGCAGCTGACATCACCTCGCAGAAACCTGGCAAGCTTGGCTCTATCTCTCCCCTCGCTTCCTGCCCTCATGATGTCACACGCCATATGGTTTTCAGCAGTATCAAGACGGAAAAAAAGAAAGAAAAAGGGGAGAAGGTCTGGGAAGGGTGTGCGTGTGCGTGTGCGTGCGCATGGCTGCAAGTCGGACACAGAAAACAAAAGATTGTGTGGAGGGGAGGAGGTGAGAGGCTTAACAAGGAGGGACCAAGATTTGGGGTCCATGTGTCGGACACACGCGCATTCACTGGCCACTTTATTAGGTACACCTGCACACGAACATCCACTGGAAACTACCATCACAGGAATAACGGTTAAAGAAGTCCATTTGCATAAAATTGGTCCGTCACGGTGATTACCCAAATGTGTTATGCTCACCATCGGCATTCTTATGTCCTTGGCTGAGCTTTATACCCACTAAAGATGTTTGTAGGGCAGGAAGATGTAAATGATTAGGCAAAAAAAAAAAAAAAAAAAAAAAGTCAAGAAAAATTGGACTTGATGAACCGAGGTCAACCTGTCTGTCTGTCTGTCTATCTATCTATCTATCTATCTATCTATCTATCTATCTATCTATCTATCTATCTATCTATCTCTAGTTAGTTAGAGCTAGCTAGCTAGCTAGCTAGAGCTCACTAGCTAGATCTATCTATCTCTAGTTAGTTAGAGCTAGCTAGCTAGCTCTCACTAGCTAGATCTATATCTATCTATCTATCTAGTTAGTTAGAGCTAGCTAGCTAGCTAGAGCTCACTAGCTAGATCTATCTATCTATCTGTCTGTCTGTCTGTCTCTAGTTAATTAGAGCTAGCTAGCTAGCTAGAAGGCGGCACGGTAGTCGAGTGGTTAGCACGTCCGCTTCCCAGTTCTGAGGTCTCCGGTTCGAGTCCAGGCTCGGACCTTCCTGGGTGGAGTTTGCATGTTCTCCCCGTGCCCGCGTGGGTCTTCTCCGGGTACTCCGGTCTCCTCCCACATTCCAAAGACATGCATGGCAGGTTAATTGGGCGCTCCGAATTGTCCCTAGGTGTGCGTGTGGATGGTTGTTCGTCTCTGTGTGCCCTGCGATTGGTTGGCAACCAGTCCAGGGTGTCCCCCGCCTACTGCCCAGAGCCAGCTGAGATAGGCGCCAGCAGCCCTCGCGACCCTTGTGAGGAATAAGCGGTCAAGAAAATGGATGGATGGATAGCTAGCTAGAGCTCACTAGCTAGAGCTAGCTAGCTAGCTATTTAGCTAGATAGCTATCCATCTAGCCATTTAGCTAGATAGCTATCTATTTAGCTAGATAGCTAGTTATGTTTTTCATGGTGATGATTGATGGCAACATAACAAAGACGAGACACCCGCTTTCAGAATTGTGTCTCGGCCTGGGACTGAAATGGCGAGGGCGTCTGCTTTTGAGGTGTTAAGTTTACATGTGGCGCTTCCTGCGTCGTGTCAAGCCCCTGGCGTGTGTCCGCGCCGCGCCGTGTGACAGTTAAAGACAAGTGGAAATTCAAAGTGAAAAGGGGGCCTCAGGCAGCCGAGGGGCCTGCGGCGTATCTCCTGCTAGACGTCGGCGTGGAAAAGCTGCTTTCCACTTGATCTTCCCGGGCCCGAGCCCTGCGCAAGCTCCGCACCGCGTCACATGGCGTGGGCCTGTAACACTTGCAGGAATTTTGTGTAATTTAGTGAGTGAACCGCACAGCCCCCTGTCTTATCTCCACTTTTTTTTGTGTGTGCTCTTCTGGGTGGAAATCTGCCCTGTACGGGACGCTCTTCCTGGCGCTCGCAGTGTAACCCAATTATTGCTTACAACCAGCAATTTAGTGGTTTAAAAAAAAAAAGCCTCCAGTTCATAAAAAGTTCAGTGTTTGGGGTTTATTAGCGCCAGACTATGGCTCGCTAAAATTGTGTTTTGACAAGTTTCAAGTCCAGCGCAGGCCTCAGGAGGCTGATTGATAAGTCAGATAATGTCTGCAAAGACAACAGCTGTGCTCAAAAGGCACATGTGCAATTATGCGCAGACTTTCGTACACGTTTTCCACATCACACAAGGATGGGGGAAGAAAACGCTTGATTGTGAAATTAATACCGTTTCGTTCCCTGGCCTCAGCACTCACTTTCACTCCCTCATACTCCCAAATTAGCACAAAACACTTCATCCTTCATTTAACGAAGTCACACATTTTCTGTTTGTTTCCAACTTTGGCAGACATTTAGTTGCAAATTTGACTAATAACCACATCAAAAGTTAAATTGAATTGGTAACCAGGTTAACAATTAGTTGGCAACAAACCGCATTGAGTCACACGTCAAGTCAGACACCTTGATGACAACATTCAATATCAATAGTTATTTAGTCAATATGGCCGATTATGATGACATCATACTTCCCAAAGCCACGAAGCCGGCGGGGATAGGCTCCAGCACCCCCCCGTGATCCTTGTGAGGAGTAAGCGGTCAAGGAAATGGATGGACGGATGGATGGATGGAAGGATGATATCATAACCAAAAGATACCCCACCAAACTCGATTAAGCTCAAATTTAAATGAGGCAAAAAATCAGTTCGTGACAAACCATATTGAGTCGCACCTCAAATTAAAGGCCACGGTGACAGCTTTCCAACTCTGCTGTTATTTTGCCAATATGTCCTAATTTCAGCACATACGAAGCGGAAAAAAAATATCCTCACTTATGAAAAACAAAAAAAAACAAAAAACACTTGCTAACCATTCATTTTACAATGCAGCAATTTCTAACAACTTCCAATCTTGGTGGTCATGATGCAAAAGTCATTTTACAAAATAAATGAAATTGTCACTAGGTTACTGTAAGTCTGTCGTTTCTTTTAAAGATAAGATATATCGCTCAAATTAAATGATTCAATACATATTTAAAGGGAATGATTCAATTTGATTCAATGCACTCTAAACTGAATTTTTGTGTGTGTGTGTGTGTATATATATATATATATATATATATATATATATATATATATATATAGAGAGAGAGAGAGAGAGAGAGAGCACTTTTGAAAATGAGTAGGACTATTCATATTAAAAATGACAAATGTACTTCTTTCCGATGGACAATTTGGGCCATCTGTCCATTTTTAAAAATCCAAACGTGGCCCACAAGCACAAATCTTCTGCACTATACAGTACTGCAAATAGAAAGGCCAGTCAGCATCCACACAAGATGTGACAAGTTTTGTAATGACACTGTATTGCATGTGGAAACTATTTTGGATCTTGGATGCAAAAAAAAAAAAAAAAAAAGTCACATCCTCCACGAAGCGTATGCGTTCTCCAGGCCGCTCCGTGTCTGCATGTCTGCCGGGTTATCAGCAGTTCATCAGGGGAACATGGAAGCCCGAGACAATGCGCTCGGCCCGGGCTACTCGGGGTGTTGCGGATCACTTCCGCGCACCAGCGGCCAGCACCTTGAACGGGGATCGGCCGCCCAGAGGAAGCAACCGGGGGCCTTTGTGACATTATCGCATGCTTTTGCCATCAAAAAAAAAAAAAAAAAAAATCAAACAAAGGCGCACGGACGAACGAGCTGTCCTGTGCTTGAAAAATGAGACATTTAATCAACTCGAGTCCTTCCAATCGGGCCGAGTGCTTGACACTGAGCAGATTAAAATCTCAGGCACAGTCTCTGTTTATGGAGGTCATGACCTCTGCTAAGTGTAGTGTAAAAAGGAACAGAAAGTGACGTTAGGCCATTAGGCTTTCAATTTCATCACTCGTATTGAAAGAATCAAGATTAATCCCAAATGCAGGAGAGAATTGAGAAAATACGAGCCCCGCCAAGTAAAAGATTTTGTCAATGGGATTTTAGTATTTACGTTGTTATTCACTGATTGACATTTATTTCATGATAGCTTACAAGTGATCATCTTGAATTGGTCCAATTTTATGGAACCATTTAAAAACACCACTACACCTTATTCTTGAACACACACACAAAACTAATTTAAATAAATAAAAACAAAAAAACTAGTAAATCGTAGTATTATTAATACTAATAAATTCTATTTAAGTTTAAGGGAAAACAATCTTACTAAAGTTGTTTGGATTAAACTGTTCTTTCCTGAGTAACAAATTATTATTTAGAAAATATTTTAATAATAATAATAATAATGTGGAAGGTTTTCTTTTTTTTTTCGTAAACGGCCTCAAGACCTTTCTTTTTAAAATGGCGTAGGCCTATTAGTATTTTGTTTTTCCACTAGATTTAATGGTTTTTAACAGATTTATTCACTGTAGTTTGTTTTAACCCTCATCTGTAGCACTTTGAGATTTCTTTGAAATGTAAAGTGTATTACAAATTAAATGTATTATTAGTATTAATGATAGTAGTAGTGTTCTTGTTATTTGATTTTCCAAGCAAAACATGCTAAAGTGCAAATCAAATTGCACTCCGTCATTTCATCGTTTATGTATTGAATTGACTTTAAAAAAAAATGAAAATAAAATCGCAATAATCATCTGCACGTCAATTGAATTTGGTTTCAATTCAGTTGGATCCTCCTGCTGTTACACCTCTCGACCACTGAGTGTCGCTGTGGGGCGTAAAGTGTCAGCTTCTGTCTGTGGGCCGAGCGGACCCCAGCAGAACAAGTCGGTCACAAGACACAAGTGTCATGAAAGTCCTGTCAACTCGGCATAATTCACTTTATTTAAGACCATTGATCGCAAACAAAGGGGCAAAGTAGCATAAATTTGGTTCTATTGAAAGTCCAACTTGGACTTTTTATTAGTAGACGACGACGATGATGACGATGACACGTGTTTACACTTGCTTTTACAACATGAAGACACACAAACACTTTGAAGTCACATAAAAGTCGCGTGTTTATCATTTGTTCAAACGTAGTCATTTGAACCCAAAAGTTTCCGATCCAGCTTTTGAGAAAAAGCTTCAACATCTGGATCGTGTATGCTTCCCGGCCTCAATCTGATCCCCCACTGGATGTATTTTATTATGGATTTTCCAATACACATTTTAACACAATATGTAAAATCTTAATATCATTAGGCCTACACACATTATAATACTTGGAATGGTTATTTAATAAAAAATAAATAAAAAATACAATAAAAATTTGTAATTTCATAAGTGGACGCCAGTTTGGCTCAATTGTTTTAAGATGAATCGATCATTAATCCCGTGCATATTTAACATCAGTTAATTTGTTATTATTATTAATAATAATATTTTCTTACATTACAATCCTTTACCACTGCGTTCTGAGTTTGGTCATGTGACGTTTGCAAGCTGAGCCGTGATTGGTCGTTACATGACCTGATCAACTGTGATGTAATTTTTACTCAACAGGAAGTGGCAAAATGACCTGTCCCATGAGATGGATAAAAACAGGTGGATTTTTCTGCTTATATTCATATTCCACAAACGCAATATTAATCAGAATGTCGTGTTTGCGCTAGAGGGTGTACGGAAAACTTGGCTTCACCTTTAAAAAAAAAACAAAAAAAAACAATAACAAACACCCACATACAGCGCAAACTATATACTTATTGGATGTTTAAACCGTTTTCTTGCCATGATTTTTTTTTATTTTATTTTTTTATTTTCTTTGTCGTAAAGTAAACGCAGATTTTCGCTATTCACGGGAATGGGGCGCGGGTCCCCCATTCACAGGAAAAAAAAACAAAAAAAAAACAATTTTTTTTTAACCCCTCCCAAACTTTTAAAAATCTCACTTTTACTGTCTTGAAATATTTTGTTTCGAAAGCTAATCATGAAACTGCATTTGAAAGCATGAGGAAGGAATGAAGCGTCGCACTCCCTCCAGTAAGCGCTGCCTGTCCCTTTAAGACGATGTGCGTGGAGAAGTTCAAGTTGGGGTCATCCGAAGTTCCTGCCCTCCGCGTTACCTTCTTGCTTTTTTTTTATTATAGACTGACATCACACTGCAGGCGAGCTCACAGAGGCTCCATTATCATCACCACCGCCACTCCGTGTGCGCGTTATTGCCGCTCCAAAATAGCAGAGGAAATTAGTAGAAGAGCGAGAAAAAGAAAAAAAAACAGGG
This sequence comes from Festucalex cinctus, assembly GCF_051991245.1. Classification (NCBI taxonomy): domain Eukaryota; kingdom Metazoa; phylum Chordata; class Actinopteri; order Syngnathiformes; family Syngnathidae; genus Festucalex; species Festucalex cinctus. The sequence continues at coordinate 5,759,565 of NC_135423.1, read as the reverse complement.
AGGAAACTGATGCTTTTTTGGTTTGGATAGGAGGGGATGAGAAAAGAGAGGAGGGGCGGAAAAGGGAGAGAGAGAGAGAGAAAGTGGGTGGGAGGACGGACGCGAGCCCGCCGACGAGAGCTTTCCTATCAATTAATAATGATAAAAAAGAGCTGGTGAAAAGGACGCTGGCATGGCTCAGTGGAGGCTGGCACTCGGGACGTCAGATATGACTGCAGCAGCCTGCTGACATGATCATTGAGGCAGACTCGGATGGGATGGCAGCAGACATCGGGCATGCAGGTAAGACTGGACACTTGCAATACAACACACTTTTAAAAGAGCTTTTTTTATTTTTTTTTAAACAGCCTGCTTAAGTCGTTTACATTTATTATTATTTTTTCCCGTTGATTTTTCAACGATTTGCCCCCATCTGTTTGAACCTGCTTCAATGCAGCATTGCAGTTGTTTTTTCCCCCAAAGCATTTTTCACGAGTTTGCGATTTATTTATTTATTTTAAAGAGAAAATAGCAAACAGGAAAACATAGTAAAGTATGTGATCATGCCATTCAGACGTAACTGGTAGCACATTTTGCCTTTGTTTATTTTATTGTTGATTCGTAAAACTTAAATATAGTAAGAAAAAAATTGGTAAACCCTAAGTGTAACGAGTAGAACAAATAAGGCTCATTTTCCACGTTTGTATTTTTAAAGGTGACAAAATAATCAAAATTTAAAAAGACATGCCATAAACGTTCATGATAATACCACTTGTACAAAACTGTCATCAAATTTCCAACTTTTTGCTATTAAAAATGTGATTAAAAGAATGACTACTCCAATACAGCTTAAAAGTTTGATTTATCATTAATGAGCAAGCCTTAAATACAGTAAAGTGAAAATAGCTTTCATTCATAAAAGTCCATACAAATCTGAAACAAGAAAAACTTCCACTTATACATGCAGTAAGTCGTAAGCTATTTTTTTGTTTTTGTTTTGAAAGTAGATGACATACCTAATTGAATGCAGAAACTGTAAAATCACAAAATGGTCATCAAGTGTGTCATCTTGTGTCACTCACACGCCGCATGTCAAGTCTTGTACATTTTCATGATTGTTGAAAAAAAGTCAATGTTGACAGTTATTAAAATGGATCTGTATCAATAACTTTAAAAGGTAGAAAGACGAGCATGAAGTTGCAGTTTGAAGTCATGAGATTATTCCATATTTTCATGGTTTTGTTTGAAATAAGTGTTGGAAGTGACCATTCATTGATTAGTGCAATTTTTTTGTAAAACACTAGCAAACACTGACGTATCGAAAATGATCCTATCTTTAAATATAGAAAAAAAAAAACAATCATGTGCCACCCACAGTGCCGAAATGACACTTTTGTTTTGTCAAGTACGTGAAAAGTGGCAAAAAAAAAAAGTTCAAATCTAGAAACCAGAAACTGTCATCACATGCCATCATGTTGCCGAAGTGTCATTTTCCCACATTTCCGCACTTTTGTATGAAAAGCCAAGAAAAACTTTCTCATCGATTAGAAACAACAAAGTATCTGAGCGAACACTTAACAGACTTGTGGAGAAATTTCTAATAGTTTGTCCAAAGTTACAACATTGAACAATTCATAAACATACAAGTAAAAACTATGTACAACATTTTGGACTTTATTTATGTATTTTCCTGTTTTATAGCATACATATGCCACTCCAGTTGACCTTTTTTTTTTTTTTTTTTTTTTTTTTTTTTATGATGTGGCTTTTCTATTGAGGTTTCTGACCAATATACCAGCGTGCTTGTGTGTGTTCTCCGCGCGCGCGCGTGTGTGTTTTCAGAATAGCGAGACTCTCATTTTCTTGTCATATTTTCCCTTTTAATTTCTGGCTTGCCCGCTGACAGCCACGGATTTGATTTGTCAGTGTGACTTTGCGCACTGTTGACATGTCTCATTAGTGCACAAGTGCGGTATAGAGTTGCTCTTACTGTTTTTTTTTTTGAGGAGGGGGGGGGGGAGATATCCACGTGTAAAGGCCTCATCCCGCCCTGAAAACGTGTCAAGTCGGGCGTATCAAAACATCATTTTGTGTGATCTGACGCTTGTTGTGCGACGTACGTGTTACCTAACCCGGTTCCCATCACTATTTTGTCACCGCTTTCTACGATGGTGTGATGATTTTGTTTCGATGCAATCAGAAAGGAAGTTGACTCTGACGCGCTTTGCTGATGTGAGTGAAGCGTGACCTTTTCACCTTTCGGTACCCTTTGAAACGAGCAGGGTGCTTCTGTAAGTAAAGTGGACTTTTTTGTATTTTTATTTTTTATTGAAAAGCACTTTTTGTGGATTGTAAAATGGAGCAGATGTGATGGAGGCAAGTTGTCACCATTGTTCACACTGTAAAAAAAACAAAACTTGTATTTTTTGGGGGGTGCTAAAGTTGAAAAAAGATAATAATAATTTGTATTTCCTTGTAGTTAAATGTGGGAAAGCCAATTTCATTTAGTTGTACTGCCCAACTTAAAATTAAAATTTCAAAGGAACATGTACAGTGTTAAATGTTCTCCTTAAAGTTTTTAACTAATAATCATCTGACTGATACATTCAGAATGCTTCAACATTTGAAGGATTTTTTATTTATTTATTTATTTATTTTGTACAGGCAGTGAGGCCTTCGGCCGCCGCGTGTCGTCACTTGACTATGTGAGAGTTCACCGAAGGGGTACGCTTGGCTCTCTCGGGTTTGATGCGACCGCGGCTGAAAATTTATGTTAAAATATGATGGGCCCCGTAATGGAAAGCAGAAGTGGAAACGCTCCAAATGACAGCTTGGGAAAGGATGGGGCGTGATGTCAAATTTGTCTTTTACATCAGATATATATATATTTTTTTTTATCCCAGATAAAATGAATCATATTTTATTGTTTTTTTTTTATGTTTACAAAGCATATTTGATTGTTATACAATAATCTTCTAAATTGTAATTTCTACTCTATATTTTTTTTGTCTCTTAACCACGTCATTACTTTTAATTAAAGCTGATTTTCTCCCCTTCACACAAATATTTTCTTAGCCTTTTATGTTTATTGTGACTGCAAATTACTTTTTATTTGCACTCCTCCCCCTCTTACGATGCTAAACAATCAACATAATCGGAACCATGCTGCTTGGTGCAACTTTTTAGGGGCAAAACTTTTCACTTTCTGTCCCGCTGCGAGGAAGAATGTGACGTGCTATTTATTTATCGACTTGCTTGTGTTCCCATCAGCCGACGAGAGGAAAAAAAAAATCAAGCCCCGCTCGGGTCACTTTGTATTGTAAACTGTCCTCAGATGCCTCTGCTGGAACGAGACGCCATGTTTCATGCGTGATGTAGTTTACTTTAGGCCTGATGGAGGAGTGAAGTGGTGATATTTGAGCGTGGAATGTGTGTGCGTTGGCTCCCTGGGGAGGGAACAGCGTGCAGCATTGCGCCATCTAATGTAAGTGGACAGTAGGCTACATCCTGTGCGCAATAGGCCGCAATTGCTGTTGTGGTTATATTTAGATAAAGGACAGTTTCCTTATTAGAACTTAACTAGAAAATGCAAACAATGAATGAACACATTTATTTTTTTTCCACCATTGCTAATGTTTTAAGTAGAGCCCGACCGATTAATGGGCCAATTTTTAGCCAATTTATTTTTAAAGGGATACTTGACTCCTTTTGCCATTTTCAGCAGTAAAAAAAGTTAATATTTTGTTTATAATTAATGTGGTAACTTCATTATTTTTAATGTAAAATTAATACCTTTCAAAAGTAATTTATCTACTTGCTGTTGACTGATGATGACATCACCTGTGCTAAGGAAGTAGGTAATGACCAATCATGTCTCAGTTTACTGACCAAACCCAAAAAACAGGTGAGCTGTGATTGGCCGTTACTTATTTCCTCAGCACAGGTGATGTCGTCGTCGTTGTCATCATCATCATCAGTCGACAGCAAGTAGAAAAATTACTTTTTAAAGGTATTAATTGTACATGAAAAATAATGAAGTTATCAAATTCATTCTGGACAAAAACTTTTCACTGCTAAAAATTTTCAATGAGTCAAGTATCCCTTTAAACACTTTACAGCACAAGACAAAGAATCCCCTCCCACCATAATCGGCCGATTTAAAAAAATAAATAAATAAATAAATAAATAAAAAATTGGTAGATTTTTCTCTCTTTTGTAAACTTAAACGATTACTAATATATATTGTTGAAAACATTACAAATGAAATTATTATTATTATTATTATTATTATAATTTTTTAAATTACTCAGTTATCAGAATTTTATTCTGCTGAATATCGGAATCGGCATCTACCTCAAATAATTCCAAATGGGCCGTTTTCTAATTTTTAGATATTATTTCAACAGTAACATCGTTTGCATGACCGTTACTGGTCGGTTCTAAAGCACTAATACTGCATTGGAGGACGGTTGGAAATCGGACCTCATAACAGGAAGTGTGCACAATAACGCCCCTCTTAACTCAGACTTCAAAATATTGAAAATGCTGTTTTTCAAAATAAGTCACTTAGCGTAACCCGACATGATTTGGACTGACTTTAACCACAACAGTAAACAATTTAGCAAAATCAGCCCTCTTTGTTGTTTATATTCGCCTCATGGTCAGAACTGGGGCAGTCAGGATGGGATAAGTCTAACTTCCCACCTTCCTCGAATGCAGCAAAATAGTACAGTACCCTCACATTACACAAGGATCATAGCCTACTGTGTCAAGTATTTATTTGTCATTGTTGCAGTTCTAGTTTAGCTCATATGACAACAAATCCCTTGTGTGTTGTCTTTACATACTTAATGGCAAATAATGATTCTGATTTTCTACTGACCTATTTGACCTTGCGACTAATATTTGTTCCATGAAATTGTATTAATGCATCCCCAACGGTCTATTCTTTCCTTCACCAATTACATTTCAAATTGTCTTCACAGGGCCAGCAAAGCTATGAGCTAATAACATCAGGATTTGTACGTCCTGTGATTGTTGTGATTGTGACGTCCAACTAAGCTGAACGCGCAAAATGCTGCTAGCTAGCATAAATGGACAAACATTCTTAATCCTTTTTGGACCAATTAAGTAAAACTGGCTGTTTTCTCATGTTAAAAAAGTCAATATGCTTTCACCAATTGCAAGTTTGACCTTTTATTTACCCTATTGTGTAACTCATGCGGGCATCGTTTTTGTGAACTGTTAGTCTACGTGCGCTTCATACTTGTGAAACCTTCACCGCGTCCCGTTTGTTCAAATCGCTGCACAAAACCACGAGCAACCTCTAAAATGCACGTTTTTGTGTGCGTGAGTGTGTGTGTCTATCTCTTGACTTCTCTCTCATCTATCGGCCGCTGCAGAGGAAGTGAACGCATGACGGACTTGAGTTTTTTCTCATGATGAGAATCGCAGCGGCAGTGCTCACCTTTTTTTTTTTTTTTCGCTTCCCGTTGTCTTTCAGCGAGCGAGCCCCTCTCTCTGGTATGCGCTTCCCACACAGTCGCTCCGCAGCCCGCTTGTTCTGCTGCACGATCGACACGACCGCCGACATATGTCAAACAATTCCGCCAGTGAAGTTAGCGGGACCACAGATTAATTACTTTCATACATCAATGCAGCTTTGTGACTCATTTCTTCTGTTGTGTTGTGACATGTGGCCATTCCATCGACGACAAGTGAAAATGTGGAGATTTTTTTGTCTGTGACGTTGTAGATCTTGAGAGAGGGCCTGGAGGCTCACCATCTTTGTTGTAGTGTTTGACGGACCTTGCTTTGTACTATGGGGAACGGAAAACACACGTTCCCATATGGTTATCACAAACCTGGAATCATAGAATTGTCTGGAATGACCGATGATGGACAACACCTGATTGATTAATAAATTGCCGACATTTATGAAATAAATACCTGGAAAATATAAAAGATTCCCATAAGCTAGCCAATTAAAAGTGATATGAAATTGGTTGCTAACTAACTAACTAACTAACTAACTAACTAACTAACTAACTAAGCTGAACAATGAATCTATCAGTCTCAATATAGCAGAAATGCTATTTTTAAATGGGAAGGCAATGGTTTCAATTTTGAGAAGAGAAAAAAAAAAATGCTTCAACTCGGTCAGTCAGAAATTGTTCAGCTCCAGAAAATTGGAAAGGAAAACAAAAGAGTAAATTGTTCATCCCTACTAACTAGCTAATTCTAGCTCAATAGCCAGCTAACTAGTTATCTTCATTGATCACAGTTCATGTCTGCTGCATAGATTTAGGTAGCTAACTAGCAAATTACCTAGCGATCCAGCTGGCTAGCTACTTAGCTAGCTAGAGTTTGTAGTTGGTTTATAGGGCTGAACAATTTCTTCATTTTCCTTTCAATTCCAATTTCCAATTCCATCACAGCTAACTGGCTAGGTAGTTATATATCTAACTAGCGAGCGAGCTAAATATTTTTTTATGTGACTAGATAGGTCGCTAGCTAGCTAAATCTATTAAGCGCACATTGCTGTGATGAATGAATATCCATCTGCCTTGCACTTGGATATAATGTATGTCCACAAAAAAAGTATATATACATAATCATATTACAGTATCAACAGAAAATTTATGGTTAGCAACTTAGCAGGTCTGGTCTACCTCAGAATTAAAAGGGTCTTTGTTGAAATCTCGGTTTCCTGCCACATTCCAAAATATATCTTGTAGCTGAGACTCTAAAAATAGTCCATACTGCATGTGTGAATCTGAGTGTGAATGAGCCCTGTCATTAACTTGTGATCGGTCCAGGGTATACCCAGTTCATAAGGAATTCACAACAAGATGTCTCACTGCTACTCTGTTTGTTTGCAGGTGGCGGACTGAAGACGATGCTGGATGCCATGGAAGCACCAAGTCACGCTCGGGATCTCCTCCTGCAGCTCAATAGCCAGCGCACCAAAGGATTCCTGTGCGATGTCATCATTGTGGTGCAGAACGCTCTCTTCCGGGCGCACAAGAACATTCTGGCGGCCAGCAGCCTCTACTTGAAGTCTTTGGTGGTCCACGACAATCTCATCAACCTTGACCACGAGATGGTGAGTCCTGGGGTCTTCCGGGTCATTTTGGACTACATCTACACGGGCCGCCTCACCGAGGGGGACCCCGCCTCTCCCACCGAACCCAACCTGGGTGCTGTTTTGGCTGCGGCAAGCTACCTGCAGCTGCTAGACTTAGTAGCTCTGTGCAAAAAGAAACTCAAAAGAAATGGCAAGTACCCTCCTCGCGCCACTCCCGCCTTCCTGCCTTACGCAAAGATGGGCGCTATGGGCTTAGGCAGCGGAGGCCGCTACAGGGTTTCCACTCCTGTCATCCAGTCGTGTCCTCCTGGGGGGATTATGAACAGCCACACGCCCCGGCCTCCGCCACTCGAGGAGCTGGTTCCCCATCGGCTCGCCATCCATGCCGGCGAGCTGTATGCCCCCACCTCCACCCAAGGCCCCCAGGCCTTTCCGTCCATGCAGTCGGTGCTGCCCGCTCAGCTGGGCCTGCGTTCGGCGCTTCCGGAAAGGAACTGCTCCCCGAACTATGGCCTGGACCTCTCCAAGAAGAGTCCCAACTCCCAGTTTCAGCACACCCCCTCCCAGTCCCATGTTGTCAGCACCCACAATGACGAGGAGCGAGATGGGACCCCGAGCGGTCGCACCAGTCCCACGCAGGGAGCCAACGGCAGGGCCTTCCCTTCTGAAAAAATGGAGACGGCAGATCAGACGAATACTCTCACTCCGCCACCGTTTTCCCACAACCAACCTCTTGGCCCCCACCTGCCCCACCTACATCGCTCGGGCACACAGGGCACCGACCGCTACCCGTGCCCGCCGAGCCCGGACACCCTGACCGAAGTCGGGGAGGCCGGAAGAGAGGTGGGAAACATCTACCGCTGGGTGAAGCACGAGCCGCTGCCATACGCGGCTGAGGATGAGGATGAAGACGAGGACGAGGAGGAAGGGGGCGAAAACGGAGAGCGGCGGCACAACCACCACAAGGAGGAGAGCGAGGGGCCGGACGACAAGAGCGGCTCCGGCACTGAAGAGACGGGCAGCAGCGAGGGCCGCCCGTCCCCTTCCGGTCCCATGGGGAGATTCCACGTTCCGTATGAGCCGGAGAGTTATGGGGACAACCTGTACGTGTGCATCCCCTGCGACAAAGGCTTCCCGAGCTCGGAGCAGCTAAACGCGCACGTGGAGACTCACACCGAGGAGGAGCTTTACGGCAACTCAGGCAGCGAGCTGGGCAACGGGAACGGTGGCAAGAATATCAGCAGCAGCACCAACGGCTACGGTGGCTTGACCGGCGGCGGCGGTGCCCTAAACAGCCTCTCCCACCTGGAGACAAAGTCCACCCAGGCTTTGGCTTCGGGGGCCATCGGAGAAATGATCCGTCCGTACCGCTGCTCCTCCTGCGACAAGTCCTACAAGGACCCGGCAACTCTGCGGCAGCACGAAAAGACCCACTGGCTTACCCGGCCGTACCCGTGCAGCATCTGCGGCAAGAAGTTCACGCAGCGCGGCACCATGACGCGCCACATGCGCAGCCACCTGGGCCTCAAGCCCTTCGCCTGCGACTCCTGCGGCATGCGCTTCACTCGCCAGTACCGCCTCACCGAGCACATGCGCATCCACTCTGGCGAGAAGCCGTACGAGTGCCAAGTGTGCGGCGGGAAGTTCGCCCAGCAGCGCAACCTGATCAGCCACATGAAGATGCACAGCAGCGGGGGCGCGGCGGGCGGCCTGACCGCCGAGGGCAAGCTGAAGCTGGACTTTGCCGAGGGCATCTACCCGCTGAGCAAGTACACCGCCGAGCATCTGGGGCTCAAGCAGGAGAAGGCCAACGAGCTCCTCCTCCAGGCGCAGCAGCAGCTGGTGGCCGATGCCAAGGCCATGGAGAGCCTCTACCCGCTCTCCAAACTGGCATCGGAGCACCTGGGGGTTCTCGGCCACGACAAGATGGACGTCCTGTGCCAAGCCCTGCCCCCTCCCCAGCAGGCCCTTTCCGAGGCCCGCGCCATTGACCGCTACTCGCCCAGCTAAGGCCACCGATCGCCACGTGCCGCATGCAGTATTCATGACGTCGTTCACCTCAAGTAAATAACCCCTCTGCACCTCAGACTGTGTCGACTGTAAGTGCCTTTCTATGCATCTAACCTTTGAAGCCTCCTACCGGAAGGAGCACTGTGCTATCTATCCTGTGACCAAGGGACTCTTGCTTGAGAGCAGTATTTAAGTCTGTGTATATGCAAAAAAAACAAAAAAACAACAAAAACAATTCCAGCCATTGAGCCAAAGCATCAAACATTTCTAAAAATGCTTATTTATTTTTTGTATTATGATGACATCCAAAGAGAAGCTTAAACCCTTAAACATGTGTTATGAGAAGCAAATGGACAAGATTCAGGGTTTGTGTCCAGATCATCCGGACTTTAAAAACAGTGGGAGTTTTTCTATCCTGAATTTTCTACTACCGTATTTTTTGGACTATAAATCACACTTTGCTTCATAGAGGGCCTGATGAGGTGCAACGCTTAAAATTAGAGCTCGGTCTGCCACCCCAAACCACCGTTCCGTTATCGTGTTGGCAACAATTAACGAGTTCCGGTTGATTTGAAATTCCGCTATGTAAACGTTTTTTGTTTTTGTTTTTAGTTTAAAATGGCTTACCTTAGCTAGAATCCCCCGTCACATTGTAGCCAAAGGATTTTGTGTTCCAGTCTGAGCACTCATGTTCTTGGCCTCAAAAATACGAGTTATACACCGGAGCGAGTTTTAGTCCGAAAAATACGGTACATGTTAATTTGGAGTCACCCACGCGGCAACGTTATGGACGTGGTTAGGGTTCGACTGTGAACGGTTTTCTGTCTTTTATGCATACCCTATGATTGACTGGCAACCAGTCCAGGGTGCCGTTTGATAGGTCTGATCCTGAACAGAATAATTGGCCTAAAAAATGTGTATGAAAGGAGGGGAGTATTAAACCGTTAACACTCCAGCCACACTTTTTTTTTTTTTTTTTTTTTTAAGTCATTTTCTCGCAATCCCAGCCTGTTGACAACCCCAAACGCATTCTTAGCGAGGCGTTGCCACCTCGTGATCTCACAGCTGCGAAACGATCTCGCATACCCGACTGGTGAACACACCAAAATCTCTGTCCGTCAACGTGGGTGTCGTCGCCCCCCCCCCCCCCCCCCCCCCCCCCCCCCGGACTATTTGCTCCATTCAGGTTGATTAATCGCACGGCGCCAATCGGGGATTTGACCCCCACAGTGTAGCATCGGCGAGGGCCCCCCCGCTACCTTTGACTTGTCAAAGTGAGTGTTTAACGCACACGCGCCTTATCTCCCCGCCTGTCCCCTACTCTATTTCACACACACTTAGCGAAGCTGCTAATCTGTCAGCGATACGAGCGCGAGGCCCCCGCTTGTAGTCCGGCCCAGCTGTTGTGCGCCGGTAATCCCTGTGAAATGTGGCTTTTCTCCTGGACAATTCGCATGCACCACGTCCCATTTCATGCCTGCCATCCACTCGGCGCTACTTATTAACGTCTGAAGTCTCGCATACCGTCCCTGTTGTACTCCCTCTCCTCCCCATACTGATATCAAAGCCACAAAAACAACAATGAAAAGCTTTCTTTTTTTTTTTTTTTTTCTCGTCTTCTTCCATCGAGGCCCCGAGCAGAAAACAAAAGAGCACTTGAAGCTTGCGGGTTTGATGGCACTTATTTTTGTTAAATTCAAAATGCTTTTATCCCGAAAAACACCCCGAGAACTTTTGCTTTTGCTTGTTTTTTTTTTTTGATCTACAATACTTCCACTAGTCCTTAATTGAGATGGTCTGACCACTATAGTGCCGATGTCAACCTCAGAGGGTGAATGTGAAGACTTTCAAGCCATAAACACACTGTGATGGACCGAATGACTTTTAAATGAAAAAGCGAAAAAAAAAAAAAAATGTGCCTTACTTAAATTTTGGGCTTTATATTTTTTATTTTTATGCAACAGTTGTTTTAAGGCAGCGGTGGGGAACTTTCTAAAACAATTGTGGGGGAAAAAAAAAAAAAAAAAAATCAGACAAGCGCTTGTGGGTTAAATGTCTTTGGACTTTTTATAAGAATTCTTTGAGTTTTTATTTTTTTATTTTTACAATCCACCCGCATGCATGTGTTCCCCACCCCTGCTTTAAGCGGCTTCATTTGTGTAACATGTGTCCATTAGGAAACCTGTTGTTTGTCACTTTTTCTTGTCCAGCCAAAGTAGTGCACATGAAAACTGGTGCTTGCCTCAGGACCACACACACTTACACGAGACGTATGCACACATACAAACACGCAGTTGTTCTGTTTTTAAACCTGTGGTTATTGTCTGTTTATACAGTACAGTTTTAACAGCAGAGCGATGACATTTGATGTTGCTTTTTTATTGTTATTATGATTATTACAATGCGGCGTACACTTTCCATTGTGTTGTCCTTTAAAAAAAAAAAAAAAAAAAAAAAAAAAAAAAAATGAAAAGAAAGGCGTCTGCGGGTCTACCCCGGTCGATGGCTGTCTTCACGGGCCGCCTGTGAACATCAGAACCGCACTCGGGGCCGAGCGCCATGCCATGTTGATGTTGTTTGGGTTCAGAGTGGAGCTTCCAGGGACTTTTCACAGCCCGTTTGACACAATGTTAGAGAGAGCTTCAGGCAACACGCACGCACTCACATATACGGCATACACACACGTAGGAGGCCGGCGTGTGCTTGGTGGACGTGTTTTTCTTTTTTGGGGTTTTATTCTCGGATGTGCGTTTGGGTTTATGAGAGACTGTGGGAATTTCAGACGCCCATTCACTAGTTTTAATGAAAATCTGCCCCCCTCCCTTGTTAAAATAACACACACTTTCCTCTGTAGGCCAAAATCTAAGCAGAGAGGGGAAAAGTTAGATAAAACTTTTTTTTTTTTTTTTTTTTTTTTTTTTTTTTTTCCCCAAGGAGAAGCTCCAACACACTTGCACACACTTACAGAAAAAACAAACACACACATGTGCTCTAAAACTTCAATTATAGGGTTTCCTTACACATTAGGTCCCCACTTTGTCCCCATAGGAATAGCAGAGTCAAAGGTTGCAAAAGTACTCATACTCTGTACTTAAGTAGAAGTACTTGTTTTATTCTTTTTATGTCAAAGTAAATAAGTACAGATACTAAATTCTATTAGTACAGATTCTAAACAGAATTCTAAATTCTAAATAATCTCTAACCGTAAAGCATAAAAATGAAATTTTACCATCAAATAGACAATATTTGTCTTGATAACCTGACACAACAAAAAAACTTCTTCACTCACACAAATAGTTTGCCAACTTAAAAACATATTCACATTTTTATCCCCAGATTGACAACCATGACCACAGCAAACAACGTGCTCTACGTAAAACATAAAAGACTGTAGTTGAAATAATAATACAATCAATCATTTTCTAATTCAGCGACACCATCGCTCCCTTCACGTAAACATTTTGCATCCAGGATGTGCAGTTCAATGTTTTTATACACGTTTGAACATTTGTACGAGTGTCTACGATGACGAACGTGAGAGCGCTAGGATCATAAATGTCATGATTGTGAAGACAAAAATAAGATACATTAGCTAATAGTAACATAAAAAAATATTTTGAACACCAGAAGCTATGAGCGATTGACATTCTGATGTCGATCACCTAAAGGAGTCAGCGGGCCGGAAGCGTTTGCTTGTCTGTTTATGCCATCGGAGCATGCGAAGCAGGGCCCTAATTCACGTCCTGGGAATTAAGGCGGGTGCGAAGGAGACGAGCCGAGAAGCAGGAAGTGAACTTTTGGCCGTGGTGCAGGATGTATCGAGGCAGATAGCGAGAGAGAGGAGCCGGGGCGAGTGCAAGCGCGGGGTGGAGCCCGAGCCATTGTCTGCCTATGAAACCAGCACGGACTTCTAAAACGCTCCATTCACAAAACAAGTCGACAGTATCTTTGCTTTTCCTTCCCCCCTCGTTGCTCCGTTTGGGAATAAAACCCGTGCTCAGTGTCACGGTGATACGGCCGCACGCCCTGGAAGGCGTTCAAGCGCTTTGTGGCGAGGATGTTGTGGATTCATCGTTATGGGGGGAAAAATATTGGTGGGATACCAAGCATTTAGGTAGGCTACATACCAAGAAAATTGCAGTATACTTTAAAAAAAAAAGAAAAGTAATTTCTCTTCCAAAGGCAATGTTATAAACCGCACAGACTACACAAATCATTTTTCATTCATTATAACACTTCACAACTGTAATAACATTTGTGAAGAAATAGCAACATGGATCAACTTGAAGTGCACAAATGACTTTCCTTCACTTTTGTCACTTGTCGCTAGGCAGAATTCATAGGGCTCAAGGAATCCTGCCCCACAGACCAAGACAAAACAAAAAAACAAAACACTGACTGTACTTTTACAATTATGAGACATGTTTAAAACTTTTTAAAGATCTGTCTGAAACCACTAAGAAAACAAATCAGAATTATTTTAATTAGCTATGTAACATTGCTCAAATTATTTTTGTTGCTCACGTCACATTTTATGCGTGTTGCTAGGCAGAGTTTATAGGACTCAACTACTGCCCCATACACTAATGCGGGAAAAAAATAACAAATTGATTATTGGAGATGTTTATACACATTAAAAATACCAAAACATCAATTTATCAACATTGTAATAAATCGCACAAACGGTAAAAATGTGAAAATAATTGTTTGCCAGAGACATAGTTAAAAAATATTGTTCAGATTATTTTCACTGCATGTCTACTTGTTGCTAGGTAGAGTTCATAGGGCTCAACCAATCCTACCCCAACGACCAATGGGAAATTTGTAAGGAATTATTCAAGCACATTTTGGATTATGGAGCAAGTTTACACAGATTAAGCTATGTACCATACATGTATTTATTTATTTATTTATTATTGTCTTACATTTCTCTTTTCATTTTATAAATTGCACAAACAGCAGCAATGGTCCATTCTAAGTCTTCACAAGAATTGTCACGCCATCACTACCGTATTTCCATTTTCAGCCATTTATGAAAACGTGGATATATGTATACGTATAGTAATTTGTTGTTGACAACTGCATTTATTTGGCACAGAAAAGCTCTGTTGGCCTCCAGCGTAGTATGAAATGAAGCTGTTTTGAAATTGACGTATACGGCTTTTATCAAGTTCCATTAATTAGACGAATCCAAATAAAAGCCCTTGCGATGTGGGCGATTACATTTTTATTTGCTCATGCTTGATTTCTTATGACGTTCCTTCCCTTTTTAAATGTCACTATGAGACTCATGACTTTTATAACACTAACAGTATAGAAATCATGGAGGAAAAAAAAAAAGTTTGGATGAATTCCAGCAAGTCAAAGACAGACATACTTCCTGCCATCGCAAAAAGGAAAAAGAGGGAAAAAAAAGAAAATCATTTTAGCCACATCCAAAGGAGAGAAGCGCTAACCCAATATTACTTAAAAAAGGAAAATCTAAGCAGATTTATGGATTCACGCGCCGGCTGTGCAACGTTGCCTTTTAGTGTGGATAATCATAGGAACCAAAAGCCACTATTGTTCGTTTGCTTTTTTGTTTTTTAAATTTTTTTTATGAAGTGCCAATTACAGAAAAAAAACATAAATTTTCATCCTGGGAGCTTTGAATGGACTTTTTCCGACGTGAGCATGCATACCAACACTAGACGTGAGAATCGTAACTGATGTGGGCGGCGTTGTTGTGTGTTGTCATTGTGCACTTTTTTGAGCTTTCCGTGATTTTTGGTCCCCACGCTCCAAGACCGCGCCATGATTAGAAACTGACTTTAACTTAAGTACCCATATAGTGATAAAGACCAGTACACACAAACACAAATGAGTCTAATTAACAAATTGCTTCAGAATAGCTCATGCATTCCAATTGACCTTCCAGTGGCGAGCTATCGTTAGCTTTTGGCTAATAACAACAACGGAGAACATTACCTTAGCGGAGACGTTGTAGTTTCTGGTCATTTTTGGAGGGATTCAACTGGTCGGGAGTGCAAAGTTTGTACTGTTGGCATTAATAGTAAATAGTAAGTCAACAAACGTGTGGACGGTTAGCTACCCTGAGCTATCGTTAGCTTTTGGCTAATAACAACAATGGAGAACATTACCTTAGCGGAGACGTAGTAGTTTCTGGTCATTTTTGGAGGGATCCAACTGGTCGTGTGTGTGGTCTTCCACAAAGTTTGATCCAGCGCAGACATTTTTCGTAGTTGTTTGAGGGTTTAGGGAATGGAATAAACCGGACACCACCTTCCAGTTGGTCGGGATAACTGCAGTGCTTTCTTTCTCTCTTGCACAAGGCTACAGCAGGACGCTTGTTAGTCGATTACCGCATTTAACCATTTTTTTTTTTTTAATTTATTAACTTTTTTTTTTCCTTGCCTTTGGATAACCACGCAATGCAACACCAGGAGCTGGATTGCTTTTGTTTGTCTGCAGCTTAAACTCACGTGCTTGGCGCAGACATCTTACGTCTTGATTGGTTTACTAGGTCATTTGGCGCGGTTTACGGTCAGGTCAATTCTGAGCTTTCCCTGATTTTTGGTCCCCATGATGTGACCATGTAACCTGACATTTTTGTCCCCAGTTAGTGATGAATAAATGGGCATTTGAAAAACGTAACGGTTTCTCTTCAGAATAGCTTGTGCATTCCAATTTTTGTGCTAATGCTAAAAACATGAGTGCCTTGTGACTTTTTAGTTTGTTTTGTTTTTACGACACGACCATCCCCGAAAAGTCCCACGTTTGCCTTCCCTCTGGCCCCGACTCTCTTCTCCCTAAATCTTCCTCACCTTCCGCTTCCCCCTCCCACGCCCCGATCCACTTACTCCCAGCTGTTCCTCATGCTGAAGAAGACACTTGTCTAAATGTTTACACCGAGGGCTACTTTCTTTTTTCGCTCAGCCCTGATCGATTTCCAAAATGAACCCCGCCGCCGTATGCGTTGACCTCCGGTGTGTGATGCCCCCCTCCCCGCCAAGAAAAGAAGGCGATTGAAACCACAGGAACGCTGCTCAGAAAGATGCCAGCAAAGTAAACATGTATGAAATTGCACAATTGCGCCGGGGGCCCCCGGGCGTTGCACAGCAGCCAAGTCATGCGCCCAGATGGAGGGAATAAGAGGAAAAAGAAGGGAAGCCAGAAAGAAAATCAGAAGAAAGAGAAGGATAGAGAGGGGGGTGATGAGTAGCATCTTACCTCGCCGACTGTTTCTTTTCCTATTTGGTGAACTCGAAAGTGTGCTTACCTTCAGGAAATGATGCAGCTCATTGTCAGGCTCTCCGGTGCTCATCCGTCATGTCAGCTCGCCCTCACAGTCAGTGAAGCTCCAATACCGCCTGACGAGTAGCAAAAGTGCAGCTTCTGCCTGATAGCATCTATTAAAAGGGAAAACAGTCAATTTTTTTGTACTTTTTATTAGAACTGTGATTTAGAAAAATACCCCCCCCCCCCCCCCATGTTCTCATTCCATGTATTTTTTTCACAAACACAATAGAGTATTACAACAAACAATAATAACCCATTTTCTAGTCTATTTCAATTAGTTGAAACTAGAGATAGACCGATAAGGTTTTTTCGGTCCCGATACCAATTATTAGTAGTGAAGGATGCCGATAACCGATATTTGGAGCCGATATTCATTTTCACTAAAAAGGGACATCATAATTTTGAAAAAATACAAACTCCAGCTCTTATCTTTTTTTTTTTTTTTTTTTTTTTTTTTAAAGCATATGTTTATTGAGCAACTTTTAGGGTTAGTAAAATATTTTTAAGGGTTTTTTTTTCTACACGAAATAAAAGTCTTCCAAAATTTAAAAATATCCAAAGTATTAAATTTTTACTTATCTCAGTTTTCATTTCAACCAAAAACAGAAGGTGCAGAGAGTTCCCAGGGTCGACAAAAATGAAAATAAAAACTTTTTTAAAACATTTACATTCAAATTAGTTTCCTGAAGTTAACACTTAAAAAAAAAATGGATCTATTATCGGCCATATGATTCGTCAAAATGGCCGATGCCGATATTTCTCAAAATGCTAAATATCGGCGCCGATAATCGGTCTATCCCTAGTTGAAACACTGACTTAAAATCTTTTAGGCCTTCACTATGACGATGTCACAAATTCTTCCAAACAAGTGGCATAAACATACTGGTCATAAATCAAATGTATGGCTTTGTTTCATGAAATAAAGTAAACATGCGGACTGCACTTCCTGAGCACTAAAGTGAACTAGACACTATATCAATAATATATATGTATGAAAATACAGTCTTGAATTTAGTAGGATTTTGCACAAAAATACAATGCAATTAGTACAGAACATTTTTGGAGTACTTGAAAACACTTTTTTTCCCCTCCAATTTTGGAGTGGGAAAATGTAGCAGATAAAATGTAGCATTTTTGTGGCAATATTTTACTTAAGTGTTTGTTTGTTTTTTCTCCAGATACTCTTAAAGTACGTTAACATTTTTGCTCCATTTCCTACTAAATTCTCATGCGATTGTATTTGATTGGCATACATGAAAGTGGCTCATTCAAATGTATTCAAAACCAAATTTTGCATTTTGGTCCCCACATATCCTCCTAACTACCAGCAATTCAAATTTGTCCTCTGTAGGGGACCTTTTGAAAACCTGAATATCTCTCACCCAGTGCATACGATTGGATTAACTCCTTTTGTGCTCCATAGAGGACATTCAGAGCTTTCCAATGGTACTAAATGTGTAGGGGTGGGGCTTTGCTACTTTTGTTTACACCATAAAAGAAGATGGCTACCCTCAGTGCAAGCACTTTTTAGGGAAGAAGAAAAGTAAGTGTATAACAGTTTTTATTGAACAAATTTAGGCTTTAAATGTTGTTAGCATGTTTTCTATAATACTCTTAAGAACACTTTAAAGTATTGTTTGAATTATTTTAACTGTATTTGAGCCTAGCATTTAAGTTAAAAAAAAAATGTCCTCTGTAGTGGACACATCATAGCTTAAAAAGAAACTTTAAAAAAAAAAATCTTTTCAAAAATTTCTTTTGCAGTATTCCAGTTACTTCAGAAATATTGGGGAACATCAAAATAAACATGATTGGACAATATTTTTTTTTTCCTGGTAGTCAGGAGGATACTGATGAATACACATGTGACAATTCTAAAAAAAAAAAAAAAAAAAAGTTACAGAAACATCTAGAATAATTCAGGCATTCATATTTTGAGTTTTCCCCCTATTTTTTTGGTCCCCACTCTGACGTGACCGTGTAAAATGACTTTTGGTCCCATAAAGTGCTGCTGACCAGAACATACACACACATGCATACAGGAATATGTTACAGTGTAAACTCGCTTTAGTTGAAACACTCACACAGACACATCATTGGAGCTTTCCTTGATTTTTTTTTTTTTTTTTTTTTTTTTTTTTGGTGCCTACGCCGAGTTTTGTCCTCACTAATGACCACTTTTGTCCCTGCATAAAGGGTGAAGACCAGTGCACACAAATACATCAATGCTAAAAGCTAACAGACAGTCGTGTTTTTTTGGCTCTGCTTGACTTTTGGTCCTACGCTGGAAGATAATTTAGCTTAACAGACTTTTGTCCCCATTTTGTGACAAAAACCAGAGCGCACACACGCACACTTACAAGGCTGGCCTGCAGACGTCCAGATTAGATCAGCTTTAATGAGGTTGCCCTGCCGCGTTTGGAGTGTCGCTTCTTGTAGAAAAAGTCATTACTAAGGAGCGGGCGATCGGAGGGAACACACGATCGTACACAGCCTCGGGGTCCGCCTCCTCCTACACACAAACACACATGCATGCATCAGAGATTACGTGTAGGATTGATGGATTGGGCGAGCGGTTGGATTATGATCTAATGAGGACGACTGCCATGTCTTGTGCCCGACTGCGTTGTGGTTGAGGGAGAAGAAAGTTCAGTTGTGGGACACGCTGACAGCGCAGCACACTTGGAAACACAAACACACACATTTGCAATGGAAATGTCTTCATTCAGATGACTTAAAGTCGTCGTCTTGTTGTCCTGCAGGCACCTTTCAAGCAATACAACCAAACAGTATTTCTGCCTTCTTTAAAAAAAAAAAAGTCAATATGCTTTTAAAGAAATGAATGTATTTATTGCATGTCCAAATGTTTTATAGGTATTTCTTTGTGTACATTACAACTGTGGATTTTTTTTATATATATATAAATATAAAATTTCATTTTATTATGATTTAAAAAAATGTTAAGGTTATTTTTTAAAAGGCAATGTGAAAACATGTTGCAGTTTGTATTGTCACTATAATCCAAATCTTCCTCGCAATAAAGTCCAATTGCATAATACATTCAAAATTGTGTATTTTGTCTACTTTTTATGTAAGGGGGAATGAATTATAATCAGATTGTGTATACATTTAAAAAGTAACTAGAATTACTTTAATGACAAATTACACATTAATTTGAATTTTTGGCCATTTATTTCAAATTATTGTTATGATGTAATTTGATTTTGTGAGTTGTCAAATATTTCCCCCAATAAAAGCTTAACTGCTCTGATTGGGTTGGAGAAATGGTTTACCTTGTGTCATTGTGCTTTTGTAAATTATTTATATATATATATATATATATATATATATATATATATATATATATATATATATATATATATATATATATATATATATATATATATATATATATATATATATGTGTGTGTATATATATATATATGTATGTGTGTGTATATATATATATATATATATATATGTATGTGTGTATATATATATATATATATGTATGTGTGTGTATATATATATATGTATGTATATGTATATGTGTATATATATATGTATATGTGTATATATATATGTATATGTGTGTATATATATGTATATGTGTATATATATATATATGTATATGTGTATATATATATGTGTATATGTGTATATATATATGTGTATATGTGTATATATATATATATATATATATATATATATATATATATATATATATATATATATATTGCTAACTTAAAGTGATACCTTACTTAGCCATTTTTGGCAGTCAAACATTAATATTTTGCCTATAATAAATTTGATATTTTCATTATTTTTCACATACAATTAGAACCATTAAAAACACATTTTGCAACTTGCTGTCGACTGAAAATGACATCACAAGGGCTCAGGTAACCAATCACAGCTCAGCTTGTGAATGTCACATGACCAAACCTAGAAAACAGGTGAGCTGTGATTGGTTACCTGAGCCCCTGTGATGTCATTTTCAGTCGACAACAAGTTGCAAAATGTGTTTTTAAAGGTGTTAATTGTATGTGAAAAATAATGAAAGTATCAAATTAATTATATTTATTAGAATTATTATAGCTTGCTCTCTTTAATGATGTAATGTTAATGGTTGAACATACTTGCCGTTTTTGAGGTCTCCTGAAAAGTGACAATATTGGAGACACAAGGTTTCGGTCCGACATGATATGATTATATGTTTTTTATATATGTGTATATAGTGTCCCACAATTTTTGTGGTATGAAACGGGATTCGCTTTAACACCAAAATAGAAGAGTGTTGCTTGCGAGCGCATACTCTCGCACGTGAGCGTTTCATTTAAGTGGGAGAATTTTTCATGAATCTCATACATCACGCCGCGTCCTCATGCCTCAATGAGGAGATCCATTACTCTGTCAGCCGCGGCGTAACCGGCCAACAGGCTTGCACACACACACACTTTCTTTTCCACGGTGTGAAAATTCCCATTACTATTATTATTATCATTATTATCAGTATCAGTGGTGCGTAAGTAATGATCCAGATGTTAAACATTAATCAAACACATTGGCTGATGACGTGACAGGGAGAAATTAGCAGGTGCAGCAAGTGATTAAGGCTCACGCTTGACATGTTAACACTTACTCACACTTCCTGGGAGTCTGACGCTGTGGACATGATTGGCCATGCAGTTCCATGAGTAGATTAAATGGGGCAGATAAAACACAAAACTTTTCTGAGCCAAGGAAGATCTGGAAAAAGGTGCGGATGCATGAATTTAGTCGCACATTTTGATTACATCAATGGCGGTCCAGTCTTTTACTATCCATCAATTCTGTATATTGCGTGGAGCAGGACAGAAACGTAAACAAATTTGGGCCTATGAAAAAACCATTACAATTTTGATGAGGATTTGGAAAACGGTGCAGATGCGGGAATTTAGTCGCACATTTTGATGGCATCAATGTAACACTCAAATTCAATAATTTCACCATCCATTTTGTATATCGTTTATTAATAAAACAATAATGTAACTGTTCTGTACCTAAACAATAAGCCATTCCGATTTTGGTAAGGATCTGGAAAATGGTGAATTTAGTCGGACATTTTGGTGACAGAGGTGGAACGTCGTGAAAAGTCTATTTTGACATACAAAAAGGTGTAGAAAGTACAGAATAGTTTTCTAATAAAATGCATCAGAATACTCCAGTAAAGATACCTTTTAAAGGTAATTGTAATTCCTTACTTCCCACCTGTACCTAATATTGGGGCAGGTGTGGGTGTAGGTCTACACGTGAAATGTCAAATGTCAAAAGGGTGTCTGGTGTCAGCCAGACTTGCTCCTGCCTGCTAATGTCAAGAGGCGACGAAGCGTCTCAATACTCCGCTTTTCTATTCAACTTTTTTTTTTTTACGAACCCGTGTGTGTCTATGTCTGTGTGTGTGTGTGTGTGCTCTTTAAATGCCGTGTATGTTTCCTCCCGCAGGACGTACAAGTCAAAATGCGGACAGGAGGGAATGCGAGAGAGTGTGATAGTCTGTCCGAGTCGGAGGGGTGACACATTCCCCGTGTGTGTTTTCATCCTTTTCGCACCCCCCAACAACATCAGGTAAACTTGACACCCTAGATTGAAACAGTGTAGTTTCAATCCCATCGAGTGGATGATGGGACCTGAGAAGGGCAAAGGTGTTGACTGCCGAGTCATTTCGACTTGGTCAGCTGTCAGCGCCGAGAGGAAGCCATTAGGAAGTGTGTGCGCGCGCGTGTGTCAAAGAGCGAGAGAGACACAGAGACTAAAACTAGAAAGTAAAGCGTAGACCTCCACCAAGGTCAAACATACCTTTGAATGAGCGCCAAACCTTCATGGATACCCACTTGCTACATAAACAGTACTTAGCAAACGTATTAGCGCAGCTCTCATACTGTCAAGGGAGCGTCCAGTATCATAAAATGCTTTCATGTGGACTTTTTCAATTAAGCTGCCCACATTTTACAATTTTGAACAAAAATTATAAATTTTAAACCGAATTCCCCTTTTAGGCTTTAAAAATCATGACCATCAAGCTGTGAGCGTGTTTCCGCTAAAGGCACTAAAACCACGCCCTGCTCATTTGTCAAGTGTCAAACAAATACGACAAATCTTTCTGATGCCAACACAGCCCTACACGTTTGAGCTTCAAACCTCCCAAGGCTGAAATTTATCTCACCAAGTTGGCGCTGGGCTTTTCACACCGTGACGAAAGGCGCTAGCCACTAGCTAGCTCACAAGCTAGCTCACAAGCTAACAGGCTATAGGCTCCTTGGAGCTGATGCCGTGGTTAGTCGGCAGGGTCGTCCGCTGCGATAACTTCTCTCTTGGTGTTGAGTTGGCTTGTGGGTGCACAAAACACCTAAGGAAAAGTCAACCCTTTGTTAAACATGGTGGCATGCGTACAGCCGGAGCACATTTCAGTGCTAATACTTAAAATTCTAATACTTCCTGCTAGTTATATACCTACATTGCTTTGCATTCCAACATATTACAGAAGCCTGAATAACACAAAATACATAACACTTGGGAATATAAATAAAAAACACTAAGCTGTTTTGTAAATTGTGGCATCCTGGGACAATTCAAGTCATAGTCGCAGCTAGCTAGCTAGCTAGCTACCTAACGGCATGCTGTAGTGGTAGTTATACGTAATTAAGTAACTTGCAATTGTGCAGGTTAAAATCAGGAAAGTCATATTATTAATATCTCCATCTTTTAGAACTAAATTGCGGCATGTTTTCAGCGCTGTTAACGTCAAACATGTACAATGTAGTAAATGTACAGAACTTTGAAGCAAATCTATGAATACAAAAGAGTTTCTAATTGCTGGCGGACAAACCATTACAGAAAACTTAAAACGTCTTTTAAAAATGTTCATTTAGGGCAGCTGTGGCATACACCTTCCACTGGGAGCTGACCTGATAAATCTAATAAGCACTTCAATTGGACTTTTTTTCCCCAATTGCAGTCATGCATTATTTAATAGGAAATTAAGAAGAAAAATTACTTTTGTCCATTTGTGCAACAATAGTGTCACATTTCTTTGCTTGGCCCAGGTTCCACTCATTCATAATAATTCTGAAGCAATAAGAACATAAGGAACTGATAATAATAAGAATAATCTGCCATAAAACAGAAGGGAAACTTAACATCACTTCATCATGTCAATTAGTGCTCACAGTGTGACCACTTTGAAAAAGAAGCTTCTGCACGTCTGCAAGAGTTCACAACCTTTCAGAGTTTCAAGTCTGGCGCATTCTCCAAAGACTGGTGATCCCTAAAAAGGATGCTTTCATGACTTCCTCGCCCTCTTATGAGTGTTTTTATTTAAAAAGATCCTCTTTAGTGAAGCCATGTCACCACACCTTCTTTTTGTGGTCTAGTCAGTCCATAGATCAAGATGAGGTCAATTTACCAAGCATGATGCACTGGTTTCCGTCCAATATGAAAAAATAAAAGTAAAGTCAATTTGCAGCGATAAATATTTGGCCCACAGACCCCTGGGGGTTCAGGAACCTCAGTTTGAGAACCACTGACGCTAGCTGAAACTGTTCTGCCCTTTGTTTTTTTCATGAAAGTTAAAGTTTGAGATTGAGGGGGGAAAGACCTTTCCATGTTGTGCGTCCTGGCATGTCTAAAGCATCTCTTCCACCCTGCTTACACTCCCTACAAGTCAATGGAAAACATCTGCCTGCGATCTCAGTGTGCCCAGTTCGGTTCAATCCAGTTCAGTGCAGTCGCTCGCTTCCCATCTACCGCTCCCATCTCTTCCAGCGTCCAGAGCGCTCCCTCGCGCCCCGTCCCCGTTTTGAAAAGGTGGGGCCGGGCTGCAGCTGAAAAACAAAGAAGAAGCACATGAGAACGTGTTCCTCGGCCACATGTGGAAGGCTTCCCCTTTTCCTTTGGCTTCCATTCGTTTAGTTTGCCAAAAAAATAAAAAAAAATCTCCCTCGGTGACGCTGCACTTTGGCTTCTCACTGCTCAGACAAAATAGAAACTTTTTGGCAAACTAGACTGGACCCCTAACCTCAAACCTAAATCTCCAATCCTAATTTAACCTTAGCCTACCCCAATTTTAACTCACCTCACTCCCTATTCTAAATGCTAATGCTAACCTTCGCCAAACCTCCTCTAAACACAATTTAACCTAAACACTTTTACCTAAATCCTGAAGCCGGTCTTGAACTAGCCTATCTAACACCCAAACCTACCCGAACCCAACCTAGCCCATCACCTATCCCAATTAAGGATATTAAAGTAGAAGTCAACCATAAACATTTCTTCACAATAAAATGGAATATGTGACCTCACTAGTCTAAACATGACATTCTGATTAATATTGCGTTATTGGAATATGAGTTATGTAGCAAAATCCAGCTGTTTTTAATCCATCTCAGGGGCGGCCATTTTGCCACTTGTTGTCGACTGAAGATGACATCACAGTTGCACAGGGCTCGGGCAACGACCAATCACAGCTCACCTGTTCTGAAGCTGAGATGTGATTGGTTGGAGCAAATCATTGTCATTGTCACTTGACAGCAAATGGCAAAATGGCCGCCCCCTGAGATGGATTAAAAATGGCTGGATTTTGCTGCTTAACTCATATTCCGCTAACGCAATATTAGCCAGAATACCATATTTAGACCAGTGGTGCTGCATAGAACATAATCTTGTCCAAAGAGATTTTTTTGGATTGACTTCCTCTTCAACACTAACTTATTAAGATCCCAAAATGGTGGGCGCAGAATTGAATGTTCACACACTCTAACAGATTGACTATTGAGCTATGTGAGCTAGCTTTAGCTTGCACCTGCCTTTCAAACGTGCTACCGAAAGGTGCAACATTAGCCGTCACAATTCATCTCAAGTTTGACAACCCTCACCCCTAACTCAACCCTGACGCTAACCCTAATCCACTGGGAAACCCCCCCAAAACAAAAACGTGCAATTCTAAACATACTTTTTCCTGCTAGCGCTATTAAATCCTGGTGTCACAAGCAACCAACCAGTCAACCAACACTTCCAGTAACCTCCTTCAGGGAGGTCATAACGGCTGTCGAAAATGACAAAACCTTTTCAGTGGAAGTAAGACTCAAAAACGTATTTTTACCAGAAGAGGTGAGGTGTCTGTCACGGGTCAAGCGTAGGTGTGAGCCATCAGGCGATGGTGACATCAGATTTGTTAGTGGGTACGGCGTAAAGCAATAAGACACGTACACAGAGGAAGTATTGCTTCATGAGCCGAGGGGGGCGCCGTTACCAATAGTGTGGGCGTACACTGTGGCCACGATTTGTGTGTGTGCCAGTTGCAACTTCCTGCCTGCACGTTGACCAACATGCGGGCACCTCCAGTCCAACCCATCCTGTCTTTCGCCTCACTCACTTCACACACTCGCCCGCCTGCTTGCTTCTATGCCAAAACGATTATTTTGTTTCAACATCTTCTTCCCAAGTATGTTTTCACAAACATAAGCAACAAATTAATCTGTATTACAATAAACAATACAAAATGTATTAGATATAAATGTTTTGGTTTTATAGGTTATGCTTACACTTAAGATAAACATAAATCAAGCATGTAATATGAAAGAGTGGTTTAACTTACTAAACATTTGGACTTGGAGTATTTTAAGCGTTCACTACAAATTCACAAATCTCTACCAAAGAAGTGTGGCATAAACATAATCAGTAAATCATAAATCAGATTACAATAATAATGCAAAGAAATCTGTGGTTTTGTTGCTTCAACTTTTTGTATTTCAATGTTTCCTGTTTCATAGACTTCTCAAGGACAGCTTATGTAAACATTATACAATAAACACAAAATACAAGTACTGTATATATATATATATATATATATATATATATATATATATATATATATATATATATATATATATATATATATATATATATATATGGAAAAAAAAAAATATATATATATATATATATATTTTTTATATATATATATATATATATATATATATATATATATATATATATATGAAAATATATAAAGCTGACTAAACTGCCGTAATGAATTTTTTTTTTTCAGCCTTTGTGGTTTGAAAATTGAAAAATAATACATTGCAATGTCAATTTGAATTTGATTAATTGTGTAGCTCTATTTGTCAAGATTTGGTACCGGGGTAATAATAGTTTTGTATTTTTAATTATATTTTATTTTGACTTCAATTAGTTTTATTTAATTTTAAGAGCAGGTTTGTTAGTTTTTATTTTTTTGGAAATTGCTTTGTTTTAATTTATTGTTTTTTAATTGGTTACAGTATATATTTTTTTTCATATGGAGTGTTTATCAAGTGCTAGATAAAGAAACTCACCAAGTATTGTGCAATGAAGTACAATTCTCAAAAAACGGTTTGACCTTACTTCTTCTGTACAGCAATACCAAAATAAATACTTTTAAAATCAACTCCAAAAGCTCATATGTGATACAGACAAAGACAAAAATTAAGAACTTTTTTTTTTTTTTGTGCTATAATTATAAAGTTTCAGTTTTAGAACCACAAGATGTAGTTTCTGTTATCAGGTTTTTAAGCATTTTCTTTTTGATTTTATTTCATTAACGGAAATGCTTTTAAAACCTTAGTTTTTCGATACTTTCCGTTCAATGTATACTCTATTTACGTTTCAACTTCTTACATTGGACAACATATCTGTACGTTCTACTGGAAATTCGTCTCAGCGTACAAGCGCAACAGTGCGCAAGCTCAACTCACAAAGTCTCTTCCAGTAATTGGGTGCATCCAGAAGCCCGCACATTGACAAACAGACTTCTTTTTTTGGGACATCATCAATTAGTCATGAGCAGATACTGGAAGCGAGAAGGGAGACGTACTTCAAGAAAGCCAAAACAAACGCTTTACTGGATCTTATTGCACATCGCCGTGTGTGTGTGTTTTTATGGGAATACTATTTCAGTGGTTGGATTTAAAAAAAAAAAAAAAAAAAAAATCGACAATATAAGAGCAATGAATTCAAACCTCATTATGATGTCATACAACTTTCACAATTTAGTTCAAATTGTTTTACCTCACATTAGCTTCTTGTATTGGAAAAAAATGCTATCAAAAAAGAAGGAATATAATGAAAAAAAAATGTTAATTTTATGTAATTAAAGTAATCTCACCAAAAAATTGTATGGCAATTAACTTGTAATATAAGAGAAAACATAATTTTATGTGAATAAGGTCATATCTGTAGAAGATTTTGTATAGAATATTTTTGAATTGTTTCATTGCATTACAACACAAATTAATTGATTAAAGTTGTACTGTGTTTAAAAAAAATAATTGTATGTGAATGAAGAAAAAAAATCGACTTTGCTATAGTGCTATTTTGTGTAAATAAAATGTAGTATGAGAAATAAGTTCAAATTTTTATAAAGCGTCAAATTTCATGTAGTATTAACTAACTTTATAAGAATTAAGGTGTAATTTTATGCAATTCTGAGGTATAAATAAATAATGCAAATGAAATACATACTGCAATTTTATGAAAAAATAAAATAAAATAAAATAAACGCCAGCATTTTTACAAGGACAAAGCCGTAATATTATTCGGGGGGGAAAAAAAAGTTACTTTACAGAAATAAATTCTGTTTCCTATTTTTGTGAATATTTTTTTTTGTCGTATTTCTGAATAATATGTGGACAGAAAACCTTTAACTGTAATTAGTAAGGATGCAAGAAACCGAAGTTCAGAGGCCAATTAACTACCTTTGTGGAAGTCAATCGCATTGAACAAGACGTCATGCTTAAGAAAAGTGTATGATTCACAACATGTGAAGGTGAGGCTGAAGCACTTTTGTTCCTGGAACAACAAAACTAAAAGTAAAATACTTTGAAGGCGCCTGACGGACTGTAATGGAGAAGGATAAGGGAGGTGTTCCATTACTGGCTTTGTGGTTTGGGTTACACGTTTCCCTCTCTGTCATATGTCCTTATATGGCAGCATTAAGAGAAAAAAAACATATCAGGGACTGAGAAATGAAATTTTTAATGGAGACTCTGAGTGATGTCAGTGTTGACTTGGAGACAGTCACAAGAAGGAGTCATGCCATATCAGCGACACGTCATGATTCGTCCATATCCTTCGAGCAACATACCAGCCAGTAATATCGCAGCTTCAGTTGAATTTATAACGACACTAGCGTCACCATCTTAAGTCACGGCTGAGTCTACAGGTGCTTCTCCACCAACAAGCCCAGGATCTTTAAGTTCTGGGTAAAGGGAGTTCTTGGTTGTAAAAGTTCAGCAGGGAAATTTTAACTCATTCACTGGCAGCCATTTTCACTGAAGCAACCCCCCCCCCCCCAACCCCCCCCCCCCAGCTTTTACTGGATTTTGCAAGGCCCACAAAATAGTGTGTTCTATTGCTATAAAAACATGGATCCTACCAAAAGAAAGATTAGTCTCTTCTTTCATCAGGAAAAAAAAAGTATATTTCTGTTTCTATATTTGTATATTTCTATCTGTTTTGCAACAATTAGCATTACAATTTAGTTAAGTTTCATCATTATTCACAAACCTGTTGAAAACACTGGGGAAAAGATCTTGTTGCAACATAGCCCTGGCTGATCACTTATACTCTGTTGCCACCTGCTGGTCGTTTTTTTGTAATTACTACCATTGCTTTAAACGACCTCTTCAGGTCAGAAGCTGCATCAAAGCTCTTGCATAGAAAACAAAACAAAACAAAAAAACATGTAAACATGTTTTTGGGAGAGAAGGACAACGTATTAAAAAACGTATTTATTAGTTTTTGGGGTTGAATGAGATAATTGTGTTTCCACAGCATCTTAGAGTTATTGGTAATTAATTCAAATGAGTTTGATGATCCCAGTCAATGTAAAAACAACACCCCCCCAAATTTGACCAACCAATCAGCCGTGGTTTTTGCAGCCCGCCCCCCTCAAAGTACCAGCCGAGCTCAGCAAGACCCTAGTCCCGAGAAAGTACTTGAAAGGCCCCTGGGGAATTTAATTACCCTGGAAATTGTTGTTGGTGGAAAAACGCGCGACCTGAATTTTAACCAAGGTAAACTGAAAAGTTCTCCAAACGTTCCAGTGGTGGAAAAGCCCCTTACATCTCCAACGCAAGATCTCTGGTATAAACAACTCACAAACCTGGCTGAACCCGAGTATATACGATGCTTAGCATGCAGCTAGTTGGCCCCCATCGTTTAAAACTGGGAGGCATAAAACTGTTACTGTGTATTCAAATCTTGGCTCAGTCAACCTCAAAGTCATTTTAAATCCAAGCTTAAATTTGGCAAGTAAAACCCAGTAAACCTCATACACACCTTCTTAATCACTTTAGATTCATATGCTTATGTTTGTTTGTTTTTTTTGTTTTTTATACCTTCAATGTACTAAGTATATTTTCGTTGTTGTCCGTATTTATATGAAGATGTCTAATGAGGTGAGCCCGATGTTTATAAACACTATTTGGATTTTCTGATCTCACCTGTGAGCGTTCTCACCCCGGCTTTGGATTCACTTTGATGTGACGCTTTTTGAGGCGGATATTTCCTTCCCAACTCCAGACCCAAGCGTCCGTTTTTTTTGTGAAAAGGCAGAGTCGTTGCACATATGGAAGTAAGCACTTGTGGGTTTTTCATAATACTAAAACGAAAGGGCGATTGTGTAACCCATTTGTAGATTAGGAGCCCATTAGCCTCAGTGGATGCGCTGCTGTTTGGATGGAGCGTAAACACAAAAGACAGAGATGGTCCTGCATGTCCTCCCTTCCGATAACTCACGCACAGGCCGCCGAAACGGGCCCCCGCGATTGTGCGCGTTTGTGTGTGTGCCCTCCGCTGGCATCATATTATCTATTTCCTGAGTGTACCAGCTGCAAAATCTCCCCCCCCTTTCTTGCGCTTCTCTGGCGTTCCCACGATCTCGCTGTGAAGTGTTTCTGTGCTGAGTCACCAGCGCGGTGCCCCCATCTGCTGTAAATATTCGGACTGCTATCAAGAGAAATTGCGCAGAAGTGCAATGCTGAACAATGTCATATAACAGGAAGTTAGGCGACGTAGGGATTCAAGGATGGTTTATTTTCAAGTTGAACGATTCAATTCAACTTGATTCAATGGGATTACGATTCTATCCGATATGGTACGACTCATTTTGTCAGTTAGGTTATTGTGGCATTTCCCACATACGTCTCTAAAAAGATGATTCGATATGTATCTCGATATGTTTGAATGATTTGGTTCGATTCAATGCATATTTCGGAATCAAAACCAACTCAAATTTAAACCGTTTTTTGTTTTTCGTCGTATACGAAAACCGATTTGGATTTCAAAATCGAATGGTTTGAATTGCAAAACGGAATCATGACATTTTAAGATAGGGATGTCCCGATCACAATTTTTTTGGACCAGAGTCCGAGTCACCTCATTTTGAGATCGTCCGATTCCGAGTCCCAACCTCGGCATTTTATTAAGGAATTTTTTTTTTTTTTTTTAACGAAACTACTCCAACATCTTATATATGGTGAGTGGACAGTGGTTAAATTAAGTCAACGTTTTAAACCCCATTTTTTGGCACATCAATGAGTTACTCAAAAGGCTATTATTAAAAAAAGTCATAAAAAAATACAATAATAATAACTTCATATATTTATACGAGTCCTGATCGGGAGTCAAATTCCGATACCGATCGAGTCAGCAACCACGTGATCGAGCCCGATTTCCGATCACGTGATCGGATCGGGACATCCCTATTTTAAGATGCACCATCACTAAATGTATTGCGGTACATATTGCACATAATAATATCAATCGAAGTTCCACTACTTCCTACTTGTACGAGCACGGACGACAACGGACATCTTCGACCCGCTCTGCCCCAGTTTTTTTTTGGCAGCGGCCCGGCTTTCCGTGCCGAAAGTCACGTCGCGGGGAGAGAGAAAGAGAGAGAGCGCGACCGGGGTTCGAGGGCAGGGGTGGGAGGGGAGGATGCGATTAGGAAGGAGTAGGCTTGGGGGTGGGGGCACACAAGGAGGAGGACACAGGAAGTGGGGACAGATGAAGAGCCAGGAGACAATGTGATGCACTGGGCTGCTGAACCAGTGTGGGAGGAGGAATGGGAAGGGTGGAAAAAAAAAAAAAAAAGCAAGCAGAGGAGACCTGATGGGATTGGAGGAGGGAGGAAGAGTGGTTAAAGGAGCAACAGGGTGTGTGTGCATCTGGCACAAGGAGGCAGGAGAACGATAGCGTGGGCCAGGCTGGCCGGACGCGAGTGTTTGTGTTTGATTGAAGAGGGATGTGAGACGAAGACCCCTTGCTGGCTCACTGTTACTGGAATGCTGCCACATGAAAAGATGGTCACGGACACGCACACACATTTGCACACGGATTTTGTGCAGTGAGAGCGGAACACCAGCAGAAAGGAAGCGGCTGGTTAGGAAAAGATGCTGGGGGCGAGCGTTGAGCGGAAGGGAATCTTTATCTGAGAGCCGTCTGCTGATGTGCTCATTAAAATTGAATTAATGTGCAACCGAACTTTAAATATCACTGACCTACTACTACTACTTGCTAGCTAGTATGTGGGAATATTTGAGTTTTGACTAGCATTTAGCAGTCACACTCGGGTTTCACTTCACTTTTGTTGGCAGCTTACTTCATTTTTGTGCAGCATAACAGCTAAATGCCGCTTCACCATGTTTGCTTTGAACTCTGGGTCAAGAGATTTTTGGGCTTATTTTCAATTTCATTTATTTTACATATTTATGAGCTACATTTTTCAGTGATTTACAGACCAGTAGCAGAACTTGGGGTTATTATAGACCCAACTGTTTTGGGAATGTATCGTTAATTTTTATTTATTTTTTATTTTTTGAGAGAGAGAGCTCAGAATTCTTCATTCGGCAGTCTTACTCATTCAACATATCATGATTGCGCTCTCTCTTTTTTTTTTTTTTTAATTAATGTGAGTATGTGCACATTTGTGTGAGTGTGTGGGCGCATGTGAATTCGTGTGAATTTGCGCTCATTAGTTCACCTGAAACCTAATTTAAAAAAAAATCCCTTAACCGGATACTTCAGATAGTTCAGAAGGTCAGGAGACCAGAGGAAAAATCAAAGGAAAGAAAGATGACTCAAAGTGAAATCCAGCACCGACCGAACACCACCTGGTTGCCACCCACATGGTTACAAAACCAGAATCTTACACCGATCCCAGAAACCTCTAAATTCCAACAGATTAGCGGGATCTCAAGACCAGAGGGAAGGAAAGATGAAGCAGAGTGAGATCCACTGATTCAGCGAGCAGTGGGAGGGAGAAGCAAATTCTGTTTGAATTTCAGTAGATGCTGGTGTGATGGATCTTACAAAAATAAGACAAATTTTACTAAGAAGAAAGTACTTTCTCAAAATGCACTCATTAGCGCCCCCTAGAAAGGGTTTAAAAAAAAAAGAAAAAAGCCAGAGATAACAGTTCCAGCGGGGTTGTTGCTTTGTTTACATCCAGTACCTCGATTTCGGTTCGTGTGCGTAAGGAGGAAGTGAAGGCAAAAGAGGAGGAACTAACGAGCTGCCATGACGCTTCCTCACTAACGACGACGATAACGGCCGTCTCGTTTTTTTAGCGAGGTGACGCGAGTGTCAAGGCCGCAGCCGTCGGCCAAAAACAGGAAGAACCTCGGCTCACCCTGTCAGCGCTTGTTTGTGTGCTACCGGCGTGCCCGGGGGGGGGGGCAAGAGGGCGGACGGACAGATAGGCACGACGCCTCTCAGGGGTTCCCATCGCCACCGACAGGAGACATAGTGCAAGTGGTTATCAGTATAGATGTGGTTAAAAATAACACTCATTTAGGAATTGTTTTGTCTCGCAACAAAAAGAAAAAAAAAAGTACTTTAGTGCCCTCAAAAGTCCCTGCATCGACAAATTGGGAGCATAATCTCTCATCTGTGCATCCAACAAACTCAATGGCAGCTCTGCTTACCTTTTGGCTTTGACATGATAACTGGGCGTTTCTACATAACGGTGCGTCTACATGATACTGGTTACAGCCAGCGTAGTATGACAACCAGACTACGGTTATCGCTTGAAAGTGGTTCTGGATCTTCACCCACCCTAGCTTGTTGTAGAAAATCAGTGTGGGGGTACTAGTTATTATGTAAATTAGCCCTTTTGTTTCATAACAACCAGGGTTATTATAGTTTTGGGATTTTCATTGTAGTTAGTTTTTATTTCATTTTTTTATTTAGTTAGTTTTAATTAGTTTTCAGGGTGGTTCTGTTAGATTTTATTAGTTTTAGTTATTTAATAAATGCTTAGTTTTAGTTTAGTTTTAGTTTAGTTTCAGTATTAGTTTTAGTAAAAAAAAGAAAAAAAAAGAAAAAGTGTATTACTTGTTCGCAATATTAAAAAAAAAAAAAAAAAACCATGGGAGCAACGTCATCTGAAGGTGCTTTTCTATTGGCTGGTGCTCGATGATGTCACTGCTGTGTGACACACTTTCAAAAAGCGTCTTTATTCCAGTTCATATCAAAATAAATCCACTTAAAATCACATTTTAGTCACATTTTAAATCATCCCCAAGTGCTCATGCATTAAATTAATTACCAAAGACTAAAACGAAGAACATTTTTGCTATAATTATACTTTTGTAAACATAAAATGCAGTTTTAATTATTATTATTATTATTGTTTTTTTTAAAGCATTCAAATTGATTTTTGAATTTAAAAAAAAAATCTTTCATTAGTTTTAGTTAATTAGAACAACCTTGGTAACAACGTGGCAAAATTAACCATCCATTGCCATTAAAGTCAATCTGACATAATATTCCCTGTTTAATTTAAGATAACAGCTCGGGCTCATAATGTCAATCAAGGCTGGCCATCGTAGAATTTCTTCAATGACCTCCAAATCCCCCCCCCTGCCCTCCCACATCGTCTCCAAGACCCCCCACGGGGTCACTTCCTGTGTCACTATCGCCATAGAAACGACATTTGCAAAGCGAGTACAGTACAGGAGCCCTGAAACATTGTGGCTCTTCCTTATGGCACTCCAGAGGCCACATGGACACACACACACCTTCACTGGGGGGTGCGTGTGCGTTTGTGTGTGCGTGTATGTGTGTGATGGGGGAGGGACCTGGGGTGGGGTGTTGGGGGTCCATTGTTTCAGAATAGAAGTGTCGGGAGGAGGGAGGGCGAGTGAGGGAAAGTCGAGGGAAGGCTAAATTTATCACCTCCGCTCAAGTATTTGAAATATTCTTACAAGCTCACGTACGCTCCTTTGTTATTTCAGACACAAGGATGATGTCATCGACGTGCCAACAAAACCGAAAAAAATAAAATAAAATACGTGATACTGTACATAGCTGATTACTTATATACACATGCTACACAATGACACAGAGTTCAATCTACATGTGCAATTTGTGTTTTGGGTCACTTCCTGCTGACTGCACAGCCTTGACCCGCCGTCATGGACGCACGCGCACACGCCGAACACTGCGCAGCACTTCCTGTCAGACATCAACAGCCGCTCGGCAGAGTGTGATCTGTCTCCTCGACATCCCTGATGTACAACACAGCTTAGAGGGATACCCCCCCCCCCCCCCCCCACTCCAAAGCCCCCAAAATCCACCCCGCCTCTCTAGGTCATCTTTACTGGCCCCTGGAGGGCTTCAGCGCTCCCCCCACCCACCCCCGATCACCTCTCGTGGTCCCATGGTGCGTTTCTGTGTGTGTCAATAGATTTTAGTGTTCAAGGCTCTCAGCTGCTTTATTTTTTTCATGTAATGTACATTTAAATTATTTGGCTTTTTTTTGGGGGGGGGCGGGGGGGGGGACTGCAGCATATATGGGGCCCCCGGACACCAATAACTTTTACGAGGTTGTAAACATATCCTTAGACGCTTTCAGAGAACATATTAAATTGCTCCCTGGGGACTCTTGCTATCCCTCAGAAAGATTCACGAGTCTCCTGCTGGGGTTCATTAGTATATTCAAGCGCTTTGTTGGGCCCATATTGAGCCCCTGGTTGACTTGAGCAGTCCCATGAATGGCCCCAGGTTGCTCCTGGATTGGCCCCAGGAAGTTTCTCAGTGA
This sequence comes from Festucalex cinctus, assembly GCF_051991245.1. Taxonomy (NCBI): domain Eukaryota; kingdom Metazoa; phylum Chordata; class Actinopteri; order Syngnathiformes; family Syngnathidae; genus Festucalex; species Festucalex cinctus. The sequence goes on along the minus strand of NC_135423.1, from coordinate 5,724,070 downwards.
GATTTGATCACCAATGCTGGGATTATTTGAGCATGCATGTGAGTTTTGCCAGTGCCCAATGAGCACTGATGGTCCCATGTTGTATTCCTAGCATCTAGGTTGGGCCCCAACAAACTTTAGGGCCCTTAGTAGACCTCGATTAGCCCCAGGAAGTTCCACAGTGAGATTTGTTCACCCCTGCTGAAGTTCTCTGAGCCTCATGAGAATTTTGCCAGCCCCCTGGTGAGCTTTGATGGTTCCACCTGACTTTTTTTCTGGCTCATATATTGGACCCCAACAAACTTTAGGACTCTAAGTAGGCTTGATTAGCCCGAGGAGGTTCCCTAGTTAGAATTGTTCGCCCTTGCTGGAGTTCTCCAAGCCCAGATGAGTGCTTTACTAGTCCCTGGTGAGCATTGACAGTCCCATGTTGGTTTTGCAGGCCCCAACAAACCTTAGGGCCCCTCGACGGCTTTGATTAGCACCAGGAAGTTCCTTAGAAAGATTTGTTCACCACTATTGGGATTCTATGAGCCCTCATGCCATCTTTCATCGCGTTCCATGTTGGTTTTCCTGGTTACTGGATTGGGCCCAAACACACTTTAGGGCCCCTTGTGAGCCTTGACTGGCCCCAGGAAGTTCCCCAGTGAGATTTATTTATCTCTGCTGAGTTTTGCATAATCTCTTGTGCGGGCCCTAGGAAGATATCCTTGGTCCCGAGTGAGCCCAAGTGACTTGCTTGATAAATACAAATCTCATTAGATATGTTGCGGAATGACAAGGAGTGTCAAAATTAATTTAATAATCGCTTGAACTCCTCTTGAGGAGGGTCTCTCTTGACTTTTTCCCTCCGTGCGTGTATGTGGCATGTGTGTCCATCCATCTGGTTTACCTATCAGCGCTACAGTTTGGTCCGCGTGAGCTCTCGAGGGGCTGTGACGTGCTTCCAGCCATTGCTTCACTTGCCTGAGGCTGATGTCACTCAGGGGTTGAGGCGTCTGGGTCAGGGGATGAGGGGCTGCAAATAGATTAGGGTAGCTTTTCAAATCAGCCTTTTTTTGGGGGGGTGGGGTGGGGGGGTTGGAAATAAATGAACCCCGCGGCCCCCGGGCTTCCTCGCGCGGCCTTACTGAGGCCGGAGAAGCAGCTGCGTGCTGTGGTGGAGTGTTTACAGTCGTGTCTTATTAACACTGGTGTTAAACAGCATGGGGCTCCGTCCTGCAGGCAGGTATCAAAACGAAACTGGGCCTGATGGCACTAAAAAGATCGACTTCTCTCTTTTTTAAAAGCGGGATGTGGTAAAGAATAACCCTGAGGAGAGAGGTCATTAACACTTATTGCTTTTATTGGGCAGAGGAATGCGATTTTTATGTGGCTAAACCTCTGAAGTTGAACAACTTCTGTTCAATGCTCAAATAGTGGGGAAGACAACCTCAAGGAATGTGCCTTTTTTTCCCCTATCTACTGCAGTAAGAGGGAGTGGTGCTCTCATTTGATTTAACATAACAATTAAATAAAAATGCACAAAACACATTAAAAAATGGCACCAAAATCAATGTAATAAAGGACAGTTGTGGATCCCAATGCATTTATATTTATGAGTTAAGAAAAAATAAATAAATAAATAAAAATAATAATAATAATACAAATAAAATCAAATTCTGAGTAATTTAAATATATATATATATATTTGTTTATGTTTATATGTTATGTTTACATGTTCAATAAACTTCAAACTTCGCCATACTATGCATGGTCGTTTGAAAAAAAAAACAAAAAACGCCTTACTATACATGGTCGTTTTTTTTTTTTTTTCTTTTCTTTCTTTTAATTTTTACTTGCTATTTGTTTATATGTTATGTTTACATATTCAATAAACTTCAACTTCAAAACAGCTTACTATATCCATGGTGGTTTATTTTTATAGTCTTTGGTGTGACCCGGCCAGGGGATTGAACCCACAACCTCCCAGTCTCAGGGTAGACACTCTACCACTTGACCACTGAGCTGGTCTTTGAAAAAAACAGAAAACAAAAAAAAAACACCTGACTATACATGGTCGGTTTTTTTTTTTTAAAAAAAAGAAAAAAAAAGAAAAGAAAAAAAGAAAAGAAAAAAGAAAAAAAAGAAAAAGAAAAAACGCCTTAGTATACATGGTCGTTTTTTTTTGTTTTAAAAAAAAACAAAAAAAAACGGCATACTATACATGGTCGTTTAAAAAAACAAACAAAAAAAAACGCCTTACTATACATGGTCTTTAAAAAAAAAAAAAAAAAAAAAAAAAAAAAAAAAAAAGCACCATACTACACATGGTCGTTTGAAAAACAAAAAAAACAAAAAAACGCCTTACTATACATTATTTTTTTTTTTGTTCTTCTTCTTTTTTTTTTTTTTTTTTTTTTTAAGACGCCATACTATACATGGTCGTTTTATTTTTTATTTTTTATTTTTTTTTTAAACGCCATACTATACATGGTCGTTTGAAAAAAAACAAAAAACAGCTTACAATATCCATGGTGGTTTATTTTTATAGCCTTTGGTGTGACCCGGCCAGGGGATTGAACCCACAACCTCCCAGTCTCAGGGTAGACACTCTACCACTTGACCACTGAGCTGGTCTTTGAAAAAAACAGAAAACAAAAAAAAACACCTGACTATACATGGTCGGCTTTAAAAAAAAAAAAAAAAAAAAAAAAAAAAAAGAAAAAGAAAAAACGCCTTAGTATACATGGTCGTTTTTATTTATTTTTTATTTTTTTTAAACGGCATACTATACATGGTCGTTTAAAAAAAACAAAAAAACGCCTTACTATACATGGTCTTAAAAAAAAAAAAAAAAGCACCATACTACACATGGTCATTTGAAAGAAAACAACAACAAAAAATGCCTTACTATACGTTGTCGTTTTTTTGCCATGTATGGCAATTTTTTTTATTTTTTTTTTTAAACGACCATGTATAGTATGGCGTCTTTTTGTTTTTTTTTAAAAAACGACCATGTATACTAAGGTGTTTTTTTTTTTTTTTTTTTTTTTTTCTCTCAAACGACCATGTATAGTATGGCATTTAAAAAAAAAAAAAAAACGCTTACTATACAATGTCGTTTCTTTTTTTTTTTTTTTTTTTTTTTTTTAAACGCCATACTATACATGGTGGTTTTTTTGTTTTGTTTTTTATGCCATACTACACATGGTCGTTTGGAAAAAAAAAAAAAAAAAAAAAAAAAAAAACGCCATAGTATACATGGTCGTTTGAAAAAACAAAAAACAAAAAAAAAACGCCTTAGTATATATGGTGTTTAAAAAAAAAACAAAAAACAAAAACAAAACGCCATGCTATACATGGCCGTTTAAAAAACAAAACAAAAAAACAACAAAAAAACAAACGCCGAACTATACATGGTCGGTTTTTAAAAAAAACAAAAAAACAGCTTACTATATCCATGGTGGTTTATTTTTATAGTCTTTGGTGTGACCCAGCTGGGGGATTGAACCCACAACCTCCCAGTCTCAGGGTGGACACTCTACCACTTGACCACTGAGCTGGTCTTTGAAAAAAACAGAAAACAAAAAAAAACACCTGACTATACATGGTCGGTTTTAAAAAAAAAACAAAAAAAAAAAACGCCTTGGTCGTTTTTTTTTGTTTTTGTTTTTTTAAACGGCATACTATACATGGTCGTTTGAAAAAAAATAAAAAGCAGCTTATTATATCCATGCTGGTTTATTTTTATAGTCTTTGGTGTGACCCAGCCGGGGGATTGAACCCACAACCTCCTAGTCTCAGGGTGGACACTCTACCACTTGACCACCGAGCTGGGGTTTGAAAAAACCAGAAAACAAAAAAAACACCTGACATGGTCAGTTTAAAAAAAAAAAAAAAAAAAAAAAAAGCCTTAGTATGCATGGTCTTTAAAAAAAAAAAAAAAAAGCGCCATACTATACATGGTCGTTTGAAAAAAAAAAAAAAAAAAAACACGCCTTAGTATACAGGGTCGTTTAAAAAAAAAAAAAAAAACCCGGCATACTACACATGGTCTTTTGAAAAAAAAAAAAACCCAAAAAAACGCCTTACTATACATTGGCGTTTTTTTTTTTTTTTTTTTTTTTTTTAAACGCCATACTACACATGGTTGTTTGAAAAAAAAAAAAAAAAACACGCCTTAGTATACATGGTCGTTTAAAAAAAAAAAAAAAAGCCATACTACACATGGTCGTTTTTTTTTGTTTTTTAAATGCCATACTATACATGGTCGTTTGAAAAAAAAAAAAGAAAAAAAAACACCTTAGTATACATGGTCGTTTTTTTTTGTTTTTTTTAAACGCCATACTATACATGGTCGTTTAAAAAAAAATAATAATAAATGCCATACTATACATGGTCGTTTAAAAAAAACAAAAACAAAAAAAAAACGCCGTACTATACATGGTCGTTAAAAAACAAAACAAAAAAACAAACAAACAAAAAAACGCCTTACTATACATGGTCTTTTTATAAAAAAAAAAAAAAAAAGCACCATACTACACATGGTCGTTTGAAACAAAACAAAAACGGCTTACGATACAATATCGTTTCTTTTTTTTTTTTTTTTTTTTAAAACGCCATACTATACATGGTCGTTTTTTTGTTTGTTTTTTAAAATGCCATACTATACATGGTCGTTTGAAAAAAAATAAAAAAACACGCCTTAGTATACATGGTCGTTTTTAAAAAAAAAAAAAGCCATACTACACATGGTCGTTTGAAAGAAAACAACAAAAAATGCCTTACTATACGTTGTCGTTTTTTTTTTTTTTTTAAATGCCATACTATACATGGTCGTTTGAGGGAAAAAACAAAAAAACAAAAAAAAACACCTTTGTATACATGGTCGTTTTTTTAAAAAAAACAAAAAAACGCCATACTATACATGGTCGTTTAAAAAAAAATAAAATAAATTGCCATACATGGTCGTTTTTTTAAAAAAAACAAAAAAACAAAAAAACGCCGTACTATACATGGTCGTTAAAAAACAAAAAAACAAAAAAAACAAACAAACAAAAAAACGCCTTACTATACATGGTCTTTTTATAAAAAAAATAAAAAATAAAAAAACAGCGCCATACTATACATGGTCGTTTGAAAAAAACAAAACAAAAACGGCTTACTATACAATGTCGTCTCTTTTTTTTTTCTTCTTTTTTTTTAAAACGCCATACTATACATGGTCGTTTTTTTGTTTTGTTTTTAAATGCCATACTACACATGGTCGTTTGAAAAAAAAAAAAAAAAAAAAAAAAACGCCGTACATGGTCGGTTTTTAAAAAAACCCGCCATACTATACATGGTCGTTTGAAAAAAAAAAAAAACCCAAAAAAAACGCCGTACTATACATGGTCGGTTTTTAAAAAAAAACGCCATACTATACATGGTCGTTTTAAAAAAAAAAAAAAAAAAAACACGCCTTAGTATACAGGGTCGTTTAAAAAAAAAAAAAAAAACCCCGGCATACTACACATGGTCTTTTGAAAAAAAAAAAAAACCCAAAAAAACGCCTTACTATACATTGGCGTTTTTTTTTTTTTTTTTTTTTTTTTTTAAACGCCATACTACACATGGTTGTTTGAAAAAAAAAAAAAAAAACACGCCTTAGTATACATGGTCGTTTTAAAAAAAAAAAAAAAAGCCATACTACACATGGTCGTTTTTTTTTGTTTTTTAAATGCCATACTATACATGGTCGTTTGAAAAAAAAAAAAGAAAAAAAAACACCTTAGTATACATGGTCGTTTTTTTTTGTTTTTTTTAAACGCCATACTATACATGGTCGTTTAAAAAAAAATAATAATAAATGCCATACTATACATGGTCGTTTAAAAAAAACAAAAACAAAAAAAAAACGCCGTACTATACATGGTCGTTAAAAAACAAAACAAAAAAACAAACAAACAAAAAAACGCCTTACTATACATGGTCTTTTTATAAAAAAATAAAAAAAAAGCACCATACTACACATGGTCGTTTGAAACAAAACAAAAACGGCTTACGATACAATATCGTTTCTTTTTTTTTTTTTTTTTTTTTTAAAACGCCATACTATACATGGTCGTTTTTTTGTTTGTTTTTTAAAATGCCATACTATACATGGTCGTTTGAAAAAAAATAAAAAAACACGCCTTAGTATACATGGTCGTTTTTTAAAAAAAAAAAAAGCCATACTACACATGGTCGTTTGAAAGAAAACAACAAAAAATGCCTTACTATACGTTGTCGTTTTTTTTTTTTTTTTAAATGCCATACTATACATGGTCGTTTGAGGGAAAAAACAAAAAAACAAAAAAAAACACCTTTGTATACATGGTCGTTTTTTTAAAAAAAACAAAAAAACGCCATACTATACATGGTCGTTTAAAAAAAAATAAAATAAATTGCCATACATGGTCGTTTTTTAAAAAAAAAAAAAAAAAAAAAAAAACGCCGTACTATACATGGTCGTTAAAAAACAAAAAAACAAAAAAAACAAACAAACAAAAAAACGCCTTACTATACATGGTCTTTTTATAAAAAAAATAAAAAATAAAAAAACAGCGCCATACTATACATGGTCGTTTGAAAAAAACAAAACAAAAACGGCTTACTATACAATGTCGTCTCTTTTTTTTTTCTTCTTTTTTTTTAAAACGCCATACTATACATGGTCGTTTTTTTGTTTTGTTTTTAAATGCCATACTACACATGGTCGTTTGAAAAAAAAAAAAAAACCAAAAAAAACGCCGTACTATACATGGTCGGTTTTTAAAAAAAAACGCCATACTATACATGGTCGTTTTAAAAAAAAAAAAAAAGAAAAGCTTACTATATCCATTGTGGTTTATTTTTATAGTCCTTGGTGTGACCCGGCCGGGGGATTGAACCCACGACCTCCCAGTCTCAGGGTGGACACTCTACCACTTGGCCACTGAGCTGGTCTTTGAAAAAAACAGAAAAAAAAACAAAACACCTGACTATACATGGTCGGTTTTTAAAAAAAACAACAAAAAAAACCAAAACGCCTTAGTATACATGGTCGTTTTTGTTGTTGTTTTTTTTAAACGGCATACTATACATGGTCGTTTGAAAAAAAATAAAAAATAAAAATAGCGCCATACTATACATGGTCGTTTGAAAAAAAAAGAAAAAAGAAAAATAGCGCCATACTATACATGGTCATTTGAAAAAAAAAAGCAGCTTTTTATATCCATGCTGGTTTATTTTAATAGTCTTTGGTGTGACCCAGCCGGGGGATTGAACCCACAACCTCCTAGTCTCAGGGTGGACACTCTTCCACTTGACCACTGAGCTGGGCTTTGAAAAAACCAGAAAACAAAAAAAACACCTGACTATACATGGTCAGTTTTAAAAAAAAAATAAAAAAATAAAAAAAAAATAAAAAATGCCTTAGTATACATGGTCGTTTTTTTTTGTTTTTGTTTTTTTAAAAACGGCATACTATACATGGTCGTTTGGAAAAAGAAAAAAAAACAACAACAGCTTACTATATCCATGGTGGTTTACTTTTATAGTCTTTGATGTGACCCAGCCAGGGGATTGAACCCACAACCTCCCAGTCTCAAGGTGGACACTCTACCACTTGACCACTGAGCTGGGCTTTGAAAAAACCAGAAAACAAAAAAAAACACCTGACTATACATGGTCGGTTTAAAAAAAAAAAAAAAAAAAAAAAAAAATGCCTTAGTATACATGGTCTTTAAAAAAAAAAAAAAGCGCCATACTATACATGGTCGTTTGAAAAAACAAACAAACAAAAACACGCCTTAGTATACATGGTCGTTTAAAAAAAAAAAAAAAGCCATACTACACATGGTCGTTTGAAAGAAAACAACAACAAAAAATGCCTTACTATACGTTGTCGTTTTTTTTTTTTTTTTAAATGCCATACTATACATGGTCGTTTGAGGGAAAAAAAAAAAAAAAAAAAAAAAACACCTTTGTATACATGGTCGTTTTTTTAAAAAAAAAACAAAAAAACGCCATACTATACATGGTCGTTTAAAAAAAAAAAAAAATAATTGCCATACATGGTCGTTTTTTTAAAAAAAACAAAAAAACAAAAAAACGCCGTACTATACATGGTCGTTAAAAAACAAAAAAAACAAACAAACAAAAAAACGCCTTACTATACATGGTCTTTTTATAAAAAAAATAAAAAATAAAAAAACAGCGCCATACTATACATGGTCGTTTGAAAAAAACAAAACAAAAACGGCTTACTATACAATGTCGTTTCTTTTTTTTTCTTTCTTTTTTTTTAAAACGCCATACTATACATGGTCGTTTTTTTGTTTTGTTTTTAAATGCCATACTACACATGGTCGTTTGAAAAACAAAAAAAAAAAAAAAAAAACGCCGTACATGGTCGGTTTTTAAAAAAACCCGCCATACTATACATGGTCGTTTGAAAAAAAAAAAAAACCCCAAAAAAACGCCGTACTATACATGGTCGGTTTTTAAAAAAAAACGCCATACTATACATGGTCGTTTTAAAAAAAAAAAAAAAGAAAAGCTTACTATATCCATTGTGGTTTATTTTTATAGTCCTTGGTGTGACCCGGCCGGGGGATTGAACCCACGACCTCCCAGTCTCAGGGTGGACACTCTACCACTTGGCCACTGAGCTGGTCTTTGAAAAAAACAGAAAAAAAAACAAAACACCTGACTATACATGGTCGGTTTTTAAAAAAAACAACAAAAAAAAACAAAACGCCTTAGTATACATGGTCGTTTTTGTTGTTGTTTTTTTTAAACGGCATACTATACATGGTCGTTTGAAAAAAAATAAAAAATAAAAATAGCGCCATACTATACATGGTCGTTTGAAAAAAAAAGAAAAAAGAAAAATAGCGCCATACTATACATGGTCATTTGAAAAAAAAAAGCAGCTTTTTATATCCATGCTGGTTTATTTTTATAGTCTTTGGTGTGACCCAGCCGGGGGATTGAACCCACAACCTCCTAGTCTCAGGGTGGACACTCTTCCACTTGACCACTGAGCTGGGCTTTGAAAAAACCAGAAAACAAAAAAAACACCTGACTATACATGGTCAGTTTAAAAAAAAAATAAAAAAAATAAAAAAAAAATAAAAAATAAAAAATGCCTTAGTATACATGGTCGTTTTTTTTTGTTTTTGTTTTTTTAAAAACGGCATACTATACATGGTCGTTTGGAAAAAGAAAAAAAAACAACAACAGCTTACTATATCCATGGTGGTTTACTTTTATAGTCTTTGATGTGACCCAGCCAGGGGATTGAACCCACAACCTCCCAGTCTCAAGGTGGACACTCTACCACTTGACCACTGAGCTGGGCTTTGAAAAAACCAGAAAACAAAAAAAAACACCTGACTATACATGGTCGGTTTAAAAAAAAAAAAAAAAAAAAAAAAAATGCCTTAGTATACATGGTCTTTAAAAAAAAAAAAAAGCGCCATACTATACATGGTCGTTTGAAAAAACAAACAAACAAAAACACGCCTTAGTATACATGGTCGTTTAAAAAAAAAAAAAAAGCCATACTACACATGGTCGTTTGAAAGAAAACAACAACAAAAAATGCCTTACTATACGTTGTCGTTTTTTTTTTTTTTTTAAATGCCATACTATACATGGTCGTTTGAGGGAAAAAAAAAAAAAAAAAAAAAAAACACCTTTGTATACATGGTCGTTTTAAAAAAAAAAAAAAAAAAAAACACGCCTTAGTATACAGGGTCGTTTTAAAAAAAAAAAAAAAACCCGGCATACTACACATGGTCTTTTGAAAAAAAAAAAAACCCAAAAAAACGCCTTACTATACATTGGCGTTTTTTTTTTTTTTTTTTTTTTTTTTTTTTTTTAAACGCCATACTACACATGGTTGTTTGAAAAAAAAAAAAAAAAACACGCCTTAGTATACATGGTCGTTTTAAAAAAAAAAAAAAAAGCCATACTACACATGGTCGTTTTTTTTTGTTTTTTAAATGCCATACTATACATGGTCGTTTGAAAAAAAAAAAAGAAAAAAAAACACCTTAGTATACATGGTCGTTTTTTTTTTTATTTTTTAAACGCCATACTATACATGGTCGTTTAAAAAAAAATAATAATAAATGCCATACTATACATGGTCGTTTAAAAAAAACAAAAACAAAAAAAAAACGCCGTACTATACATGGTCGTTAAAAAACAAAACAAAAAAACAAACAAACAAAAAAACGCCTTACTATACATGGTCTTTTTATAAAAAAAAAAAAAAAAAGCACCATACTACACATGGTCGTTTGAAACAAAACAAAAACGGCTTACGATACAATATCGTTTCTTTTTTTTTTTTTTTTTTTTTAAAACGCCATACTATACATGGTCGTTTTTTTGTTTGTTTTTTAAAATGCCATACTATACATGGTCGTTTGAAAAAAAATAAAAAAACACGCCTTAGTATACATGGTCGTTTTAAAAAAAAAAAAAAAAGCCATACTACACATGGTCGTTTGAAAGAAAACAACAAAAAATGCCTTACTATACGTTGTCGTTTTTTTTTTTTTTTTAAATGCCATACTATACATGGTCGTTTGAGGGAAAAAACAAAAAAACAAAAAAAAACACCTTTGTATACATGGTCGTTTTTTTAAAAAAAACAAAAAAACGCCATACTATACATGGTCATTTAAAAAAAAATAAAATAAATTGCCATACATGGTCGTTTTTTTAAAAAAAACAAAAAAACAAAAAAACGCCGTACTATACATGGTCGTTAAAAAACAAAAAAACAAAAAAAACAAACAAACAAAAAAACGCCTTACTATACATGGTCTTTTTATAAAAAAAATAAAAAATAAAAAAACAGCGCCATACTATACATGGTCGTTTGAAAAAAACAAAACAAAAACGGCTTACTATACAATGTCGTCTCTTTTTTTTTTCTTCTTTTTTTTTAAAACGCCATACTATACATGGTCGTTTTTTTGTTTTGTTTTTAAATGCCATACTACACATGGTCGTTTGAAAAAAAAAAAAAAAAAAAAAAAAACGCCGTACATGGTCGGTTTTTAAAAAACCCCGCCATACTATACATGGTCGTTTGAAAAAAAAAAAAACCCCAAAAAAAACGCCGTACTATACATGGTCGGTTTTTAAAAAAAAACGCCATACTATACATGGTCGTTTTAAAAAAAAAAAAAAAGAAAAGCTTACTATATCCATTGTGGTTTATTTTTATAGTCCTTGGTGTGACCCGGCCGGGGGATTGAACCCACGACCTCCCAGTCTCAGGGTGGACACTCTACCACTTGGCCACTGAGCTGGTCTTTGAAAAAAACAGAAAAAAAAACAAAACACCTGACTATACATGGTCGGTTTTTAAAAAAAACAACAAAAAAAAACAAAACGCCTTAGTATACATGGTCGTTTTTGTTGTTGTTTTTTTTAAACGGCATACTATACATGGTCGTTTGAAAAAAAATAAAAAATAAAAATAGCGCCATACTATACATGGTCGTTTGAAAAAAAAAGAAAAAAGAAAAATAGCGCCATACTATACATGGTCATTTGAAAAAAAAAAGCAGCTTTTTATATCCATGCTGGTTTATTTTTATAGTCTTTGGTGTGACCCAGCCGGGGGATTGAACCCACAACCTCCTAGTCTCAGGGTGGACACTCTTCCACTTGACCACTGAGCTGGGCTTTGAAAAAACCAGAAAACAAAAAAAACACCTGACTATACATGGTCAGTTTTAAAAAAAAAATAAAAAAATTAAAAAAAAATAAAAAATAAAAAATGCCTTAGTATACATGGTCGTTTTTTTTTGTTTTTGTTTTTTTAAAAACGGCATACTATACATGGTCGTTTGGAAAAAGAAAAAAAAACAACAACAGCTTACTATATCCATGGTGGTTTACTTTTATAGTCTTTGATGTGACCCAGCCAGGGGATTGAACCCACAACCTCCCAGTCTCAAGGTGGACACTCTACCACTTGACCACTGAGCTGGGCTTTGAAAAAACCAGAAAACAAAAAAAAACACCTGACTATACATGGTCGGTTTTAAAAAAAAAAAAAAAAAAAAAAAATGCCTTAGTATACATGGTCTTTAAAAAAAAAAAAAAGCGCCATACTATACATGGTCGTTTGAAAAAACAAACAAACAAAAACACGCCTTAGTATACATGGTCGTTTAAAAAAAAAAAAAAAGCCATACTACACATGGTCGTTTGAAAGAAAACAACAACAAAAAATGCCTTACTATACGTTGTCGTTTTTTTTTTTTTTTTTAATGCCATACTATACATGGTCGTTTGAGGGAAAAAAAAAAAAAAAAAAAAAAACACCTTTGTATACATGGTCGTTTTTAAAAAAAAAAAACAAAAAAACGCCATACTATACATGGTCGTTTAAAAAAAAAAAAAAAAAATTGCCATACATGGTCGTTTTTTTAAAAAAAACAAAAAAACAAAAAAACGCCGTACTATACATGGTCGTTAAAAAACAAAAAAAACAAACAAACAAAAAAACGCCTTACTATACATGGTCTTTTTATAAAAAAAATAAAAAATAAAAAAACAGCGCCATACTATACATGGTCGTTTGAAAAAAACAAAACAAAAACGGCTTACTATACAATGTCGTTTCTTTTTTTTTCTTTCTTTTTTTTTAAAACGCCATACTATACATGGTCGTTTTTTTGTTTTTTTTTAAAATGCCATACTACACATGGTCGTTTGAAAAAAAAAAAAAAAAAAAAAAACGCCGTACATGGTCGGTTTTTAAAAAAAAACGCCATACTATACATGGTCGTTTGAAAAAAAAAACAAAACAAAAAAAAAACGCCGTACTATACATGGTCGGTTTTTAAAAAAAAACGCCATACTATACATGGTCGTTTGAAAAAAAAAAAAAAAAAGAACAGCTTACTATATCCATTGTGGTTTATTTTAATAGTCCTTGGTGTGACCCGGCCGGGGGATTGAACCCACGACCTCCCAGTCTCAGGGTGGACACTCTACCACTTGCCCACTGAGCTGGTCTTTGAAAAAAACAGAAAACAAAAAAAAACACCTGACTATACATGGTCGGTTTTAAAAAAAACAACAAAAAAACCAAAACGCCTTAGTATACATGGTCGTTTTTTTTTTTTGTTTTTTTTTTTTTTTTTTAAACGGCATACTATACATGGTCGTTTGAAAAAAAATAAAAAATAAAAATAGCGCCATACTATACATGGTCGTTTGAAAAAAAAAGAAAAAAGAAAAATAGCGCCATACTATACATGGTCATTTGAAAAAAAAAGCAGCTTTTTATATCCATGCTGGTTTATTTTTATAGTCTTTGGTGTGACCCAGCCAGGGGATTGAACCCACAACCTCCTCGTCTCAGGGTGGACACTCTTTCACTTGACCACTGAGCTGGGCTTTGAAAAAACCAGAAAACAAAAAAAACACCTGACTATACATGGTCAGTAAAAAAAAAAAAAAAAAAAAAAAAAAAAAAAATGCCTTAGTATACATGGTCGTTTTTTTTTGTTTTTGTTTTTTTAAAAACGGCATACTATACATGGTCGTTTGGAAAAAGAAAAAAAAAACCAACAGCTTACTATATCCATGGTGGTTTACTTTTATAGTCTTTGATATGACCCAGCCAGGGGATCAAACCCACAACCTCCCAGTCTCAGGGTGGACACTCTACCACTTGACCACTGAGCTGGTCTTTGAAAAAACCAGAAAACAAAAAAAAACACCTGACTATACATGGTCGGTTTAAAAAAAAAAAAAAAAAAAAAAAAAAAAAAATGCCTTAGTATACATGGTCTTTAAAAAAAAAAAAAAGCGCCATACTATACATGGTCGTTTGAAAAAACAAACAAACAAAAACACGCCTTAGTATACATGGTCGTTTAAAAAAAAAAAAAAAACCCGGCATACTGCACATGGTCTTTTGAAAAAAAAAACAACCAAAAAAACGCCTTACTATACATTGTCGTTTTTTTTTTGTTTTTTTTAAACGCCATACTACACATGGTTGTTTGAAAAAAAAAAAAAAAAACACGCCTTAGTATACATGGTCGTTTAAAAAAAAAAAAAAAGCCATACTACACATGGTCGTTGTTTTTTTTTTTTTTTTTAAATGCCATACTATACATGGTCGTTTGAAAAAAAAAAAAAGAAAAAAAAAAAGCACCTTAGTATACATGGTCGTTTTAAAAAAAACAAAAAAAAAACGCCATACTATACATGGTCGTTTAAAAAAAAAAAAAAAAAAAAAAAAACGCCGTACTATAAATGGTCGTTAAAAAACAAAACAAAAAAAACAAACAAACAAAAAAACGCCTTACTATACCCGGCTGGGGGATTGAACCCACAACCTCCCAGTCTCAGGGTGTACACTCTACCACTTGACCACTGAGCTGGTCTTTGAAAAAAACAGAAAACAAAAAAAAACACCTGACTATACATGGTCGGTTTTTAAAAAAAAAAAAAAAAAAAAAAATGCCTTAGTATACATGGTCTTTAAAAAAAAAAAAAAGCGCCATACTATACATGGTCGTTTGAAAGAAAAAATAAAATAAAAATAGCGCCATACTATACATGGTCGTTTGAAAAAAAATAAAAACACCTTACTATATCCATGGTGGATTAGTTTTATAGTCTTTGGTGTGACCCGGCCGGGGGATCAAACCCACAACCTCCCAGTCTCAGGGTGGACACTCTACCACTTGACCACTGAGCTGGTCTTTGAAAAAAACAGAAAACAAAAAAAAACACCTGACTATACATGGTCGGTTTAAAAAAAAAAAAAAAAAAAAAAAAAAAAAAAATGCCTTAGTATACATGGTCTTTAAAAAAAAAAAAAAAAAAGCGCCATACTATACATGGTCGTTTGAAAAAACAAACAAACAAAAACACGCCTTAGTATACATGGTCGTTTTTTTTTTTTTTAAACGGCATACTACACATGGTCGTTTGAAAAAACAAAACAAAAAAAAACGGCTTACTATACATTGTCGTTTTTTTTTTTTTTTGTTTTTTTTTAAACGCCATACTACACATGGTTGTTTCAAAAAAAAAAAAAAAAAAACACGCCTTAGTATACATGGTCGTTTAAAAAAAAAAAAAAACGCCAGGTTTAAAACGCCATACTGCACATGGTCGTTTGAAAAAAAAAAAACAAGAAAAAAACCGCCTTAGTATATATGGTCGTTTTTAAAAAACAACAAAAAAACGCCATACTATACATGGTCGTTTAAAAAAAAAAAAAAAAAAAAAATGCCATACTATACATGGTCGTTTAAAAAAAAAAAAAAAACAACAACCCAAAAAACGCCGTACTATACATGGTCGTTAAAAAACAAACAAACAAACAAACAAACAAACAACCAAACGGCTTACTATACATTGTCGTTTTTTTTTTTTTTTTTTTTTTTAAACGCCATACTATACATGGTTGTTTTTTTGTTTTTTTTAAAAAATGCCATACTATACATGGTCGTTTGAAAAAAAAAAAAAAAATGCCATACTATACATGGTCGTTTGAAAAAAAAAAAAAAAATGCCATACTATACATGGTCGTTTTAAAAAAAAAAAACAACCCAAAAAACGCCGTACTATACATGGTCATTAAAAAACAAACAAAAAAAAAACAAACAAACAACAAAACGGCTTACTATACATTGTCGTTTTTTTTGTGTTTTTTTTTTAAACGCCATACTATACATGGTTTTTTTTTGTGTTTTTTTTTAAATGCCATACTATACATGGTCGTATGAAAAAAAAACCCCACGTCTTAATATACATGGTCGTTTTTTGTTTTTTTTAAAAAAAAAACGGCATACTATACATGGTCGTTTGAAAGAAAGAAAAACAAAAAAAACCAAACAAAAAAAACTGCCATACTATACATGGTCGTTTGAAAGAAAAAAAAAAAAAACCCGCCTTACTATACATTGTCGTTTTTTTTTTTTTTTTTTTTTTAAACGCCATACTGCACATGGTCGTTTTTTTTTTTTTTTTTTTTTTTTAAATGCCATACTATACATGGTCGTTTGAAAAAAAAAAAACAAGAAAAAAACGCCTTAGTATACATGGTCGTTTTTTAAAAAAAACAA
Source organism: Festucalex cinctus (assembly GCF_051991245.1). Classification (NCBI taxonomy): domain Eukaryota; kingdom Metazoa; phylum Chordata; class Actinopteri; order Syngnathiformes; family Syngnathidae; genus Festucalex; species Festucalex cinctus. Next base: position 5,707,982 of record NC_135423.1, on the reverse strand, counting down.
AAAAACGCCATACTATACATGGTCGTTTCAAAAAAAAAATAAAAAAAAAATGCCATACTATACATGGTCGTTTTTAAAAAAAAAAAAACAACCCAAAAAACGCCGTACTATACATGGTCGTTAAAAAAACAAAAAAACAAACAAACAAACAAACAACCAAACGGCTTACTATACATTACAGTCGTTTTTTTTTTTTGTGTTTTTTTTTTTTTTTTAAACGCCATACTATACATGGTTGTTTTTTTTGTTTTTTGTTTTAAAATGCCATACTATACATGGTCGTTTGAAAACAAAAAAATAAAATGCCATACTATACATGGTCGTTAAAAAACAAAAAAACAAAAAACAAACAAACAACAAAACGGCTTACTATACATTGTCGTTTTTTTTTTTTTTTTTTTTTTTAAACGCCATACTATACATGGTTGTTTTTTTGTGTTTTTTTTAAAATGCCATACTATACATGGTCGTATGAAAAAAAAAACACGTCTTAGTAAAAAACGGCATACTATACATGGTCGTTTGAAAGACTTGACTTGATGTTTTTTTTTTTTTTGATGAACCACTGTTGCTCACTGAGCTTAAGTCCAGCAAGATTTGCAGACGTCACGCATACTGATGTTTTGAACTCCAAATTGTTCCACTTTGGTGGTTCCACTCAATACCGTCCATCATCCATATTGCGTAACGTGTCGTATTGCGCACAATTGTTACTCATCGTGAAACATTCATCCGCACTACAACGGCCACGGCGGTGCCCTGGATGCACTTTCACAACACTAACGAGGAGTTGCCCTGCAAGTTTACCATTGCACAAGCACGTGTGTGTGTGTGTGTGTGTGTGTGTGCGGTGTGCATTTACATGTGTGTAATGAGAACCAAATGGCGGGGTGTGTGACCGCATGCTTTCGCTCCCCTATCTCTAATCAGACAGGCCCCCGGGAGAACGGTGCGAGCGTGGGCCCTGCACATAAATCAAGCCTGCTGCCCACCGAGCGCAAACGCATGTTCTGGAATCTTTTTTTGTTTTTTTGCAACAGGGTCGTTTTGCGCTCGTGTAGTGATTAAAAGTGTGAAAAGTGCTGTGAAGCTGCTGAAACATTGAACGATCCCCTGCTGACTCTCGGGGGGGAGTTGCGAAGTGGGGGCGGGTGTCGTGGGCCGGGTAGGTGGTCTCTAATGAGAAGGCCAGGTATTGCAATAAGTCACGCTCGCCTCCCTTTGCGTTTAACAATCCACATTGTCAATTTGTTGCCATTCGGATCTGTCCACTCCTCTTCTTCCCGCTGGAGGTGGCCGAGCCCCTTCCTCCAGCGTTCCTTCTCCTCCCTGTTGCCTCCGCGTCCACATCTGGACAGGCAGCTGGGGCTGGCCGGGGTTCATTGGGGAGCGGAGGGGAAGGGAGGGGGCGGCGGCTATCAATTGCAAAGCCCAGGGCACGGATGAAAAAAAATGACGCAAAACGGGAACTGCTGAAAAAGTTTGAAGTGGTCGGGAGGGAAGGAAGGTGCGTGAGGGGGCAAAATATTTCACAAGATGATTTCCACATCTTTAATCCACGGGGGCCCAACAGTTGATGAGTTACGTGTGGCACTTACTTTCATCAACTTCATTAAGGAAGGAAGGAAGGAAGGGATGGAAGGAGGAAAAAAACTGTAAAAAAAAAAAAAAAAAGGTAGGAAAGAAGGACTCAAGGAAGGATGGATGGAATGTAAGAAGGATTGAAGGGAACAAGGATGTATGACAGGAAGGAAGGAAGGAATTAGATGGATGAAGAAAATAAGAGACAGAGGAAGGAAGGATAGAAGGTAGGAAGGATGAAAGAAAAAAGAACAGCATGAAGGTAGGAAGGAAAGAAAGGAGGGAGGAAGGATGGAAAGAAAGAAGGGAAAAGCATAAAAGGGAAAAAAGGATTATGAAAGGCAGGAAGAAAGTTCATGGACAAAAAAAGGAAGCTATGTGAAGGAACGAAGGAGCTATGTGAAGGAACGAAGGAACAAAGAAAGGACGGAAGGCAGGAAGGAAGGAAGGAAGGAAGGAAGGAAGGAAGGAAGGCAGGAAGGAAGGAAGGAAGGAAGGGATTGGATGAAGAAAGTAAGAGACAGAAAGGAAGGATAGAAGATAGGAAGGATGAAAGAAAAAAGAACGGCATGAAGGTAGGAAGGAAAGAAAGGAGGGAGGAAGGACGGAAAGAAAGAAGGAAAAAGCATAAAAAGGAAAGGATTATGAAAGGCAGGAAGGAAGTTCATGCAGAAAAAAGGAAGCTATGTGAAGGAAGGAAGGAACAAAGGAAGGAAGGAAGGAAGGAAGGAATTGGATGAAGAAAGTAAGAGACAGAGAAAGGAAGGATAGAAGGTAGGAAGGATGAAAGAAAAAAGAACGGCATGAAGGTAGGAAGGAAAGAAAGGAGGGAGGAAGGACGGAAAGAAAGAAGGAAAAAGCATAAAAAGGAAAGAAGGATTAAGGATTATGAAAGGCAGGAAGGAAGTTCATGGACAAAAAAGGAAGCTATGTGAAAGAACGAAGGAGCAAAGGATGGAAGGAAGGAAGGAAGGAAGGAATTAGATCGATGAAGAAAGTAGGAGACAGAGAAAGGAAGGATAGAAGCTAGGAAGGATGAAAGAAAAAAGAATGGCATGAAGGTAGGAAGGAAAGAAAGAAGGGAAAAGCATAAAAAGGAAAGAAGGAAAGGCAGGAAGAAAGTTCATGGACAAAAAAAGGAAGCTATGTGAAGGAAGGAAGGAAGGAAGGACGGAAGGAAGGACATTAGGAGGAAGGAGGGAAGATGCATGGAAGGACGGGATCAAGCAAAGAGAATGAGCATGGTATGACAGGATTTGTAAAAGGAAGGAAGGGATGAAGGAAGGAAAGATGATAGAAAGAAGGAAGGGGAAGAGGAAGGAAGGAAATATGGGAAAGAATGAGCAAGGAAGGAAGATTTGAGGCAAGCAAGGAAAGAAGAAGGCAAACACGGATGGCGGGGAAGGAAGGACAGAAGGATGGATGGAAGGAAGTGAAGAATAAAGGAAGGAAGGCATTCGCTGGCACTTTTGCTTTGTTTGACTGCCTGCAAATGACAATTTACTCTCAATTGCTTGCCTGGATTCATAATAAAGGTTCAAACAAAACTAACTCGCTGTCCGGCTACTTTTGTCCCACCGTGTGCCGTCATTCATCTTGAAGTGGTGAAGAAGCGTTGAAACTCAGGAGAGCAAAAAGGCCACTGATGACATTTGCATTGTGGAATTCTTTCTATTGTGTTTTTTTTTTAATTCAATAGCCAAAGAATCCATATACAGTATATATATATATATATATATATATATATATATATATATATATATATATATATATATATATATATATATATATATATATATGTGAAAAATGGCGTGGTGGCCATATGCACTCCCAGCTGCTAAACGCTCCCAGATGACATGACAATATATACGTGCAGATGTCCGCCTTTTGTAGGTACGCCACATGCCAAACGTCCCGCGCGTGATTTAGCGCTCCACACGTGCGTCATTGTTTTTCCCACATTCCAGGATGTGCGTCTTCTCTTGTGCCAGCTCCTCCAGTCCCCACAACCTGCCACCTTTGCGGGTTCACGTCGGGCCAGGTGAGCTCACTCCAACTCGTTTTGGGAAATGCTGAAAAATACAACACAAACGAACGGAACTGACTTTACATGGTTGGTAGTTGCAAACACTGCTAAACCAATCTAAACAGAACCACTTTTGTCTATTTAGCTTAACTCATTGGCTCCCAAAAACGTATAAATACGTTTTATTTTAAATATTACCATGCTCCCAAAGACGTATTTATACGTTTTTATGTTGTTGTTTTTTAATGCTAGAGTATATAGAAAGCTTTGATGCAGCCTCTGAACTGACGAGAATTGTTGAAGCAATGGTAGTTATTACAAAAATGGCCATCAGGCGACAGCAGAGTATAAGAGATCAACCTGGGCCATGTTGCAAAAAGCTCTTTTTCCCATTGTTTTAAACAGATTTGTGAATAATGATGAAACTTTGCTATATTCTAATGCTAATTGCTGCATAATGGAAACAGATAGAAATGTACTTTATTTTCCTGATGTAAGAAGAGACTCTAATCTTTCTTTTCGTAGGTTCCATGTTTTGATAGCAATAGGACACAATATTCTGTGGGCCTTGCAAAATCAGTCAAAATTCAGTAAAACAACAAAAAATGTGCTGGGAGTGAATGAGTTAATGGTAAAAACGATGCAAAAACACCATAGAGGGGTTAATTCTAAAAACTTGCAAATGTTTGCGTTTCTCTGTAGGTGTTGGTCCCTTCACCGTCTCACATTTGCCCGTAAATCGACCCCTGGTCATCCAGCCTGGGCGCAGGAAGCCCTTGATTAACTCTAACGACAAGAGCAGAGCATATCAATGCAAGCACACACTTGGCTCTCGCCCGCATCTTCGTCTCTCTCGCTTCTGCCCACACTCGCCTTCACACTTGAGAAATGCCGTACACAGACGCACATTTGATGGAATAAAGTACTGCGCCAAAGGATTTGGTGACATGATGTGTTCTTCCCTGGCCAATCAGCAACGAGAGGTCATGAGAATAATACAAAAGTTTCGGTTAATAAAGTAACCACAAAGTGCGCGATAATTTTCTGAGTTTGTATTTTGTAATTCAACTATAAATATGTACATATAAATATAGGAATGGTTCCCTATAAATGGTTTAAATCATTAAAAGGACACAAAATGAAAACAGTAAAAGTAACAAATTCATAGATCAATCACAAATCATGAAAATCGTCAGTATTTTTATTCATTTAAAAGCACATCGGGCAGTGAAGGCTATTAAATGGAATTTAAAAAAAATATATTAATCATGCATTTTTTTTTCATCATTTCATACTGTACTAGATTACATTACATACAATGAATTGTCATATTCTTAAACTTGGTCTTTTTTATTATTTTTTTTGTAATTTTTATATTAATGTCTTAATTTCTATAAAATATATTGAAAAAATATATATATATCAAATGTATTATGTATTCTGTGATTGGCTGGCAACCAGTTCAGGATGTACCCCGCCTACTGTCCATAGCTAGCTGAGATAGGCTCCAGCACCCCCCGCGACTCTTGTGAGGAGCAAGCGGTTCAGAAAATGGATGGATGGTATTAGGTATTTAAAAAAAAAAACAAAAAAAACTATACATGATTGATGTCCATTATAAAAGCATTGGGATAAAAAAAAAACAACAAACATTTTAAACTACTGTATATATAATTGTCCATTAGGCATTTTCCAAGAAAACAGGAGTTGTAGCCCCTCCAAAAAAAAACAAAAAAAATAAAAACAACTCTGTAAATAGGTAAATGCATGGATCCACTGTACAGTACATATAAAAAGTCTACACACCCCTGTTCATATGCCAGGTTGTTGTGATATACATCAATTTAACTTTCAAAACTTTCAACCTGAATAACTCAACAGCAACATCTTTTTGGGAGGACAAGAAAAAAAACAAAAAACAAAATTTAAACAAAGACATGATGAGGTTGCACAAGTGTGCACACCCTCTGTGGATGTGTACATAATCATCCAATCACATTCAAACTCATGTGACATGGCACTCAACAAACCTGTCAACATTTAAATGGCCTCTGATTAGAGCTAAATACAGTTCAGCTGTTCTAGGAAGCTTTTTTTTTTTGTATACTGACTGGTATTTATTTGGAACTGTTCATAAATCCCTCCACCATCTCCAGCTTGAAAAAAAAAAAAAAAAACAGCCCTAACGCATGGTGCTTCAGTGGTGAAACATACCTTTTGGAGTTAAGGTCAAAAAGGTCAAACTTGGTTCAACCAACCATAACAAAATCTCCCAAAAACACGTGGGAAATTGTAAACGGAAGCGCACAGTCGTGCAGAGAACTGCTTCACTGAATTAAGATGCGTGTTTCATTTATACAGCGTAAGGTCAGCCAGCGAATAGAATCGAAAAATGTGTGTGATAAAAGATCGGGAGGGGTGGGAAGAATGGGAAAAAGGTCTGCTGGTGTGCTATTAAATGTTCCCGCAGATGGACAGACTGGCTGTTTTCATATCCAGACATGGATACCCTCTCCTCTATTCTCATGACTCCCACCCACACGTTAACATGTGTTTCACATTGAAAAACGGAGATGTGCGCAAACCGACGGACGGACGGGCCGACCGCCGCGTTTGAGTGGCAGCTCGCTCCATCGCGCGCGCTCGCTCGCGGAAACAACCGACAGAATGCTACATTTTTTTTGTGTTTATGTGCGCGCGGGGGAGAACGCTACGGCCATGTTGATGCGTTCAACTGCATACACGATGTGGAAAAAAAAAAAAGGAGCTGGATTCCTTCCAGGAAGTGAGTAAAAATATGAAGTTTGCTTCCATTCTTGTGGGACAGTTTTCTGGTGTCCATTGTTTTGTCATTATTACAATCATTTGATTGTTTGGTGAGGTGACATACTTAAAATACATTTTTGACAGAAATCACCATTAATAGTTATGTGATTTTGCTCGTTATATTTTGCTCCTCCCACTTTTTTTTGACAAACATCTACTTCCACGTTTCTTGACCGATAACGTCAACAACTTCATCATGTTTCAAAAGTTCACGCCAAGTGGGGTAATATTTTTCCTTATTCCAACAAAATAAAATGTTCCCAAAATTCACACTCAAAAACGGTTAACGTTCACCTCATGAACAATTTTCAAAATTCCCATAATTTCTAAGACCGTAAATTCCACAATTTGCAAATTTTTCACGAAAACAACTCCACATCATTCAAGTCATTCAATACAAAGTACCTCAAATGCTAGACTTATCGAGGAAACAGCCATGTTTACTTTTGACAAGAACAGATATCCTACCTCCCGGTTTTCTCAAACGGCGCACAAGCTCGACCTGTGATTGATTATTTCGAATATTAAAAGCTCAATCGCAACGTTGTAAACAGCAAAGTCGAAAACAAGATTTCAATGTATCCTCTTCAAAATGCGGCTTGCGTAAATATGTTTCTTTGTACAACAGGGGCGGGAGGGTGGCGGGGGGGCGAGCGGATGGGGAGCAGACACACACAAACATAAACGCACATAAAAGGGAGAGTGAGCTAAAGGGAGACAGTGCGAGGAAACACATGGCATGCTCGGTGCGAGAGGGCAGCCCGTGTCTACAAACAAGGAGGCGGATAAGAGCGGGTGCCGAGACGGAGACAAAGGCAGGGACGGCTGGGTGGATGGTTGCGCGGCCCGGCTTGAGGGCGCGCGTGTGTGTGTGTGTGTGTGTGTGTGTGTGCGTGCATTCCCCGGCCCCTTTTGTCTCAAGTTTACCCAGCTGGAGAGCCGAAGAGACCCAGACGGACTCTTCTGATGTCACCTACTGTACCCGAACCCTCCCAACTCCCTCACTTCCTGCCCCCGGCCGCAGTGATGTCACGGGCCAGCTGGGGATGTCACGTCCACACACATCACCACCACCACCACCACCACACTCGCTTTACCCTCTGCTGTCTGCCCCCCACGCACACACTGCAATCGCCGCGATCCCGCTGTGAATTGGAACAGTCAATAGTGCACGTACTTAAGAGAGTTCACAATCGCACTAGCATATGTTGTAGCCATTAGCCGCAACTCGTGCAAATCATTGAGAGAATAGATAAAATGCAAGTAAACACCAAAAAACAAACAAAAACAAACAAAAAGGAAAAAAATAGTTTCACTCCATTTGTATATTTAAACGCCAAAATGCTCTAAAAAGTGATTTTCGAACAGAAGTCCGCTAGCTTTATGCTAACATGTAATGTAAAACGCCATAGACTGGCTAATGGAAATTAGCATTAGCGTTACTGTCATTACAAACATTCAAACAACTGTTACGTGAGCAGCAACACATACAAAACATAGCATACATATAATTTCAGCTCCATGGGAAAGAGTATTACGAGAATATGACATCTTTGGCTCTTCTTCGTGATCTTAATAATGCTTCATCTACATCGATACAAACTCTAAATTTAGACTTGGCATGTATGAATAGTGTAAAAATCCATTAAAAAAAAACAATCACTTAACATTTCACAACATAATACATAATACAAGCGGGGGAAAAAACAACTGCAATATTATTGCAAAAAATAATTTAAAAGCCAATGTCTTTGATACAACTGTAAACGGTTAATCACTAAAAATCTCCATCACCGAGACTTTCTTTTAGAACTTTGTTCTTTAAATTCAGACCAGATCATTCAATGAGCTTTTCAAAAAAAGCATTAAGAGAACATCAGGGAGCGACGTGACAGATTTATGGTTTAATGCGACCGCAAAGAGCTCTTAAAACATGTTCAACCTATTTAATGAAACGGGGGCTTCAACAAGACTTTTCTATTCTGGACAAAAAAAAAGGCTGGTAAAAAAGTGCCACGTTACAAAACCCCACGTCTATTTTGTGCATTTAGAATGGAAGCTGACAAGTTTCATTTAGTGTCAACTGGTGTGACACAGTTAGTGTTTCTTCATTAAAAAGGTGGAGGGGGAGACATCACTCCACTTTCAAAGAATCCATGCACAAAATACAGACACATGCTCTTAACGTGTACATGAAAATTATCCAGAGCCCAAATACATGTCAATTATAAACGCAGTGAAAAAAATACATTATTATTGTATAGAGTCAATAAAACATTATCATTACTGTACTATTATTATTATTTTTTTAATCACAGGCAAATTTGAAATATTTGTAATTAAAGTCAAGTTGCATCTTTCAGCATACACAAACCTCTTACTTAAAACCGTCTTAGCAATCTAGAAAAACGGGAAAAAAATAGCTCAATGACTCAGCAAGCTAATAGCTAATAATAGCTAATATCAATAGCTAATAGCTAATAGCCATCTCTTATGTTCTTCTGATTTCTCAGGTCACTCTAACCAACATATCTCTGTTATTCATATTATTAGAAGACATATTAATATATATTTTTTTATCTTTTTTAAGTTCAAAGCAAAGTTTGTTCATGACCTGTTAGCATAGCGGCTAACACACCTAGCATTAGCATTGATTTGCGAACCTGTAATTACGGTACTCAAATTAAATTAGTGTTCAAATAAAATGCAACTTTCTTGAAGTGCAAAGGATTTAGTAAATTAGCAACATTTTTTGAAAAGTATGTTTTTCAGGTGCCAGAGTACCTGCAATAGATCCGCCAGACACCGACAAACATTTATCAGTAGCCTATATTGGCGTCTTTTCCTGACAAGTTAGTATCGCAGCTAACAGCGCTAACATGTAGCATTGATTTGCTCGCCTATAACACGGCAACTAAAATAATCTCATAAAAAGTTGTACTTGTTGCGCTGGTTGCCAAAAATTGCTTCACTGTAGTTATTTAGTCGGGTTACTTATTAATTCTATTCATTAATATTCTTAATTTAACACCATTCTAGAGCTTCACAATTTATCAAGTCAGCATGAGCCCTGGAATGATGCAATTGCTTAGCACTAGCTACTTGGTGGAGGTGGGCTGCAAACAGGCACAGACTAAAAGGGGATGAGTCCTCCCTCCCCTGGAAATGAGAATCGGCATCCTAAACAACGGAACTTGAGCCAGAAGCTTTTTATTATTATTATTATTTTATCCACAGTTGTTTGCAGACAAGGTGATTTATGACGATGATTAAGTTGTTGAGTAGTTTAATGTGGGCGGGAAATGAGGGGAAAAAACAAAACCTTCATGTTCCAGAAGAGCAAACATTTGATTTTTTAGCCTGACTTTCAGCAGATGTTATTCAAACAAACCAAACCAAAGCGAACTTGGACGGCTGTCAGATTTGGATTTGCGAGCGGAGCGGCCCGCGTTTTGCACAGTTGATGCAACAAAAACACAATCAAAACAAGATTGGTTCTTAGTCGAGGCAGCGTGATGGACAAGTGGTTACCACATCTGCTTCGCGGTTCAAAAGATCACCGTCACATAGCCATTGAGGGAGACATTTTTTAACATGACGTACAGTGCTCCAATCAGTTCATCTTTTGCACCACCATTTTTAAAGCAATTGTTTTAAAATGTTTTTTTAAAAGTATGCCCTGGCATGTGGGAAAGGGGAGCCACATTGCACTTTTCAGCTGTTTATTGATTGGCATATTCATAAAACACTTAGATAGGGCGGAGTCTCACTATTGAACACTTTTAGAATTGATTTTTTCATCGATTAATCAAAACCATTTATCCCACATTACTGTTTATTAACCAGTTATTCTTGTTTATTTGATGTTGTTTAGTCATGAAAAAAAACAACAACTAATGGAGAGTTAAGCAATATCACACGAGAGGGATTGATGTTGCACTCACCAACTTTTTTTTTTAAGAGATTGTTTGGACATTGTGACAAGTAAAAACAGATGTTTGCAAACGTCTTATTTTGCTTAAAGATAGTCTGCTTCCATGAAGGACAACAGAAATCAGAATACTGTCGAAAAGCTAAAGTCGGACAATTGGAATTGGACAACATTAAAGGGGAAGTCAATAATGTGTTCTATGCAGCCCCATTAGTCTAAATATGGTATTCTGGTTGATATTGCACGAGTGGAATATGAGTTATGCAGGAAAATCCATCAGTTTTTATCCATATCAGAAGGCGGCCATTTTGCCACTTGCTATCGAGTGAAAATGACATCACTGTTGTTCAGGTCTCAGGTAACAACCAATCGCAGCTCAGCTTCAGAAAACAGCTGAGCTGTGATTGGTCGTTACCTGAGCAACTGTGATGTCATCTTCAGGCGACAGCGAGTGGCAAAATGGCCGCCCCTTGAGATGGATAAAAAATGTAACATTAATCCGAATGTTATGTTTAGACTAGTGAGTTCACGTTTAACATATTATTGTCATGAAATGTTTTGGGCTGACGTCCTCTTTAAGTTGAACAACGGCTCTAAACAATTACTCGGTTATTAAAATAGATGCCAATTAAGTAAATAGATGCTAGCACAGAAGCTTACGAGTATGCGTGTTTCTTCAAATATTTTCTGTACAGTTAGCAAATGTTTTGTTATTTCCTATAGCAACATCTGAACCAATGGTGGATTGCGTACGGTCCCGGAGTGGATTTCATTTCACTGTATCTGCTTCCCTCAATCGTGACGTGGTTTCAGAGGAGCGCGTTTGAATACGTGCAGGCCCACAGGAACCCCCATGTAGAGTCTGGACACCACAAACATCCACTCCTCCCTTTGGGACGTCCCGCTGCCCTGCCCCGACCGAGCCCACCCCGTCCTCTGCTGCTGGCCGCCGTCGACAAGCTCTCGCTTTAATATCAGATCGTGTTTCAGCACACAAATACACGCATCCTCGCTCTTTCTTTGATGGAAGAGGAAATGCTCGCACCAACACACAAACAAAGCCGGTTACATGTGTTGACTTTTCCTAAAAGCTCGTCCGTTCACCAACGTATTCGCTCCGCCCCTCCCGGCCTGTCCTCTCCTCTCCTTCTCTACAGCCTACCTGATTGTCTGCTTGTTTTTTTGTTGTTTTTTTTTCCTCCGCCAGGCTCAGCGCTTCCGTTCCCAGGCTGGGAGGTAGGAGGTGAGGCACGCACTCTCCAGCTCTGAAAGGAGCAGTGAGGAGAAGAAGTCCTGTAGATGGAGTAGAAATGAAAGTGGGATAACGTGATGGATATTTTTATTTTTATTATTGTTTTTTTTTAATGTTTGGATCTAAGTCGTTGAGTCTCTGGAGTGCTCGCCCACCCATCAAGCGTGAAATTGAATAAGCAACTAATTATTTTTTTGCTTATTACTCAAAATGCGGACACTAAAAACAGTTGGGTTAAAAAAAAAAAAAAAAAAGCGTCAAGAACTGATCCAATTTTGGGTTAAATAACAAAAAGTTGGGTCAAATGAAATTAATAACCCACCAAAGCAAACCAATTTTGGGGGTTGTTTTGGTGGGTTATTCACTTGACCCAACTATTTGGGTTGATTGAATAAGCCAATTAAATTGAGTGAAAAATTAACCGACCAAACTTTTTGAGTTACTGAACCCATTTGGGGGGTTGTTTTGTGGGTGAATTATATGACTCAGAATTTTCGGTTAATTTAATAACCCAATTGAATTGGGTCACAAATTAACAACATATTGAGTTATTTAACCCAAAAAAGTTAGGTCGACTGAAATGAATAACCCACATTACATGGGTTGTTTTGTGGAATTTTCATTTGCCCCAATTTTGGCCCAAATTGAATAACCCAATACAGTTGGGTCAGTCCTTTTTTTTTTTTTTTTTTTCTTTTTTTTACCCAATCATATTTTAGTTTTGTTTTTGTCCGAATTGTTTTTTTAGAGCGCGAGCCCCTACATGGCCTAATTTCAGCATAGCAAGAAACATGCTGTAAAAATATGTCAACAATTCTTGATCCTTGGGGTATTTCGATGAAAGCATGCCACAGAAATGTTATTAAGACTCCTGAGAATTCTTTTTCCAGAGTTGAGGGTTTTTGTTGTGGCAAAAAATGGAGGAACCAAGAGCAAGAAAAACAAGGAGGCAAGATGGAAGTGATATATTTAACCCTCCTGTTATGTTGCGGGTCATACTGTATTTTATTTCAACTGTCAAATCAGTTTTTGTGTTTTTGACAACATTACAATTGGGAGAGAATTTGCAATGTCAAAAAGGCAGACACTCGTATTTATAAGTAGGAGAAGAAGGATTTATCATATAGTTGTGAACTAAAAAAGACGAAGAAGAGGATGAAGAGTCGAAACGAGCGTTACAATGAAGCGGTGTCGTGCTTGTGAGTGCGTGACCCAACACGTTGCCATGAGTGCGCTGCAGGTGACACATCTCACGCGCCCACCATTCAGTCTGTGGAAAAATCGCGCGGCTACTTTTTCATTTCATGTTTGTTTTGTTTAAAATTGTTGCCTCTGGGCTACTTCTAATCTCGTTTGAAGTGAAGCCGATTAAAAGCAATGTGTCACAGTATGTAAGTTCAGCTTCATATGATTTGAGTTGTAATCCATAAAGACTTTTGGTACATTTTTTTTTTTTTTTTTTAAACAATGGTAGACCCAGAAATTAAAACAACTTGTAAGCTATTGGAGCTCATAAAGCAGTTGTGCAAGTTTGTAAAAGTGTGCAGATATAGTGCAATGGGCACACACTGAGTACACGGTTAAATCAACCGCCTCCATATAATTAAAAAGCTTTCGGCACAACACGCTTAAGCAAAAATATTGAAAGCCTGCCGAATAAAAGTAATATAACAAATTTGAAAGTCACTTATAATAATACAGGCTCAAGAACATACCCCAGAGGAACTCCACACATTGCAGGAGCCATAACAACTGGCGATTTCATTATCATGAGAAAATGTTTAATTTTATGTGATAAAAATACGTTTAGAATTTTGTTTGTACATTATTATTTTAAAAATATTTTTAAAAAATGAATTTTTTTTCATTGTAACATTAAATAGCTAGTTCATGTTCTCCTGTTGTGAATGGGTTGGCGTTTACTCTTTCATGCTGATGTTACTGTAAAGAGGATCACTTGGAATTAATATCCATCCATTATCTGAACCACTTATCCTCATGAGGGTCATATAAATTTGGAAATTCAGACTAAAAGTAAAACGTGCAATTTCAGGAAAAAAAAGAAATAAATATACATGAGAATTGAAATAGAGAGGAGAGGGAACACATCCCTGCGGAACTCCATACACTGGACTCACCTCATCACTGTCTATTTTAAAAACAATATATTTTGTATTATTATTATTATTATTATTATCCATCTATCCATCCATTTTCTTAACCGCTTATTCCTCACAACGGTCGCAGGGGTGCTGGAGCCTATGCCAGCTGGCTTCGGGCAATAGGCGGGGTACACCCTGAACTGGTTGCCAGCCAATCGCAGGGCACTATTATTATTATTATTATTATTATTATTATTATTATTATTATTATTATCATTAAAACATTTTTGTCAAACTATTGGAGAATGAGAAAATGTTTACTAAGCCTAATCCTCAGAACCTTCTTAATCCATAATAAATAAATAAATAAATAAATAAATAAATAAATAAGCAAAAAGTACGGGAGAAGAAGGCCCACACTGTGCATAAACAGCATAATTTCAAAGTTGAGCGCAATTATCTAAGGCAAGCCATGTAAAGATTTATTTATTTTTGCTGGCTTGTCAATTGTCATGCTAATAATTGTACTGAATGGTAGAGAAGGATTTTTAGGGCTTTGGGAAATCCCCTGCAAGTGGTGAATTGTTGCCTGCGATACATCCACTGGCTGCTGATCAAACCACTTCAATAGGAAATCGAAAGACATGAAAGCATGAAAAATCAAAACGCCATCAGTCAAAAAGATATTCACAAAGTGGGGATTTTTTATTTTTTTTCACTCAGGGATAAACGACGAGGTCACAGCGCTGCGTGAACGACCATTAAAAAAGAAAAAAAAAAACATTTACAAAGACGAGCAAACAGAATAAAAAAAAAAAAAAGTGACAGATGACTTTGAAATGTTGACGACTGTTTCTGCTCATTGCGTTGGATGCGTTTGTGGTGGTGAGTTTGGAGAAAACACGCAGACGTCTTTTTGCCTTCTTGCTCCAAATCAAGGGTGGCTTTTGTAAAACACGGCTCAGAGAAAACATGCTTGACCACCGAGTGATTTCGTTTGGCACCGACGTGCAAATTCGGAGGAAAAGAATCAACAAGGAAAACTAACTTGTTGACATGACCGCTGTTTTTTTTTTTTTCAATCACAGCTGCGGATGTACAACACGCATTTAAGTGCTGAGGGGGGTGGTTTCATATTTGTTTGAATGGTTATGCTTTCATCAATCACATGATGTTCCGTTGCTGATAACAAGCAGGTCAACATCAGGGCCCTATTTGTCGTCTGACTGTATTACCGTGTGCATCGATTTAATTTGATTCCATTTGGTATTTTCAGAGACAGACGCAGTTAGAAATGTTCCTTTACACCGTTGTGGGAGTGAACACTCGATTTCCAGCCACTCAAAGCGGCTCCCCTCATTCCTTTTAAATTCAGCCCAAGAGAGGTGGGCGGAAAATGGAGTTCATGCTGGTGTGCACAAAGCACCTTTTTTTTTTTTTTTCCAACAAAGTCCAACTTGCTCATTGACCGTTTATTCTTTTCCCAAACATTGTATTTCTAAAATTGGAATATTATATAGAAATTGGGATTTTTACAATGGGTCAGATTTTTTGAATAAATAAATAAATAAATAAATAAATAAATAAATAATTGAATAATTGAATAATAATAATAATAATAATAATAATAATAATAATACATTCTAAGTCATATTACGAAAAAAAGTTGATAAAATTGCGATATTATAGGAAAAACAACACCACGAGGCTTACAGAAAGTCTAAATAAAAAATAATAAAATAGCAAATTATCCCAGAAAACAAGAACAACAACAACAACAAAATCATAAAATTAACTAATATTTAGGCAAAACTGTATCTGCACATAAAAGCTTAAAAAAAAAAAAAAAAGATGATTAAATGCAACTGTATTGCACTTCAACATTAAACACAACTGAAATGAACTTGGGCAGTGATTCATTCATGTACCACTAGAGGGAGCCAGAGAACCACTAGCAGTACTCGTACCACACTTTAACAATTGCTGAGCTATTCATTAATCCATCCATCCATTTTCTTGACCGCTTATTCCTCACAAGGGTCGCGGGGGCTGCTGGCGCCTATCTCAGCTGGCTCTGGGCAGTAGGCGGGGGACACCCTGGACTGGTTGCCAGCCAATCGCAGGGCACACAGAGACGAACAACCATCCACACTCACACGCACACCTACGGACAATTCGGAGCGCCCAATTAACCTGCCATGCATGTCTTTGGAATGTGGGAGGAGACCGGAGTACCCGGAGAAGACCCACGCGGGCACGGGGAGAACATGCAAACTCCACCCAGGAAGGTCCGAGCCTGGACTCGAACCGGAGACGCTATTCATTAACACGTTTATTATTATACTTGTAGTTTTTAAGTATCGAATCTGTTTCTTATATTTTGGTTTGGTATTTAGCTTCAAATTAAGACTCAACATATCAATATGCAAAATATTCTGCCCGCTAACTCTATTTATTATTGTTGTTATTAACTGAAGTGCTTAATCAGTATGAAATCTGGATATGTTTACGTGAACGCAAACTATTATTCTGTTGTATGAATGTACGAACGTAACATGTGGATAAACAACTTCTGCCACCTAGTGGCGGTGCATTTAATTACTTGTCTTGTCACTAGCAGCGATATGAACATGAAAAAAATAAAAATAAATAACGAGCCAGTATGGCGCGTCACAAAGACAATCACACAATCAAGTCTTGCGTTTTAAGTCAAATCAAGCAGAAAGCGATTCGCAGGCTCACCTCCCGCTTCCACTTTTCTTCGACGCGAGCGGACGCGATCCTGACCGAATTCCACACCGAAGGCGGGGCAGGAAGCTGCCAGCCATCTCGGGGATTACGTGCACTCCCCGCGACCCCCGTGACCTTCCTCCTCCCCGCCGCGTATGGCATACACGCCGTGAGCCGAGGAGCGTGCCAGCTGGCCCTACGACACACACACACACACACACAGGCGCTAAATCATTCCATTGAAAAACAATATGGCCTTTCCTGGCACCGGATTGGAATGCTGAAGCGTTTAGCAGACACAACACAGTCACAAATTCATATGTCAATATTTTATCCATAAGGCTCGACTCGAGCCCCCCCTTCGCTTCCCAGCCTCCTGCCCGCACTCCCCCCTGAACAAATTGTGGCTGTAATTTTCCTCTCTCGCTGGGTTTTATGAGGCGTAATGTGAAGCACCTGTAGCCACAAGAGAGGCCAGAAATCACGCACACGCACGCACACACCTCAAGAGGGTCCCGGAGCTCATTTAAATACCGAAGGCCGCTTTGCTGATGTGACGACTGTCTTCGCATCGTTGGGGTTCACAGTCATCGTCGGGAATCGAGAACCCGCAGCTGCAGTGCCCCCCGAGCGTTTGCGAACGCGAAGATTTTCGATATTCAACGCGAGCGAGCAGCAGGTGCATAAATCCTCGATGAAATCGCCCCCTTCAGATGACTTGCCATCAATGTGGTATTGCGATCAGTCCTCCCCAGGGGGGCACATTCTGAAAAGCTCACATTTTTTTGTTTTCTTTTTTTCCAGACTTATCAGCTTCTTCTTGATGGATTGGCACACAGTTAAGAGCAGACATAAACGTTTCCTCAAGGATCAATTCTGGTGTTTTTTGGAGGACGTTCGGTGCAGACAGTTGGATGGTGTTCGTAAAAAATCAATATCAAATTTATAGAAGGATGGAGGTGAAAAAAAGATCCAAATGAAATACGATGCCAGAGCTGTATCAAAAGGTAATAAAGCTAATTTTTGATTCATACTGTAAGAGAGGTAATCCTCGTGCCAATGTTGGGAATCTGGCATGTTCATTAAAAAATACAACCATCCATTTTCTTGACCTCTTATTCCTCACAAGGGTCACGGGGGTGCTGGAGCCTATCTCAGCTGGCTATGGGCAGTTGTTGGGGTACACCCTGGACTGGTTGCCAGCCAATCGCAGGGCACACAACAACCATCCACACTCACAAGCACACCTAAGGACAATTCGGAGCGCCTGATTAACCTGCCATGCATGTCTTTGGAATGTGGGAGGAGACCGGAGTACCCGGAGAAGACCCACACAGGCACGGGGAGAACATGCAAACTCCACCCAGGAAGGCCGGAGGCTGGACTCGATCCCGAGTCCTCAGTACCGGGAGGCGGACGTGCTAACCAGTCAGTCACCGTGCCACCCATGGCATTTTGTATTTGATATAAATATTGCTTTTCATTTTACTTTGATTTATCCGGTAGGAAAAACTGCTTTAGTTGGACGTTTTATTTGGTCACGTATTCGGTTATAGAGGTTTAACCAGGAATTCAATGCTGGAGTTATTTGGAACGGGTATAACCAACTGTACGCTAAAATGAGCACATTTGTTTCAAAAGATATATATTCTGTGCATGGCACCTAATTCATTCTGCAACATTGTGCTTAATTAAGGTCATTTGAAGGCATTAGAATTGTTGTGTGCTACATGGAATAAGCATCATTTACCTTCAATCAATTAACATATATTTAATTGGTTAAATGACAAAAAAAACCCAATAGTTTTAATTTACCAATTTGTTTAAAAAAAAATACATGTAATTTATCAATTTCATTAAAAAAATAAAATAAAACGCATCAATTTTTATTTAGCAGTATCACACGTGAGTGAGTTTTGATTTAGTCATAGGCACGAGCGCACAGTTCTACAAGATTAATTCTATATTTCACATTAATATATGAGACCAATTTATGATTTGGTTGTTTATTTAATCAGTGGTTCTTCACCAACACAAATCGTGCTGCAAACAATGTTTTTATAGCCACTGAGTTAGCTGTTAGCACAGAATGCTAACTAACTAAAGTACCACTGACAAAAATAAAATGAAACAAATAAATCTTTGTTCTGTTTTTTAACTTTCACGCCCATGTTAAGTTGCGTCAAACTATTATGTCATTTAGTGAACACACCACCACGAATGTAAGTTACACATTAAAGTACCCCAGAAATGTAAAATGAAGCCAATTGTTCACTTGTTAGCCGTATTAGCATGTTGGCTAAGTATCTGTTCCTGTTTGTACACTTAATGTGTCTCTAATCACATCAGCACTTCTAGACATCTTAAGACTTCTCACATTGCCTTGAAATATTCATCTTTGGGGCGCTAAGGTTAGCTAATCACTGACTATTAATGAGTAATACATAAAGGTAGAAGTCTCAGTAATGAGTGATATATAAAGTCAAAAGTCTCAGTACTGTTGTAGTATATTCACTAGCTTTTAGATGGCACTTATAAGGTGTGTGTGTGTGTGTGTGTGTGTGTGTGTGTCCACATGTAACATCACAAGTCATCAATCAGAACGTGAGTATCTCGTAACCTCCACTTTTGGGCTCATCTGTTTTCTATTAGCGCAGGCCGTAGACCGAGCATGGATTCTGTTCACGGTGTCTGACTCACTAATTCTGGATGAAAACGCAATGTTTTAAACGTTTTTTTTTTTTTTTTTTTTTTTGGTTGTTCCGGCTCACTCGCCAGTGAACCCTGGCACCGAGCTAACCTTTGGACCCGCTCTCCTCCGCATCCCAAAATGGAGCCGTGGCGCGATGTCACACTGTAAAATAATGCCACATGCTGGCATTATTTTTAGACAACCGCGCGCATGCGGTTTCGGGATGACTTTAATTACGAAAGAGAAGAGTCGTGAAGAAAAGTGAGCGCTGACTGCTATTTAATTTGGCTAATTAAAGCAGGGCCTGCCACCACACTTGCACCGCACATGGCAGAGGCTCCTTGAGCAGGGCATGCTTTACGACTGGGCTGCAAAAGTGCAGGGATGCTCTTTTTTTGTTTTTTTCTTCCCCTCCACACTCTCGTTTAATCACTATTCTCCTTTGGAAAAGCTCACACATGGCACTGAGCTCCCACAGCCACCCAGCTAAAAATATCAATGAGTAATAGTCATAGCCAATGTCTCATTAAAACTTCAATAAATAAAGGTTAATTAAAAAAAAAATAAAAACTTACAAACTTGTAACTTGTACTCCAAAAATAAAAACATAAAAATAATAATTCAAGTCAAGTCAAGTCAAGTTTATTTATACAGCCCTTAATCACACAAAAGTTTCAAAGGGCTTCACATGCCCACAGTTGACAAATAGCAACGACATCCCCTGATCAAAAAATAAATAAATATATATATATATATATATATATATATATATATATATATATATATATATATATATATATATATATAATTTATTTTTTTTCGTAATAAATTGAAAATTTGTGAAGACTGGGGGTCAAGTTGTATTTTGCAATTTTATAAATGTGCAGAATTTCACAGGTTACTTCATGTTAAAGATTAAATAGCTGTTAATATGAAAAGAAAAATGCTGGTGCCACCAACGTCTTACAAATGCAATTATGCCACCTGGTGGCAGAAAAATGACCTCAACACAAATCAATATCACACCCGTTTTTTTGTTTTGTTTTGTTTTTTACAGTAGAGTACATCTTTTTAATTTTAACTCAGTTTTATGAATTATTATGAAATTACTGTATTAATGACTAAAAGATGCAACAATATTCCGATTAGTTTACAATTTATTTTTTCCACTTTTATATTAAGAGTATGAGAACTTAGAAAAATATTATTGCACATTTTATTGTATATTTAGAACAGATATTGAAGTCATGTGATTAATTACAACTAAAAAATTTAATCACCTGACACCCCCAATATCGTTATATAAGGTGTACACTGACGACTTTTCATTACATCAAAGTGTCATTTCTAGGGGTGTAAAAAAAAAAAATCGATTCGGCGATATATCGCGATACTACATCGCGCGATTCTCGAATCGATTCAATTAAAAAAAAATCGATTTTTTTTTTTTTTTAAGAGCTCACAATTGTTCATTCGGTAGTCTTACCGATTCAACGTCTTATCATCATTGCCTTTTTGTGTGTGTGTGTGTGTGTGTGTGTGAATCGATTTTTAAACTTCCATTTTTAATGGAAAAATATTCAACAAAACGTCTGACTTCGGGTTAGGATTCACACCTTGAGCATGGAAGAATGTTATATGAACGGAACATTAAGCCTTAATATTTTATTTTAATGCTGTTCAAACATGAAACAGATTACAACCTCTATAAGACTGAAATTTCAGATAAATAAATAAATAATACATTTTCATATAAATCTTACACTCTACAAGTTTACTGATTAGTATTTTCTAAATTTGAATGAAAAAAATCGACTTATAAATTCGTATCGGGATTAATCGGTATCGAATCGAATCGTGACCTGTGAATCGTGATACGAATCGAATCGTCAGGTACTAGGCAATTCTATATAATGAAACATCTGCATAAGTGTGAGGGGAGTGACTGTAACATATTGAATAATTTCAGACTCACATGCGTCTTGCCACACCTGGTATGCTTGCGGTGGGGTGTGTGTGTGTGCTTTTCTTCACCATCTGAGGCGGCGGATGGCGTTTTGATCCGGGTCCAAATCGCTGAGACACGCTGCAGGGCAACACTTTTGTTTGTTTGAAATAGAAACGTCTGCTCCTCTTCATCCGCTCTTCCAGATAGCAGCAAAACCCACCGTGGTGATTTCCCCTGCTGATTTATCGCAGCCGATCAATTGCCGAGTGAGCGGAATGCTTGTGCCGTACAGTGGGGATGCCATCTGCGCCGGGGGAAACTGGAAAGTGCTCCGCGTTCAGGCTTCGGTGCTGTAACATAGGAAGTCGGTTCAGTCGGTTTCAGCTACATCGCTCGCTGTGTGGCGGGCTTAAGTTTGTCCATGCGTTTAATTAATGCTGAAGGTGATCACGACGCGAAAAACACGTCCCCCAACATGTTTTTGTGCTGATTAGCAAGCGTGTTTGGGCTGAGACGACTCCCACACGATCCCGATTCATGAAGATTCCTTCGGCTTTATGACTTAAAGGAAGCGCCGGGTCTCCCACAGGAACGTCCAGAAAAAAAAAACCTGCAACAGTGTGATGAGGAAACACACGATGATCAGATCATCAGTAAGCGTGACCCGTGTCACCGAGGAACATTTAATCCCACCACCGCCGCATTGAACGCATCCAGTTTTGGCTGCCTTCACCGTGGCGGCTTCTCACTTCATAAAAGGCTCATTTGTATTGTTTTGATGATTAACAAATAAGACCACACGTCAGGTTCAATTAGCAAGAATCCGAAGCATCCGAGAACGCGTCTGCTTGCGTCAGGAGACATGGAAGTTTTTTTGTTGTTGTTTTTGTTACATGTTGTCGTTTGTTGTGTCACAAAGGTAATAACTCTATTTTATGTTGATTCTTGAGGTCACCGTGGGTTGCGGTGGAGAGAGCAGCAACATTCTGCATGTGAATGGATGGCGAAATATTAGAAAAAACACCTCCCCCAGTAATAAGTAATTAAACAAAGAAAACGGATGACATGTCACAGATGACGTGCGGAGATGTGGCAAATAGTCATGACCTCGGATTGGGGTTAAAATTCAGTCTTGTTCAATGTTGGGCTTAAACTAACGGTGTTAGGTAACTCCGTTCTTTTTTCATAAACGGAGTCACCTGGAACTGATTCGGGGTTTGACAAGAATGACAATGGTCACATTGTTAGAGATATGCCACAAAATGGCCGCCATAAGGAGCGATTTGCGGACAATTCTGTTCCACCAAGAACTATTATAAGACTTTGCGACTCCACAAGCAACACAACAGCTATAAAGAAAAGAAAAGTCATAGCAACACGCTCGTGAAAAACGATTGCCTATTGTGTAATTAATGGAGTCAACAATTGTATTTCTCTTAACCGTCTGCGCTAGCAACCCCCGTGTAATTGCGCGGCGAATAAAAGGCAAGCAGGACACGCAGCGCTACCCGATATAGCCTAGCATAATAGTGCTAAATCTATCAAATAAACATACTATAACACACAATTATGTATGAAGATATTTTAAAATAGAGCTATTCATTGATGTTGTGCCTAATAATACGGTATGCCCAGTAACCTTCCACTTTATAGTTACAGCTTTCCTAAGAAGAAGTCAGAGATAAAATGTTGCAAAAAAAACCCCAACAAAAAAATCCTGCCAAAACTTAATGTTATCATTTATTACGCATGCCAAATTTGAAGTTTTGTTGCAGATTTTGTAACAGATCATGGAAGTTGACATGCATGATTTGCTTTAGAGGGCCACGTAAAATGATGTTGCGGGCCGCATCTGGCCCCCGGGCCTTGAGTTTGACAAGACATCCATCCATCCATCCATCCATCCATCCATCCATCCATCCATTTTCTTGACCGCTTTTCCTCACAAGTGTTACAGGGGTGCTGGAGCCTATCCCAGCCGGCTTCGGGTAGTAGGCAGG
The DNA here is from genome assembly GCF_051991245.1 of Festucalex cinctus. Lineage (NCBI taxonomy): Eukaryota > Metazoa > Chordata > Actinopteri > Syngnathiformes > Syngnathidae > Festucalex > Festucalex cinctus. Next base: position 5,684,894 of record NC_135423.1, on the reverse strand, counting down.
CTACACCCTCAACTGGTTGCCAGCCAATGGCAGGGCACACTGAGGCGAACAACCATCCACACACACAAGCACACCTCGGGACAGTTTGGAGCACCTAACAACCTGCCATGCATGTCTTTGGAATGTGGGAGGAGACCGGAGTACCCGGAGAAGACCCACGTGGGCACGGGGAGAACATGCAAACTCCACACAGGAAGGTCCGAGCCTGGACTCGAACCCGAGTCCTCAGTACTGGGAGGCAGACGTGCTAACCACTCTTTCCACCATGCCGCCAGTTTGACAACCCATCTAAGGAATTTTACACCGTTTGTTAGCATTGGGCGAAATGAATTTTAAGAAAGCAATGTTCAATACAATTAATGAATGAATTAATTAATTAATAATATCCATCCATCCATTTTCTTGACCGCTTATTCCTCACAAGGGTCGCGGGATAAATAATAATAATTTATTTTATTTTTGTTTATTTTTTTTTTACTTCAACTGGGACTGTCAATCAACAGCTGAAAGTTTCATTTTTGAATAAATTGATCACTTTCTGGAAAACATCTACCGTAGTTGAAGTGAGTTGAATGATGGCTTGTATCTTGAAAAGTTGGGTCATTTGTATCTCAAGACACTACTGAACTTGGTCATGTTAATTCTTTTGTCTTCCAGAAAGAATTGTCTTGATTTTGAAGTATATCTGAACCAGCCAAAACGTGTTCATTTGGAGACCTCGACCTATCAGAGTTCAACCCACGGACTTTCGGAGATGACCGGCCTGCGTCACACTGAAAACATTTTGAAGGACATCCGACTCAAGATGATTGATGTCGCTGAGGTCGCAAAGATCAGAATCGTGCATTCATCTTCCTTTGGCGGACGACCCAAGTGATGACAATTTCCACCCGGTCTTGGCAGGGACGTGTTTTACCACAAGCGACTGGCTGGCTTCGCCATGGAGGACTTTTAGTTTCGGGGGTATGTGTGCGGAGATCAGGAGATCGGCGAGCTCCTTCTGATGTGGCGCTTCTTCGGCAGGGAAGTACCCACGACCGGGACGGAGGGGTGACGAGCGGCTGGCCCCGGGCCCCACCAGAGATGCGGAGGGGCTGTAAACGGAGAAGCCCTGTTTGAAGTGGAAAGAAATCCGTTTTATAGCTTTTTCTTATGCATGCCCCTCTCTCCAAGGAGAAGGATTGTCTCTGTTTTCAGGCACATAAACTTTGAGATTTTGATGATTTATAGACAAACGAAGGCAGAGAGGGAGCAGAGGAAGGGAGGGGATATGGGTGGGTGGTGGCAGGGGAAAGGGGGGGTGGGGGGGGGGGGCTCAAACATGATGCAAACCATTTGGAGAAAGGGGAGTAGAGGTTGCCAGCACAGCCTGCTCTGTTTAAACTGGAGAGGAAGTGACCGTATATACAGCATGCCAGCAAACTCCCTCGCTGTGTCTTCACACACGCGCAAAAAATCCGACTTTCACAAACACACGCACTCGCACACATGTGCACGGAGGTCAAATGATGTCCACTGGTTGGAGGGGCTGTTTGTTATTCTAATATTATGTTTCTTTACATCACCGTCGCTGGGCCCATCGCCGTTATTATCATTATGACTGTTATTACAATGTGGAAGAAGAAGAAGAAGAAGAAGGCCCAAAGAGGGGGAGCAGGAAGCGTAAAAGGAGCGCCAAAAGGGAGAAGAAAAAGAGCCAAATGGTGAAAAATGAAAGAGTGCAAAAGGGACGAGAGGAGGTCAGCGTTTTCCCCTTCAACGCTCGCCCAGTGAATTCATTTTATTCCGCTCGCTTCCACGGAGGGCTTTCCAGGAGCGGAGGATGTGTGAGAGGAGCGGAGCGGAGCACGTGAGCGAGAGGGGAGGGGGAACCGAAGAGCCAGCTGGTAGGTGCGGATGAAAAAAATAATTAGCTCAAGGTCATGTACGTCGTAAGTATTGACGGAAAAAATATCAATTAAAGGGGGTTGGACAACAAAAATCCAGTAGGTTGGTGATTTCATTTTGGTGTCTAAACTTGAACGGACTTATTGATGGAGTGGTCAAATTTTACTCTCAGGAAAAAATAATTTCAGGTAGAATTTTAGTCGCAGGTAGAATTTTACTCTCAGGTGGAATTTTACTTTCAGCTAGAATTTTACTCTGAGGTTGAATTTACTCTCATGTAGGATTTACTCTCAGGTGGAATTTTAGTCTCAGGTAGAATTTTACTCTCAAGTTAAATTTACTCTTCAATAAAATTTTACCCTCACGTGGAATTTTACTGTCATGTATAATTTACTCAGGTGGAATTTTGCTCTCAAGTGAAATTTACTCTCAAGTAGAATTTTAGTCGCAGGTGGAATTTTACTCTCGGGTGGAGTTTTACTCTCAGGTGGAATTTTACTTTCAGCTAGAATTTTACTCTGAGGTTGGATTTACTCTCATGTGGAGTTTACTCTCAGGTATTTTAGTCTCAGGTTGAATTGAACTATCAAGTTAAATTTACTCTTGTGAAATTTACTCTTAGATAAAATTTTACCCTCACGTAGAATTTTACTGTCATGTAGAATTTACCCAGGTGGAATTTTACTCTGAAGTGAAATTTACTCTCATGTAGAAATTACTCTTGTGTGGAATTTATCTCAGAATTTTACTCAGGTGGAATATTACTCTCACGTGGAATTTACTCAGGTGGAATGTTAGTCTCAGAATTTTACTCTCATGTGGAATTTACTCAGTTACTCAGCAGCTGCTGGTTTATGAGCTAGCTTGTAATGGCACATGCTTTTAAAAATGTGTCTTGTGATTGACAGTCTGCTTACTTAACGGGAAAGAAAAAGCTTGTTAGAGGTTACAACATTACAACATAATATTTTGTTTTCGTAGTTTTGAATTGGATCTTGTACTTCTTATTCGGTTCCCTATTCATGTGGGTTCCGCATCATCCGGTATTGCTATGCTAAACTGCCGCACGGCACTCTGGTGAGGTCATCCTGAAAAACCGCTTGCGCTGCTAATTGGCTTGCCATCACCTCCTAATTGGCTCCCGTCGGCTTGCACCGGGGTGGAAAAGTCACGCTGCTTTGACAAGCAGCACCGCTCTGCCACGGCAAAATGAAAAACTAAACATTAAAATATCAGCTTTGCTCAAACGGCCGACTTCTTTTGAGGGGCCCGTTAAACGAAGCTTGACCAGCGACCACAGACGAGCCAAAAGAAGCCAAACTAGAGCAGAATGTAATGAAAATAGACAAATTCATTATTAGTAGTCAGCCATTCGATATCCTTGCGAGTAGTACAAATGTGACGCCAAGCAACACACGCACACAACCAAACAGAACTAGAGTGATTACTACACTCTGACATAGCAATACCAGATTATTAGATTTATAAGGATGAGATAAATATGAAGATGAAATGTTCTTTTCGGCACTCTAGCAGTCACAAACTGTCAGCCAGCCTTTTTTAAACTTGGGCAGTATCCAACTGTCCACTTCACGTCGAAACTCTACTCGTACTCCATTTGAAGGGAATGAAAACAACCGCTCTGATTGACCATGATTGAAGTGACTATGACCAATCCCACAGCAGCACACTACGCCTGCGCTTGTCTGTGAAATGACCAAAATCGGATCTGAACCGCAACCGTTACAGAGCCCCCTAAATTTTACTCCGTCAGGGTCCGAGTTGACGTCTACAGATTTTGACGGATATCTGATCCTAGATGCTGGTGCAAGCTGAATTGTCAAGTCAGATGAATAATTACGCACTGTATTTCTGTTTCGCACTCGAGCAATCAGAATGAAATCTTTCTGAAAACAAAACAATCGAGTTGAATTTGCCCTTGGCACGGTAGTCGAGTGGTTAGCACGTCCGCTTCCCAGTTCTGAGGTCTCCAGTTCGAGTCCAGGCTCGGACCTTCCTGGGTGGAGTTTGCATGTTCTCCCCGTGCCCGCGTGGGTCTTCTCCGGGTACTCCGGTCTCCTCCCACATTCCAAAGACATGCATGGCAGGTTAATTGGGCGCTCCGTATTGTCCCTAGGTGTGCGTGTGAGTGTGGATGGTTGTTCGTCTCTGTGTGCCCTGCGATTGGTTGGCAACCAGTCCAGGGTGTCCCCCGCCTACTGCCCAGAGCCAGCTGGGATAGGCGCCAGCAGCCCCCGCGACCCTTGTGAGGAATAAGCGGTCAAGAAAATGGATGGATGGATGAATTCGCCCTCAGTGTCACAGAGAAGAACCCAACTGGTTTTAAAGTAACAGTTAAAAGGCTTAAAGCCAGATGGGTAAATACATTTTCCTTTTCGGCGCTCTAGGAATCTTCAACTTTTGTGCGTCAAACTTGATGGAGTCCCCATATTTTACTCTCAGGTGGAATTACAGCTCCGTCACAGCTGGAAGTCAGCAGATTTTGAAGGATGTCTGATCGAAGACGATGGAAGGAGCAGAGTTTTACGCTCAGATGAATTTCAAATTGAGCAATCGTGATCTTGAAACTTCCTCAGACGACTTTCTTGAGACTTAATGGAGTCAGCAAATCGGGTGGGATGACAAGTAGCGCATATCGCTTGTCACAAAGAACAACTTGATTGATTTTCAAGTATGTGAGCTAAGGTTTAAGGTCACGGGAGTAAACAAAACGCGTTTGTCTTCAGCGATTGAGCAATCCCAATCAACTGATTTTCATCACATCAAATCACCTCAAGAACATACACAAAGATAGGGTGGTTCTTTCACTGCACATTCCTACACTCTTAAAACTGATGGGTTGAAAGTAACCCAAATTGGTTGAAATAGCGAACCCAGTGCTGGGTCTAAAAGGAGCCAAGCCAGTGCTGTATACCCAGTAAGGCAAGGCTAGGCTAGGCAAGGCAAGTAGAGATAAGAAGAAGAAGAAGAAGAAAAAGAAGAAGAAGAAGAAGAAGAAAAAACTTTTCCTCAACAGGGTGTTGTCTGTTTTTATCATGGATGCCTTTCCTGACACAATGCATTCATTTCTACCTGGGAACCAGCATATGGCATAAAGGGTCTTGCCTCGGGGCGGCATGGTGACTGACTGGTTAGCACGTCCGCCTCCCGGTACTAAGGACTCGGGTTCGAGTCCAGGCTGCGGCCTCCCTGGGCGGAGTTTGCATGTTCTCCCCATGCCCGCGTGGGTCTTCTCCGGGTACTCCGGTCTCCTCCCACATTCCAAAGACATGCATGGCAGGTTGGTTGATTGGGCGCTCCGAATTGTCCCTCGGTGTGCTTGTGAGTGTGGATGGTTGTTTGTCTCTGTGTGCCCTGCGATTGGCTAGCAACCAGTCCAGGGTGTCCCCCGCCTACTGCCCAGAGCCAGCTGGGATAGGCTCCAGCACCCCCCGCAACCCTTATGAGGAGCAAGCTGTTCAGAAAATGGATAGATTTGAACCCTGATCCCCATGTCCAAAGTCAGTCACTGAGCCTTCCAGCCGCCAACATTTTCTTCGGAATTTATTTCCGTTTCAATACACAAACTTCCAAAATGGCGCGCAGCTTTAGCTCGTCAGCCTGCCCAATCCTCGAGCCAATCAGATGGGGCAAAAACCCAACATTGGGTAAAGGTAGCTCAATTAGCTCAAAATCCACAGCTAGTAGGTTAGGAAAACAACCCAGCATTTTTGTGTGCAAAACCCATTCAAAGCTCTCCACACCAGGATACATAAGCTGTACATTCTTCAGTATGCAAATGCACGCCCACATGCGAGTTCAACTGCATTTATTTGTGTGTGTGTGTGTGTGTGTGTGTGTCTGTGTGCGTGCGCTGATGTTGCTGGTGGCTCGGCTTCAGGATTGTGTCTGCGTGTAATAAATGTTCCTGGGCGAGTGGACCCAAGGAGATATATGACAAACAGAGCAAGAGAGAGAGAGGATAAGAAAGATGGGGAGAAAAAGGGAGGAAAAAGGGAGTCGAGGGGCAGGGGGCTGCCTTCCTTCTCCCGGGTCCCGCTATGTTTCCCATTATGTAAGCCCTGGTCACCGGCAGCATGCCAGCAGGCAAAATAAAAGAGTCTCTCTGGCTTGGCACGGCTCTTATTTTCCTATCCTCGGCTCGGGGTCAGAGAGGGGTCATGCAGCTGGATGGGGTGCTGGTGGTGGGGGGGAATTGGGGGATCTGGGCTGGTCTCCAAAACCCAAAAGGCCCAAGGTTCAAGTACCAGCTGAAAGCAATCAAGGAGGGGGGTTTGGGGTGGGGGGTGGGTGCAACATGAGGTAGTGGAGGGAGAAATCTGGGAGTGCCACAGCTGCTCTGTTGCGTGGACTTCTTCCTTCTGACGCTCCCCTCGTCCCACTTTTTGCCCCTCGGCGCACACGCACGCTCGCACGGCATACTTGAGACGTGAAGCAAGAGATCCACAAGGTGCCTGTGTGTGGGCGCTCGCATGTGTTTGTGAGTGTGAGCATGTGTACGCGAGGTCACCCAAAAGACAAAAAAAAAAAAAAAAAAAAAGGGGGGATGAAAACAATAAGCCGGGCCACGTCCAGCGCTGCCTTGGACCCGACTGTTTTTCCTCCACATCTTGGGTGCAGGTGACTGCTGTGCATCACATCAGCGCGTCTGCGCAAAATTACACCCTAAAAAGCTCAGGTGCAGAGTTTTTTGGGGGTTTTTTTTTTCGTTAAAGGTCGTGACACTTCATTTGAAATCCAGCCATGAAATACCAGCTTAGAGTACCAGGCAATAAAGCACTTGCCAGGATCAAATGGAGGGTAAAAAAAATAAAAAAAATCAGATTAAAAGCAGGTGTTGTGAGTTTTCCTGCTCTGGTTTTGGTCTAATCTCCCCCCTTGGATGACACAATAAATGCCAACAAATGCAACACCATTTCCCGCTGATTGCTTCCATCCTTTGGAAAGTTTCTCACTAGTTAATCTCCCCCCCCCGACTCTATAGACGGAAGACAGTGCTTCTGGCCGCAGGGAAGTGGAGTTGATTGAACACTTTGATGAAGCTAAAAACAACGTGAAAACCTTACGCCAAGCTCTGCGTAGTCCTGTGATCCTCGCTTGATGTGCTGTTTGATGGACTTTTGACTGGCCTGTCAGTGAATGGTACGGAGGAGTATTACGAACTGACTGGAAGAAAATTTTGAGGGAGGGGAAAAAAAATCAGACTGACTTTTACAGTAATAAAGTTGTACGGTTATAAGTTGTTTTTTTTGTTTTTTTATCTTGCAAAATTTTTTTCAAAAAAAAAAGTTATAAAGTAATACTCTTCTTAACATTCTGTCATCACACTTTTTTCATTTCAAGATGCTAACTTTATTCTCGTAACATATTTTTGCTTATGAAAGGGCAACCACTTCTTTTAACCGTATACGGTTAATATAAATTTAAAAAAGTTTATATTTAAATAAATACAAATTAAGAATTTATCTTAAATTATGACGTTTTTCATAATATCTCAATTTGTTTTCATTGACTGTTAGAAAAGTTTTTTTTTTTGTTTTTTGTTTTTTTTTGTTAAAGGTTGTAAAAGGTTGCAAACAGTTTTACTTGTCAATAACAGTTTTTCTCGCCCCCAAGAAATTTTTAACATGTTTTGTACTGCGAATGTCTTGCCAACATCTTTGCAACCATTTACAAACCCTGATAAAAAATTTTTTGGTACATTTGTAAACATTCTCAAGCATTTGTCTCTCAGTGAGATACCACCTTTATAAGTTCATTCAAGGACTATTACGAACATATTAGCTTAGCATTATGACTTAAAACGAGGCTTGTAATTTATACTGGCCACGGCACGACATCTTGATGTTACAGACATCGCACAATAAACTAGTTTAGTCATACGGCATAAGAACGCTCGATTAGTTAGCAGTTTTTGTTTGATTTTTAAGGATGAACTAGAAGAGATATTCAAATTCAGATATTGTGACTTTACAACGGCATGAGTGTAGGTTGAATGAGTGCAGTGTGAAAAGGGCTTAAAGGTAGGAAGTTAGCCTGTTTTGAGAGGGCGGTCCTGTCTCATGCAAATGAGGCACTGCTCACCACTGCCCCCTTTACTCTGAACTCTAGTCAATTATATTTTCAATCATGGAGGCAGCACTTCATCACCATGCCACCAATTTGTAACATGCAGCAAAGACATTATGAAACGAAGCAATTTCACCAGACTTGTTGTTCACCACTAAAAACATTTTCATCATAAATTACTTGCAGTTTAAATCCAATCACTGTAGCCCCCTAAATTGTGCAATGCGAATCTTCCATCAGACGCTCCAAGTACACATTGTGTCTCCGGTCAATAAAGTGACAACATCCCCCCCCCCCCCCCCCTCCCCCCCTCCCCCAAGTGACCTTGGACTGTAAGTATACTGTTAAAAATGAAAGGAAACTATCGATTGTGCGAGCCACAATTGCAGCGGAGTCGTCCACCATTGTTGTTGTTGTGTGTGGGAAACACAATACGTGAGCACGAATTGCAAAATTCCAGTTCACGCTGTGATAATAAAGCTTGCGGTTGCTCTCTGAAAGGCACTTTGCGCTTCCAGGCCCTCAAAAATGTTGTTTCCATCAACACCAACAGCCGCAGGAGTTCACCATATTGTGAGTTGCTGCGCATTTGAAAGCGTTGTGACACCTTTCTGTTGTTTCCAAACACGTACCAACCATAACCAAGGATGAGAGACATCGGGCATGCCAGGCTGACACGATTCACCTCATAATCGTGCCGACACGCCGCAGCGGGGCCATTCGGCTTTTGTACAAGCGCTCATGATGTCTCGTGAAAGTCCATTAGGTCTTGTTTAATGGGAGCAGCAGATCCTCTCCTGGCCTGCTGCTGCTGCGTATCCTCCGAGTTGGCACCTGGAGAATCTTCCAGGCAGGCCTGCGACTCGTGTTATCGTCTGGATTCCCCAGCGCTGCTCCCTGGACTTGCTCAATTCGTGCCCCGGGCCGGTACAGACGCAGTTGGGGGAGGAATGGTCGGGGGGAGGAGGAGGGAGACGATGGGGGAGAGCAGTGCTTCTCAAACTGCAGTTCAGGAACCCCCCTGGGGTCTGCGAGTTGTAGCTTGCGAGGCCACAAAATAAATCATTCACTTATAAAACAAGTATAATAAACCAAATTTGCTACAATCTATATTGTGTACTTGTACTATTGTGTACACGGTGGAGAGTGGTTAGCACGTCCGCCTCCCAGTTCTGAGGACTCCGGTTCGAGTCCAGGCTCCGCCATTCCTGGGTGGAGTTTGCATGTTCTCCCCATGCCTGCGTGGGTTTTCTTCGGGTACTCCGGTCTCCTCCCACATTCCAAAAACATGCATGGCAGGTTAATTAAGCGCTCCAAATTGTCCCTAGATGTGCTTGTGAGTGTGGATGGTTCTTCGTCTCTGTGATTGGCTGGCAACCAGTTCAGGGTGTACCCCGCCTATTACCTGATGCCAGTTGGGATAGGCTCCAGCGACCCTTGTGAGGAACAAGCGGTTAAGAAAATGGATGGATGGATGGATGGATGATACTATTTGGCACTTACGAAATATTTTCTAAGGGGGAATTTGGTCTTAAGTGTCGAAAACTTGTGATAAATGGCATAGAAAACAGATTAATGAACAATATTTTTTTTCCCTTCAAAATAGGCAACTTAATTCCTTTCTAGTTTTATTTAACAGGTTTTGGCATCATGAGGGGTGGGGACCTCAGAAACATTTCTCACCTATAAGGGGTCCTTTGACCCGAGAAGAAAAACTATGTTGGAAAAAATACCCAGAGGAAACAATACAGACAACTGAGCTGTGAACCAGACATAAAAGAGCCAAATGACACATACAAACACGCATGTCATATGTGGCTACAAATAGAGGCGAGGGCGTGGGGGGTGGGCGGGTCGTGTCGATAAGGCACTGGAGGAGACACTCACTTGGCTTTGAGTGACAGAAGGAGCAAGCGAGGTTGGCTGTCGTCAGGCCGGCCCAGAGCAGGAAGTGCGCCGGGGATAAGGCGGCCATGTGGCAGGATGTTATGGATTTCTAATTAGAGTCATTCATCTGTCAGCGGCCGCAACGCTTTCACTCACAACTTTTGCCCGCATTTCACACTGTCACTGATCTTCAATTCGGACATTCATTCGAAGGTGCATAAGTTTGCTGTTTTGCTGCATTCAAGGGAGGTAGGATACTGTATTTTACAGCTTGGTGATTAATTGATGATGATGTTTTTTTTAGCATTGCATGCACTTAAAAGCATGACACCAGTTTACAAAAGCAGACTCAGTGTTGTCGACTTTTCTTACCGCTCTTGTGATTATTTATCAAAAAAAGCGACTAGCAACTTAAATCATGATTCGAACCATTTACACATGTGACTGCAATTGTGTCTACAGGTGCCTTACGATTGGCTGGCGATGTGTCCAGGGTGTACCGTCCAAAATCAGCACGGATAGGCTCCAGCTCGAGTTCCAGTGGAATTCCATTGTCCTTTCCTAGACAGAGTAAAGAAATTTCAGATTTCCCAGTTTTATGGAACGCAGCATTAGCCTGGAGGCAGAAATGCGCATAGTGTGCTGTGAACGTGAACATCAACCCGAGGCGCTGAGGCTAAAGAGAAGGCTGTATTGTTGTGTTGCAGCACAGACTGCTTCAGCTATTCTAGTAAGCATCTGACTACTACTACTAATATGAACACTAATGGCGCAAAAATTAACAAACAAAAATTTCAAGATGTGCAAATTCAGTCAAGAATAGCACTGATACTGATAGTTCATTTTGAAGGGACACACTGCAAAAACTCCTAAACAGTTTGCTGTGGTCTTGTCGCAGCAAAACTCCATTGTCACACTCGCCTTCCCGCTACACTTCCACAAGGCAACAGCGTTCAAGTACACATTCTGAACATTTCACCAGGAGACACACAAACTTTGCTGATTTTTTATTTTTATTTTTTTTAATTAACAGCAAGTCAAGGAGTACATGGGTCATTCTAGAATTGGGAGAAATACATGCACTTGTTATGTAGTTGTCCTGAGACAAAATTTAAATAGTAGCTCTCAAATAGCTCTTTGTAGCCTCCAAAATGTTTTTTTTTTTTTTTTTTTTTTTTTTTTACTCTTGTCCCTTCCTTTAATGACCAACTTGATATAAAATAGAAATACGCACGATTTTGTTGATATGTCTTCCACGTAACTGTCCAAATATCACAGACATTTTAAACAGCAGTAATTATACTGTGAATTAACGCAATAGTTACTCACATCAGAAAAAGACATTTATTTATTTATTTATTTTTTTAAATATGTTTAGTTTGTTCTGATCAGTTAGCATAGCTGCTAACACAGCTAGCAAGTACACTTGAGCTAAAATGCTAACATTATCATTGATTTGCAACCCTGTATTTGAAATGTATTTTACAAATATAATTTTATTGGGTGCCCGGTATCTGGAACAATACTGGGACAAACATAGCAAAATATATGATACGCCAAACAAAATGTCACATATAAAAGTATGGTTTATGGTTTGAACTGGTCCAATCAAATTACATGTTTTTTTGCTGCTTTTCCTAAAAACAAAAAAACAAAATACCAAATAATGGTGTGTTTAAAAAAGAATTTGTTAAAAGTGTGTCATTTAAATCAACGCAATAGTTACTCATATCAGGAAAAAAAGACTTTTTTTTAAAATTTTTTTATTATGTAGTTAAGTTAGTTCTGACCAGTTAGCATAGCTGCTAACACACTTGAGCTAAAACAATAACAATTGCATTTGCAAGCCTTTTACTGTATTTTAAGTAAGAAATGAAATTTAACTTAGAATTCAAATAGGCTTTTTCTTCAAGTAATCCATCCATAATAATATTGGGCCACACACAGCAAAGTACGTTTATGGTTTGAGCTGGTCCAATCAAATTTCACGGTTTATAAACTATTTTTCGTGAAAACAAAACCAAATATGGTGTGTTTCTCCAAAAATGTTGCTGCCTACTGACCTCCACATCTGAAATGACCCATATAATAACAAAAAGGAACAGGAGGTGTCTTACATGCAAACAAGCGCCTCCGAGTGGTATCACCATGATGATGTCATCCTCGTCAGCAGTTCCAACGGCTCACAGGGTGCGGCTCACGGGACAGCTGAGGTCAGCCGCTCCTCGGCTTTGACTGAAATGTGACCTGAATAGGAAATATGAAGCACACTTCTCCATAAACCATTTGACTGATTGCCATCATACTTCATACCGCTACTCATAATCCCCTGAGGTTGACATCAGCAAGTGTTGAAAACACTTTTTTTTTTTTTTTGACCTATCGCAGGTGGCACATTTGCGATTGTGAGCGGTATCAAATTTTGGTGGGAAATGTGGGACTCTTACGGCGAGGTGACCCCCCCCCCCCCCCCCCCCCCCCATCAAATACATTCATCCTCATCCATCAATACAGTCAACGGGTTCCATTGCACCAGTCGTGAACTGTAGTATGCATTCATCAAATCATGGGGTACTTACGCAACAATAAAGCTACGATTTCAGGGCGACAGCAAATTGTCGTTCCTCTCCCTGCAAACTCTGGAATCAATAAATGCAATGCCAGCATGCATTAGTTTTTTTCAAACAGTAAACCATCAATGACATTGGGTTGCGGCCATGCAAAGAATTTAAAGCAGGCCAAACTGTGCAGAGGAAATAAATCATTGTAAAGTACAGAAGCTCAGAATTTGATGATGCATGAAATTTCGCATTGTTTTATGTGATTCGTAAAAAAAATAAATAAAAAAAGACCACATCAATCGAGGGTCGCAGCAACCAAAATGTCAGCACCTCTTTCAAAGGCCTAAATTTTGCACCACACATTTTCACTGGTTGATAAAGGAAATCATTTTTGGTCAATGTAGGAATTTGTGATTTGATATGAAAGACCATGAATATGCTAGTATATTCTTACTGGAAAGTTATCAGCATAATTTTACATTTGACTGTGGGTAGTGTAGTGACAGCTTCGAAAATTGCAATGCTCATAAAAAAAAAAAAAAAAAACAAACAACTTTTTTTAAGCTCCCATTTGTTTATATTTGTTGTTGCTCACAACAGCTTGCTCAGCAATCAATTACAATGTAACAAAGGAACATGCAAGGGGCTTTCTGACATCAATGCTACAAATTAAGTTTAATGGGGATTTATTATCGCATTTCACAAAAAAAAAAAAAAAAAAAAAAAAAACTAATACAGCAGCTGCAGCAATGTTGATTGTGGTGGATTTGGCGTTTGTGTTGCTAGGCACTTTGCCGGCTTCTCATTGGCCAATGGGAGATTTGGGGGGGGGGGGGGGGGGGGGCTGTGTCATTAGTCAGTCACATCCAGTAGGATGATTCGTATTGAAAACTCAGGGATTTACAGACAAGTTTATTTATACACATGCATTATGCTATTCAATCACTGCTCTGTATTAAATATAAAATCTGTATTATAAGAAAATGAAAGCCAACTGCTGTATGTGCATGGTTAGAGGATATTCTTTCTTTTTTTTTATTCAACATGGACTTCTAGGCAAAGATAAATTGAATCATCAGAGGTTTAATTGAAGACCGGGATTTTTTTTATTTTTTTTATTTTTCAAATTCGATGGTTGACTTCCACCTCCCCAATCCCAATCAGTTCAGTTCAGGCTCAGGTATCGACCAATCACGGCTGAGCTTCAGAAAACAGGTGAACCGTGATTGTTCATTAACTGAGCCCTGAGGAACCGTGACATCATTTGAAGTCGACAAAAAGTGGCAAAATGGCCGCCCACTGAGATGAATAAAAAAATGGGTGGATTTTGCTTTTTAATTCATATTCCACAAGTGCAATATTAACTCATTCACTCCCACCCATTTTCACTGAAGCATCCATCCATCCATCCATTTTCTTGACCGCTTATTCCTCACAAGGGTCGCGGGGGCTGCTGGCGCCTATCTCAGCTGGCTCTGGGCAGTAGGCGGGGGACACCCTGGACTGGTTGCCAACCAATCACAGTTCACTGAAGCAACCCCTGGATTTTGACTGCTTTTGCAAGACCCACAGAGTATTGTGTTCTATTGCTATAAAACATGAAATCTACCAAAAGAAAAATTAGCATCTCTTCTTTCATCAGGAAAAAAAAAGTATATTTCTATCTGTTTCCGTTTTGGAGCAATGAGCATTAGAATATAGCTAAGTTTCATCACAAATCTGTTTAAAACAGTGGGGAAAAATAGTTTTTTTGCAACATAGCTCGGTTTGATCTCTTAAACTCTGCTGCCACCTGCTGGCTATTTTTGTAATAACTACCATTGCTTCAAGCGTTTTCTTCAGTTCAGAAGCTGCATCAAAGCCTTCTGTATGCTCTAGTATAAAAAAAAAAAACTCCATTAAAAAACGTATAAATACGTCTTTGGGAGCAAATGAGTTAATCAGAATACAGTACCGCATTTAGAGGAAGAAGCAGAAAAAAGGGTGTGAGAGCGCACATGGAGGCTGCGGAGGGGAGCGAAGGCGGGCAAGAGTGGGGAAGGGGGGGGGAGTGCAGTGTGAGGCCGGGAACACAGAGCAGCGGCCGGGGGGATGTTTAGATAGGTGCAGGCTGCCACTAGGAAGTCCACGCTCCAGTATAAACAGGCCGCCACACAAGCCAGCGCTCCCAACTGTGGGAGAAATCTGCCCCGAGACGCACACAGTGGAGCGGAGGGAGGACGGGTGGGAGGCGAGGGAGGACGGGTACACGGCCACTTTCAGATCCCCACTGAATATATACACAGCTGACTCTCTGGAAACATTTCCTCCCGCCTGCCTGCAAGACGTCCGTGACGGCGGACTCCCGAGGCCGTTTTGGACGCTTCTTATCGCGATCTGTACCACTCATACCAAAATACACAACAGCATTAAGTTTGACCGCAGTGGAACATTTTTTTGGGGGGGGGAAAGATGAGTCACAGGCGAGAATATAAAGTGACTGAGAACAATGTTCATAATGGGTGAAGATGGCGTAATAGCAGCTATTTAAAGGCTGGTGGGTGTGCTTAATGAATCCAAATGAGCCAAGAAATGTGTCCATGGAATTACAGAATATTAGATTTTTTTTTTTCTCTTAGCTTTTTACTAGTCACAATAAATTCAAACGTTTTAATATTACAACCTTACTATGCTTGCTCCACAAAAATAACACAGTATTAGTCGTACATGGCATCTAATGCTAAGCTAAACTAAGTGAACAACATTTGATTTCAGTTGTTCTGATATTATAACCGTGTCTACATAAGATTATATTACCATTGCTTAGCATATTCTTCAAGCTAATGCTAAGCTAACCTGCAAAATGTGAACTAATTGGAGCAGTTTTGAGGGAGGTTTGACTGAATTATGATTTATTTTTCTCTCTTCCACTCTGTTCATTTTGGATGAATATCGTTACTTTTCAAAATGCTGCTCCATAAAAGTGTTAAATTAGTTTTTATAACATGTTAAATCTTAACCTTGCTCTCGCAAGATGAATTCTCGCGGTATTTGTGAGTTCACAAACTCCGGAGAATACATCTTGCACCACTCCTGCTGATAACCGCCATTCCAGTGGTTCGGACCAATCACAGAGTGACATTGTGTTTGGGGGCGGGATATGCACCTGTGACGAAACCAGGAAGCCAGCGCCAACACCGGAGCTAACAAACAAACACAACACGGACGAATGGACGTTGCATTTAATTCTGTTCTCGCAGAATTCCTCACCGTTTCCTTGTTGAACGTTGAACAGCGAGAGGCGCTTCGTGCATTCCTAGCTGGTAAGATGTTCGTGCTTTTCACCCGTGGCCGTGATTGGTTAAAACAAACGTGTAGAATGTCGCATCGTCCAATCAGCTCGAATTATTGTACAGAATGTCCCGCCTTTTCCCGACGAAATTACTGAGGAGAGGTACCAGATGGCTATTATGCTATTGCCAGGGTAGTGAATTCTAATGCTAAGCTAACAATTTGTACCACTGACTGTAGCAGTTTTAAGTGATTTTTTTTTTCTTTTTACCAAAGCAAGAACTCTATTCATTTTACTCAACTCAACTCAACAAAACTTTATTTATAAAGCACTTTAAGAACAGGCATTTTAGAATAATGTTAACATTATTTACTATTGTGTTGTGTTTTTTTTAAGCTAACAATTGCAGGTACCATGATTTGCACCGCCTACTGTAACAGTTTCAATTTCTCTTAAACAAAAGAACACTATTTTTTCATTACGATACTACATCCGCACTTGCAATCTTTAACAACTTGGACTGTTTAGTCTCTTTACCACAGTAAGAATTCTTTTCCTTTTGGATGAATATTATGATTATGCGTACCATTCTTCAAACGTTTAGCGATTTTGTCCCGATGCCAAAACAAGCACTCGATTGATTCAGCAGCACATCTGCCACAAGATGCTCAAATGTCATTTTTGGCATTCCATTTTCTCTCTCTCTTGATTGGGACATTTGGTTCCCTTTTTTGCATTGAGTCACAATTCTTCAATTTCCATGCAATCACACACAAAAACGTGCACGCACACACTCACAGACTTCACGCTGGTTTTCGGGGGAATTTCCTTTGAACATGAAACCCCTCGCAGCGAGCAAAGAGAAACATTCCAGGAGCACCAATAGACTGGCACGCCCCCGCCTTGGACACGCGGGACCTCCCACTGACAAATGGGGGTGCGGCGTTTCCACTAGACTTCGCGATCTGGACGTTTGTCTGTCTCATCTTGAGAAGTTCGAACTACTAGCTACAACTCTGCTAACATGGTACAGTGGTACCTCTACTTACGAAATGAATTGGTTCTGGAAGAAAGTTCTTAAGTAGAAAATTTTGTAAGTAGAGACGCATTTTCCATGTAAATGCCCTAATCCGTTCCAAGCCTCCCAAAATTCAGACATAAATGTTTTATAAAGCATAAAAATGCATCAAAACATGTAACAAATACATGTTACAATTAGATTATTGCACAATAAATGAGAGTTGTGCGTAATGTAAAAAACAAAGAAGAGAGTAAAAAATAAAAATGATGGTCATTTACCTTTTTAACTGCTGTCCTCATCGTTTTTTTTGCCCTCTTTGGATCATGTTCTCCTCTCTCTTTTTTTTTTTTTTGCCTTGTGTTTCGTAAAGAACTGATCCAAGGATGTTTGCTTTTTTTTTTTTTTTTTTTTTCCTCTGAGGCAATAAGATGCACAAACACCGATCTAGTATCTTCTATCATAGATACCTATGGTAGGTAATAGCCAAGTATGTTGTATTCGGTAATGTATTTTTACCTTTCGTATCTAGAAATTTCTTTCGTAACAAGAGGCAATATTTTCCCGTTGAGGCGTTTCGTAACTCGAAAATTCCGTATGAAGAGACGTTCGTAAGTAGCAGTGCATTCGTGTGGCACCTTAGGGCAATTTTAAACACACAAATAGGTCCTGGTTTTCGGGTCTACGGGAATGTGCAAATTTGTAGCACAGAATCTAAAATCCTTCGAGGCCAGTTTAGTTGTGCTGGCTTCTGAGGGCCACTCGCCACCCAAATGGAATCCAAACGCGCTGATAGAATCAGGCCACAGACTTCATCAGTGTCTCGAGCGCATTTTCAAAGGAATCCAGCTGCAAACGACGAGGGGCGGCTGAGAGGGAGGACGGCAGAAGCGGACCAGCGCCGGCGTTCTCACTGCGGGTAAAACTCTTTGTGGAAGACCGGCGTGGAGCAGCTGCGAGTACCAGCAGAGCCTGACGCTCCCACTCACTGGTACACTCGGGGATGGTCGCCAGCCAATCACACGGAATATAGAGAAAAGTCATTCATACTCTCAGTCAGATATGGACAATTTAGAGCGTTGAATGAACCGAAAGTGCATCGCCACACAAGAACAGAAGATTCAAACCCAGAATCTCGGGACTGCGAGGTAGACTTGCTAACCACTTCATCAAGTTCAAATGAAGTTTAAATCATGAGCACAACTTTTGTCCCGCCCTGATTTTCACTTTTTAACATCATCCTGCTGCATGAGACAAATTTCATGACGCTTGGATGGTCTTTCCTGATTTTAATGACAAGTTTGCCCACTTAAACAATTAAAACCATTAAATGTGTATGTGTTTTTGTTTTGTTTTGGTACATGAACCTCAACTGTGAAATTGCAATTTTGTATTTTTTTTTTTTTGGGGGGGGGATCATTTTGCAAGTTCACCAGCCAGCCCTCACGGCAAACTTCTCATGACTTCATCGTTTGGACTTAAGGTGAAACACTTCATCCGCTTGTCGGTAATTTTCATTCTATGTATGTGCGTTGGCCAACGTTTTGCATACAGCTTGGCAGACGGTGTGAGCGATTTCGACACAACATGAACTACGAAACTCTTGAGAATTCACTCGACTTCATTTACCATGTACACACGCACACGCATAAATCCATTTCCACACAACTTTGTAGGGGGTGCCGCACAGGTCCAAACAAAGAACTACTAACACTTTGGTGCACATCTGGATTAAACTATAGGAATGTATAAGTCACTTTTTGTAGTTTTGTAGTGTACAGTTCACTTGCATTGGGCTAAGTGACCAAAAAGAGACATTTGGCACCCACTTTGTAATGCACACCTCCAGGACTGGAGTGGAATAGCATCAAGAAATACAACCGAATGATATTTTAGTCCTCATCATCATCATCATCATCATCATTATTATTATTATAAATAACAGTATCACAAAAATAAAACTGGAACATAATCTAGAAATATATCACAAAAGAAAAGTTATCTTGTACATTATAGGGCTATTTTCAACAATAAATACACAAATAAATGCAATTGTTGTTTTTCCAATTAAAAGGATTTATGATAATTTATAAATAAAAAAATGTTTTTTTCCCAATAGGATGAATGTATGATAAATAAATAAATAAATAAATAAATAAATAAAATTGTTGTTTTTCCAATTAAAAGGATTTACGATCATTTACAAATAGTTTTTTTTCCCCAGTAAGATGAATGTATGAATAAATAAATAACTAAATAAATAAATAAAATAAATAGGTTTGTTGCTCAATAAAGGTCTAAATTATGAATAAATTAATAATGCAATACTGACTAGTTTATTTCCCATTAATGTGCTACATTTTGAATGAATGAATGAATGAATTTAACACACTGCCCAGTAACAGGCAAAATTATGACTAAATAAACTAATTAATATATTATTCAAAGGTATAATCCCATGCCTAATGCAGGGCTACATTATGAATGAATACATTAATAAATAAATACATTAAAAATTTAATAGCTCAATAAAAGTATTAAATAAACAATTAAAAAAAAACACAAATGAATAATAGTTCCTCACTGGGTAAAGGGTTATACTCTTATAAGCAAACAAATCTCTTGTGACTCATGCTAATGTTGCATATTGTGGTGAAAGTTAATTGTCTATGTATTAAACGCTATACTCCCTTGAAATAACCTCACCATGCCTCACCACCACACACCTCCATTTACCTTAACAAAAATGAAATTCATGTTATACTGCTTTTTTTTTTTTAAAGGCAAGCGGAACTGAACATGTGTGCCCACTAAGCTGTAAAAACATGAACTTGACAAGCACACAAATGACCAGATTTTACAACATTCGGATCCCCTGTGATTTGCAGAGGGAATGCAGTTCTGGAATTGCACTATTCCAAAGAAAACACCTCATAACTGAACTGCTACAGTAGCATACTTCTTATTATATTTTCCACATCCTCCGCAGCAAACGATTTCCTCTGTGTACCTCACAGAAGCAGTGGAAGTAAACCAGCAGTTTAATCTCACTCCAATTCAAAAGTCATAATACAGCAATGTTAGTTTATTTATGTAAGCTTTGAGAGCTGAAATTGTTGGAAATGCCCATCGCTCATTTGTTCACAACAGGGCAAGACTAGCAAACGTCAGGCAATCTGAGATGATTCAGAAGAGTGGAATTGGCAACATTTCTGCTCGACTGGTATGTTTATCACCTATTTTTAACTCTTTTCCTGCCAAAAACGGTAATTCACGTTAACGGAAATCCCAACGAGGTCTGCCAATAACGTTAATTGTCGTCAACTGTTTTTGTGTTGTTGTTTTTTCCCCCCAATGGGGCACCGCAATGTCTTGTGCAGCTCTGGTTGAAAACTTTTTTTTTTTTTTTTTTTAAATCAACCACCATGGCCAGCAGATGGCAGCATTGTATCTCTTTTCAATGGGCTCCCGTGAATCAAATTACATGAAAACATGGCAGATCTTAGGAAATACGTTTACACATTAAATTTAATTCACAGGGCGTCACGAAACCAAACATATTAGTGTCAAAGTCACTGTTGTTCAGAACACAAACGTATAATTTCACAAAAAGCTTTTTTTTTTATCATTTTTTTTTCCATTATAACTTTCTACATTTTTAAATGGTGATTACTTTTTTCTTTCTAATGAGAGAATAGAATCCAGTCCTTTATATGGAATCAACCATGTTTACGTAGTCATAGCACACAATATTCTGTTTGCCTTGAAAGATGAGTGAAAATGCTTGAAATCGTCTGGCACTCTTGGTGGTTGTTGTTTTTTTGGATAACGGTTGGCAGTAAAAGAGTCAATTTGATTTGAAATAAAAATAAAAATTCATACCTGAAACCTTGAGTGTCATCCCAACATTCTATTACTAACAAACCATGCTAACAACGTAGCATCTATGGCTAACGTCAGCTTGTTTACAGTGCTAATGCCAGCTAAGTGTTACTAGTGCTCCGATTTTGTTCAATCTGGACAGCACCTTAAGTTTCCATATATAAGAATTCATTATGAAAATATTTACGGGTCTTTACTGAATTTATGGAACTCTGTATAAAATAATGTAAAAATAGAGTGATAATATGAAAAAAGGAGAAAACCCAGCCACGGTGAAGGTCATTTAAGATGTCGCATGCGTTCAAAAGCGCTGCTACAATTACACCTAAACGCCGTCACGTCTCGGTAACAGACGTGAGGAGGAAGCGGACTCGGCTGCACTCTCGGTGACACACTTTTTTTCCCAGGCTTCTCGCCGGCGTGCGTCTTGCGTCACGGCTGCTGGTCTCATGTGGTTTTGGCTGCGGTCGCAAAAGTGCTCCAGTTCACAGAGCGAGAGAGAGACGGAGAGAGCGCAGCTTCTAAAACGGCTTAAAACATGATCACTGATCCATCCTTACAACATGCCGTTTGCACACACACACTCATTCATGACAAGAAGAAGTCCAAGTGGAGTGCAAAAGTGAGTCCCAAGATTATCCATGAATGAATGCATGAAACCTTGGGCCACACACACACCTCGATTTCATCGAAATTTTTGGACTATGCATTTTCACTGACGGATTAAAGAAAACTATTTAATGAAATGAAAGTTTACAAAAGTAATTTTAGGAACCGCAACAAATATTAGAAACAAGTTGGGTAGCTTTTGTGAAATTACTGTTAAGCAAACTTCCAGACCACGATCGGTGAATATCAGTGACTACGTTTATTATATTCGGGTTAAAATTCCAGTTTCTGAAACATTTGGAATAACCCGTTTACATGTGTGAATGGACAGAGTTACTCACATACACATAATCCTGATCTAACCTCGCACACAGATGTCATTATGTATGTAAATAGACTTCATTTCCACTTGTAACTTTCTACCGTCAATAAAAGAAAGAGTATTACTATCCCACTTTCGTCAAACTTTTGACAGGTGTGACGTCACTTCCGGTCTAAGTCTCCCTCCCTCCCGCCTCTTTTGACATCTTGCCAAAGGATGATGTCACTTTGTCACCATTGATGTCACCATTTTTACCCAAATATGGGTACGACGCCATACTTCCGGTCCCGCCCCTTATGCCCAAATTTAGGTTCTTCATACTCGGGTTTCCGGGTCAGTGATATAGAGAGACGGCGTATACTTTTGAGAAAGTCGCCACTGCCAAGATGGCTGCCCGCATGGGTGCACATTTTAGCCTACTCGAGTCTACTGTAAGTCTGTCTGTATCTATGACAAGAGAGCAGCGAAATCCGGAAGCACGTGACCAGTCTTTATCTGTTGTTGGCGTAAACTGCAGTCAATTTGGAAACCAACAGACTTCGAAAGGTGCTGAACAAAAGCGGCATTTTGAGTGGACTGGACACTATTTTCTGTCCGTTGAATCCAGGGTCTGTTAATTTGAGGTTCCACTATAATGGAGGAGGGCCAAGTCATGCCAGGGATCCAAAGTGCATCACTGGGTCTAGGAAAACCAAAATGGTTTATCTTCCAAAATTCAGCACTACATTGCTCTTCGTCTTTTCAAAAACGACCGTCAAACATGTATCATGTATTTAGAAACTCGTGTCTGAATTCCCTTTACGGCGTGTTTAAGTATACGCTGATTATTTCCCGCATCAAAGGGTCCGGTAGGAACACGGATGCTGTGAGGTATTGTGAATCATAATGTCAGACCGTTATGCACAGAGTCAAGCACCATCTGCTCAGACAGCCCAAACACCTCTTGGAGGCTTTGTAAACTCCTCCACTTGATGACCGCGCTGCCATACCTGCGTGTGCATGACACACACTTGACACGAACCAAGAGGGACTAAACGAACGCTGTGTAAACACGTCCTCCAGTCAGCCGGGATGAGCTACGACGGGCTCATCCGCTAAAGCCCGCCGTCTGTCCGCAGCAGTTAAAGCCAGCGCTGAGACTGGCCAGTGACTACTCGGTTTATAATCAGTCAAACAGCGGCGCGTCAGCCCGCTACTACGGCAAAAGGCCGGCCCGAGGAAGGTTTCTCCGTCTTCCATCTCCCGTCGGCCGAGCCTCTTTTGCCGCATCAGGTAGCAGACGCGGGCCCTGATGACAGATGACGAGGTGGAATTTAAACATGTCAAAGCGTGGAACGTGGACAGCGTTCATTTTTCTCACCGGCACAGGCTCATGGGACCGTGCGCTGGGGCTAGGGGGGGAACTCATGCAGCAGCACTTTGGGATGACAGTCGGAGACAAAATGTTGGAATATGCCTGACTGGAGAGCAAAACTTATGTCAATAGTTTTACAAGGAACATGATGCGCAGGAATAGAAACACACCAACAGGTTTATTTATCAAAGCTAGTGGTTGAACTGAACAGTTGACTGGTCGATGCATCGCGTTCTGCTCTGTCGATAAATTGACGTTACCGTAAACCACGCCCGCGTGATCTCGTAAACCAATCGAGACGCAAGACGTCCGGTCTGCGACGGCACGTGCGTTTCGCTGCGGCCAAACAAAAGCAATCCAGTTCCCAGTGGTGCATTGCGTGGTTATCCAGAGCTAAGAAGAGAAAATAATCAATAAAAACATGAAACGCAGTAGTCACGGCTTGTATAAGAGTGATAGCCGTTATTCCGATCGACTAACCGGCATCCTGCGGTAGCCGCGGCTTGTTTAAGAGAGACACTGTCCAGTATATTCCCTTCCCTAAACCCTCAAACAACTACCAAAATTTCTGCGTTGGTTCAAACTTTTTGGAATACCACACACACAACCAGTCAAATCTCTCTAAAATGACCAGAAACTACTGCGTCTGCACTAAGGTATTTTTGTTTTTAGCCAAAGGCTAACGATAGCTTCAGGTAGCTAACCGTCCACTTGACTTACTATTTACTATAAATGCCAACAAAACATTGAAGCTATGAAGTAATATAAACTAATTCTTACCCTGCTTGACAGGAATAATGTCCAAAAACTTCGGTTTTGCCGACAATAGGTCAAAATGAATGAGGCGGTCTTTTTCTGACTTCTGCAGCGGCAGACAGCGATGTGTATTTCAATTTGTTTTTGGGCAAAATTGCATGGTGAGGGAGTGAAAATACCCTAAAAATTAAAGCCCCCTTTGCTTGCTTGGAAGAGAAACATCCGCGTC
Source organism: Festucalex cinctus (assembly GCF_051991245.1). Classification (NCBI taxonomy): domain Eukaryota; kingdom Metazoa; phylum Chordata; class Actinopteri; order Syngnathiformes; family Syngnathidae; genus Festucalex; species Festucalex cinctus. The sequence continues at coordinate 5,661,028 of NC_135423.1, read as the reverse complement.
CTGAAAATACCTGACCGAGAAATCACAAGAAAGATTTGACAACTTTGCCATTGCTGTGAATGCACTTCAGCTCATCTCGATCCGTAAATTTGTGGGCGGGGAGGGGCGTGCCACGGTAAGGTAAATTGCCAGTCGCGTTTTGGCAACAACGGGGAAGCCTTGCTGCTTTTCGTAAATGCACGCTAGCCTGGAACGCAGTCGCCATCAAGTGCATTTGTGAGGCGTGTGTTTGCAAACACAAATCAGAATTAAAGCCTGGCATTACAATATGTTAACACTAGGGGCTGTCAGGCGATTACATTTTTTATTCGTACTTAATCGCATGACTTTGATAGCTAACTCACGATTAATCACAAATTTGATGTTCTAAATGTACAATAAAATATTTTGTTCTAAGTTTTCATACTCTTAACAAAATTTTTTTTAAACTAATAGAAATATGGCTGCATCTTTTAGTCATCGATAAAGTAATTGAATAATAATTCAAAAAATTGAGTTAACATTAAAAATATGTAATGTAAAAAAACGAGCGTCATATTGATTTGTGTTGAGGCAATTTTCCTGCCACTAGATGGCATAACTGCATTTGCAAGATGTTTTTTTTTTTCATACTAAGAGCTATCTGATCTTTAACATAAAATAACCTGTGAAATTCTGCACACTTTTAAAATGGTAAAATACAATCTGACACCAGTTTCCACAAATATATGCATTATCATTAAATTTATCACCGTTAAATTTTGAATGTGGATGTGTCTGCTGCATTGCGACTGGAATTCCCCCAGTACAGGCTTTCCAAGTAAGGGGCGCTCATTAATCGCGCATTTCATAAATTAGTGGCATTTAATTCAACTCAAAATGAACGCACTCATTTTGACACCCTTAGTTAACACGATTTCCCTTTTGTTTTATTTTGTCGCAGCTTGAATTCGAGGAGTTATTTAAGAGGGGAAAAGTACCATAGAGCCCGATAAAAAAAGAATACACGTCTTGGAAGTTAGTTATAAGAGCGTCTCAAGTGGGAGTGT